>NC_141536.1:94200831-94529164 GCF_021556685.1 Rattus norvegicus | reverse complement strand
ATTTCCAGGTAAGAAAGAATGGGAAATAAAGGTTAAGCTTGGGGCAATGTGATGATAAAGGGATTTGGGCTGGACTGTGGTCTGAGTGCCCTCAGATTAGTACTGTCCAATGGGAAATTTCTGCTCCTTCATTCTAGGAACTCATACTTAATGGGTTAGAGCTTGTCCATCTATGAAGCAGAATAGAACTTCAGAGCTTGGTCAAATATCAATTCCTGTGTTACAGTTTCCCCTTCGTCTAAGAGCTGGAGAAGGCGCTACCTAGGAGATTTATTTCTCAACTGACCATTGGAAAATATTTGTGTTTGATCTACAGATCCATGATTTTCTAAAATCTGGTTTAAAGAAAACCCCTTCCTTGGGTTTCAACACAAAATAAGCATCTTAGTATTTAATCCTTATTGTTTTCCCAATGCTGTTTGTACTACTTTCAAAAGAATACTTATATTCAAGCACATTCTTGTTTGCTTTTATTTTGCATACTCTTCTACTTCTGTGTTTGCTCAACCTTCATTGGTAAGCCTCTACATACTGGTAATAGTGGGAGTCAATGGCAAAGTCTGATACACTGACTTCTACTGAAAACAGCTTCTATCCCCACCCCATCCCTAACCCCCAGGTCATACTGCCCTTCCTGGGGAAGGTAAAGAGAGCCTTCTTGGTTTAATCACCACATTCCACAAGGGGAGATGTCACCTCACTACTTCCCTTTCTGTGCCAGGAAATCAGCTCAAAGTATTTTTCTCCAGATAAGTGAACATGCTTGTCATAGCTTACTTATGCCTGTTAAATCTTTCTATGAAATATTTTACAGGGAAATATGTAAATATTTTGACGGCTTGTGCCATTCTGTTCAGACTGCTTTATAGATTACACATAGATCCCACATGAAACAGGAAGGGAAAGCAAGAAGAAATGTCTTAATGCGGTATTTTTCATTAATAAAGACAGGAGGATCAAAGGATGTTTCTTTATAAATGGACTCTTAATATAAACACACAGAAAGAATGATGTATGACCCTGGACTGGCCCCAAGTGATGCTGGTATGAACGAGCTACACAGTGATTTTCCAGTACAGTGTGTTCTCCTACCTTCCCGTCCTGGCTGCTAGTACAGAGGTTCATCTATTAACTCCTTAGGAGTATAAGGTTTGCAAAATGTACATTAGTAGCAACTTTATATATAGTAAGATTTTACTGGTTAATTGGATTTTAGATGAAAATATGTTTACAAACTACTAGCGCTTTTCTGAAATATATGATATTCTTTGATTTGATTACAAAGTGTAGTCAACAGGTCTTATCACTCTGAATGTAGCTGGGCAGAGAAAAGGGAAACTTTTACCTTTTTTTCATAGTAAATGGGTAAAATCAAGTCTCACTATAACTTTAGCTACTTAGTTTTTACTTTCTTCTTATCACAACAGAGTAAACAGCACAGGGTAGCTATGTGATACTACTAGGTGTGACAGGGCCATAGTCGTATAGTCATTTCTCTAGTGTCTGTAATGTCTGGATTTCTAATCAACTTTTATTTTGAGGGATGGTAAATACAGTGCTCTCTCTGAGGAAAGCCCTACTATCCTCTTACATGCACTTGATTGTTGATGTATAGTTCTGTTCCAGAACAGAAGCAGAAGGACAAATCTCCAACCTTAGCAACAACAACAAGGAATCTGTATGGGAAAGAAATCGGAGTTGGCATTTCTGCTGGGGAGCTAAGGCTAGTAAACAATAAGTTATAGTCAAGAAGCAGTAAGAACGGAAAGCATCAGCCGTGATGAGGATTACCTCCTCCACCATATTTTCTCCATGCTACCAAGAGAGGACTCTGAGTTTGAGCACAAACATATTATTACCAAATCTTAGCTCATAAAATTGTTCTGAGGCATAGTCATACGAGGAAACATGTCAATATCTACAGTTTGGGTTGGGTGTAGAAATGGAGGGTTCTGATTAGGAACTGAGTTTGAGCATCCTAGGCCTCTCAGAAGAATTCTTAAAAGTAGTTACAGTTGGTGGTTATAAGCCAAAGTATAAAATACATCTTTTCCCAAAGAAATATTAGCTTGGGAGTCATTGTAGTCTTTTTTTAACAAAATTTATCAAGAAATAAAGAGACTGTGAATATGCTACTTTCCCTCTCTTTATAAATAGACTTTAAAATGAAAAAGTGGGCTAGCAGGATGGCAAAGTGGATAATGGTGTTTATTCCCAAGCCTGATCATCTGGGTTAGATTCCCAGAAACCCCAGGATCCATATGGTAAAAAGAGAGAGCCAAATCCCATGTGTTGTCATCTGACCCCCTCCTTCTGCACATGAAGAAGGTACATCGTACCATTGTGATATTTATCTTTTGCTCTTAAAGAAAGATATTAGGCTAAAGTTCAAAGCCATTCATTTTATTGTAGATGATAAATATATATCGTTTCATATCTATATTAAAGAATGTATCATTGAGTATTAGCTATATTGTTAATTGTTAATTGCTATTTGGGCACTTTACTAAAGTACACAGATTTACAATTCTTTGAACTCTATTCTAATTTTACTAGGATACAAGTCCTTAAACATAAAAGAGGTTTTAATTATAAATCAAACATTTTTTTATTTTTTTGTTTACTAATCTATTTGAGTAGTGAGTTTTCATAATTTTTGTAATATAGTTGCTTCTTTGGCACCTCATTTTAGTAGTGACATTAATTACTTGAAATTTAATCAAGCCTGTTGCCTTTAGTTTAGATGCAGCTTTCTTCTCTGCACTGGCATTTGTGACCTAACCGATTTGCTTTTCATCTCACTGACCCAACCCATCCTACAGTTCTGTACAATATCAAAGCTAAGAGTTCTGTTTTCTTTAAACTACCAGATCTATAACCCCCATAATATAATACCTGTCTGTGAAACCTAATAAATAGGAAATCTTATGAATTCTTTTTCTCTGCTGGCTGTGTGTCTTGCTGTTCTTCCACCTCCTGTCACCCCTTGGTGACGTCCCTCATGTTGGATCTGTTAGTGATAATGTGTATCCCTTTCCACATGCATTTTATTTTGCTATATTCATTGTTTCTTACCAGACCCAATTATTCTATTGGATAGGGCCTATGTAGGGAACAGCTAATATTGCAAGAGTACATTGAACAGAAGTCAGACACAAAATAGAATGGCTTCTTCCTAACGGAGGATCACCTGGCTGTGGGTTAGATATTTAAGTATAAGTCCATAACCTGGATAAAAAGTGTTCTGTAAAATGTACAAGAATCATGATCTCCTCTACTGAAGTAGTGTCAGGGAAAGGGTAATATTTACTTGATAGAGAAGAAAGAGGGAGGGAAGGGAGAGAATGAAAGAGAATGGAGTGAAGAGATATCACAGGTTGAATTTGTCCATTTAGATTACTTATCTATTTATTTGTTTGTTCACAAGTATGGCAAGTTAAGTCAGTTTAGGATGATATTGGTATCGGACTTAATATCTCCTTTTTCCTTCTAGGCATTTTCACTTTCTCCCTCACAACTATGGGCTGTCCATGCTCATATTCAACCATACTTTAATGTTTCTTTTTGAATTGATTTAGAATTTGTAATCTGAATTCTATGGCAGCATATTTGTAGCTTAAGGGAAATTTCTGGAATTATCACACTCTAAAGTGTACTGTTAAAATAGTTTTTGCACATTATTATCACAGGGGTACCTAGAATTAGCTTATTTTGACAGATTGTCTTCCTCCATAGTACCTGTATTAGTCTATAAAAAGGACCAGTAATTCTTATTATGTCTACTTTGCTACTTCCTAAATCTGTGCTGGCCACATGTGGCATTGGTCAAAGAATTATAAGCAAATATGATGAGGGCATTAAGGTTGAAAACTGTGGAGCACATCTGCTTACTCCTCTTCAGAGCACAGACCATCATGATTGAGTGTCCCTCAGCTAGTCTTCAAGACAGCAATAGGCAAGTGTCTGAGTTAGGGTTTTTATTTCTGTGAAGAGACGCCATGACTATAGCAACTCTTATAAAGGACAAATTTGATTCAGGCTGGCTTATGGTTCCAAGTTTTAGTTCATTATCATCATGGCAGGAAGCATAGTGACATGCAGGCAGATATAGTGTTGGAGGAGTCGAGAATTCTACATCTTGATCCACAGGCCACAGGAAGAAGAACTATGAGCTACTGAGCCTGGTCTTGAGCATCTGGAAACTCAAAGGCCACCCCTACAATGATACACTTCCTCTAATAAGGTCATTCCTACTCCAACAAGACCACCCTTCCTAATAGTGCCATGCCCTATGGGCCAAGCATTCAAACACCTGAGTCTATAGAGGCCATGCCTATTCTAACTACCACAGCATACGATAAAATTATTTCTATTACTCTAGAAGTACGTAGTTCATTGTTAGACCAATTACTGAGCCATCCTAATTATATTCAACTTACCTGGTCTGGTATGTTGTGAATTTTCCAATGAACAATCTTAGTTGTTTGAAAACATGAAATCTTGGAGAGAATTATTAAGCAGCAAAATATTTCCCATAGTTCATCTTATTCTGCCTATCATTTTTGCATTTGATGGCTCAATGAGAAGAATTGAGGATTGTAGTCTCCCTTCATTGCCCCAGGATAGTGTTGCCGACCATCATGGGGCACAGATAATCACTATAAACTCCTGTCTTCTAACTGATTAACAATGCAGAATGTATACTATAAGTAAAGTCATTACCGTATTTTATTCTTAAAGAAAAACTGGTTTGGATTTTTTCATTAAAGGCATAATTTTTGAAACAAACTTTACGTTTGGCAGAATCCACTTTAACTAAGAAGTAAGAAATCTTAATATAGACAACAAAAACATCATAAATTTCAGCAAATTCCAAAGCATTGCAAACGTAACTTTTTGGTTTATTAAGAGTTAATCTGACAGATTTGACATGCCGATAAAAGTTTAAAAAAAGTCAATGGATAGAGCTAAATGGAGAAGAAAGGAACTCCAAATTAGTGAAGCTACATGACACCTTCTTGGTGGGAAACTAGAAGTGAGTTTGTTTGTAGAGCCTACATAACTTTTCATTGGAGACATTTTGCTTGGGGACATTCTGAGTTGTATCTCACAGGATATTTTCCTAGTGCAATGGAATAAAGGCTCACATCCAGTTTCAGACTCTTTCAAACAGCATGTCAGTTGCCTCAGTTGCCTTAACCTCAAGCATCCTCACACTTGACTTTTGGCTTTGTGTATCAGTCTCCTTTTAAAGTGATCTTCTCAGCCTATGGTGATATTCAAACCACATTTCTCTGGCACTGTGCTTTGAAAATGATTTTCCTGTGGAACACTGGCTAGAGAGATGTTTTGGAGATTCTGGCAAAACAGAGACTGTATGGTTAGAAATGGCATGTCTAAATTATATATCAAATCAACACTTACCAAATATCTGTTTCTAGCATCATATTTCAGAAATATGATAGTTCTCTGGGGTGTAAAATATTTTGTTTATTCAATTTTGGAGTTCCTGACTCTGGTAATATGACCAGGTCAGTTACTGAATCTTAACAACCACGAGCTGACAGAAAGCTTCAGTCTCATGACTGGACAGATTAGTTATGTTGGGTATGTTATTTAGAATTCAAACAACCAGGCCTAGTATGGAAGAACACCACAATGTCTTTTGTAAATTGAGAATGAGATTACAATGATTCTTATGGTATCTGCCTTTGAAGAATTGTAATAAACTGAATTGAATTCCAGTGATCAAGAATAAAAGACTTAAAGAAAGAAGAGATGTCATTTTTAGCATGACATCTATTGGATAGGATATTCAACATGTAATGATTACTTTACAAGTCAATAGTCATGCTGAACACTTTTGCTGTAGACAGCAGTCCAAATTCTGTTCATAGTTGGTCTACTTTGTACACTATAACAGACACAATAACTGTAAACTTTGGGGGGAGCTTCTTATATATGTGGGGACATGAGTCAGAGAAGGTTCTGTGAACAGTGTTGAAAGGGAACATTAAAAGCAAAGCTATTCAGTGTTAATTATGGACAACACAAGTATAACCTGTAAACAATGACTTGGAATTTCTTCCAGCTCATCAGAGGGACACTGACCAAATACAGTAAGTCATCTAAGATCACAAAATTGATTAAAACAGGATAATGGAATCTACAAGAAGAACGAATGTGCTTCTTGCGAAACAGAATGCCTGGGTTTAGTGGGGTGTGCTTTCTCCTTGCCATCCAGTAAAAAGATGATTAGAACAGGAAACTTTACCTGCTATGGTTGCCCAGAATATAAACCAGCTCTTTTCTAACCTTCTTTTTATAAATAAGGGACTGGGGGTAGGTGTGCTTTGGCATTTCAACACCATTTTATCCTCCAGAAGCTTGTTTGCCTATAGGTATGGTACAGCATACAGCAAAAGATCATCGTTTTCTCATCAGCCTCTAAACAGTTGTGTGGGAACTGTAGGACAAGCTGCCTCTGAGAAGGAAAACGTACATGATTTCTGTCTCGTATGCAATCGCTCTATGTAATTATTCCCAGGAATTGTCACAACACCAGCAGTAAATTGGCAATGCTTATTTTTTTCCTACGAGTAGTCCTTGAGTATTTGTGTACTGCACAGGAAGCATGCACTGTGTTTGTGCAGTTGGGGTTAAAGAGAATTAAGATTAAGGTTTTGACCTTAAAGTGGATTTTGCTGAAAGCATGGAATAGAAACAGTTTGAAATTTCGAGGAGGGTCTAAATAATTATAGTTTAGTATGATGCTTGTTGACTTTGGGGATCCAAGTTAGCTAATAGGCTTTTAAATTTTGTCTTTTTACATCACTCACTAATTCGTAATGTATTTTGGGGACTGGAGAGTTGCAAGTGCCACTGTTCATTAACTTGCTTTTGTTTTTCACTTAAAAATGCTTGATGGGGGTACAAAAAGCTAGATTACTAGATATAAATGCTTGCCTCTCAAGCCTGGCCACCTGAGTTAGAAACCCAGAACCCTTCTAAAATTGCAAAAGGATAATTGACTACACAAGGTATCTTCTGTCCTCCACATGTGCACTTACACATCCATATATTGTTTACTCATCTATGAGTACACGTGATGAATAATAAATATTTTTAAAGAAAGAACTGTTAGGTGCATAAGTGTACTTATTAGATACTTGTCCTTAAGAATAATGACTAGAAAAAAAATAATGAATAGAATGATGAGAAATTTCTATGTGCACAAATTTCATAAATTCAGGAAAAAGATTAATACACAGTAACTTATATGGAAGAAAATTATGGGGAAAAACAAAAGAAGAAAGTTAAATGATGGTATGTTAATGAACATAATGAGGACAATTTTAATTGGTCAATGACTAACACTATTATCTTAGGTAAAAATTAATAACAAAGAAATAATTAGAGAGTTATAGAGGAAAACACAATAGTTTTGGTGCATATCTATATAGATGCAGTTATGTATGCACATGTTATGCACAGACAATGTGTATATCACATGCACATGTACATACACAAAATTCTTGTGAATAAAATATGCATGTTTTCAAGCTTAATTCGGGGTGTCAATTTTAGTTTACTTAAAATTAGACATGTTTCACTGACTGCCTTGGATTACACTTATAGAAATAATTATTTCAAAATCAACCTCATTAGGACATTAATTAATTGTTTTAATAAGGTACTTACATATATATAATTCTCACAAACCGTATAGTTTAGTTTTCATGATTAGAAGTATCTGCAGAGCTCAGAATTATTTAATATATGAGAAAATATTCATCTGAAACTTCAATATTTTTATACTTGGCATATATCTTATTATCTATTTATAATATATTTTAATAATGAACCCAGAAGACTCTTAAGAGGTACCAACTCCTTGGCATTGAATTTCCTAGCCTTGAAAATTTGACCAAATGTAGTTTTGTTTATTGGGACAGGTATTGCCAGCTATAGAAGCTCAATATAGATCAATATACCATTTTTGATTTTGTTTATTTACAGTTTTTATGAATCAACTACCTAAATCTTTTGTTTTTTAACCTACACATAAATCTAAAGCTACATATTTTTTCATAGCCAGTATATAGGTGGAGGTTTTAGCACGTATTTTTCTTTTGATAACTTTTTCACCTAGCATTTCTTTTAATTGAATAATTTAATCCACTTATATTTAATGCAATTATCCACAGGTAAGGGCACTCAATTATTATATCTTTTAAAAGTTTTATTTTACTTTTGTTTTCTTTTCTTTTTTTCGGAGCTGGGGACCGAAGCCAGGGCCTCGCGCTTTCTAGGCAAGCGCTCTACTACTGAGTTAAATCCCCAACCCCAAAAGTTTTATTTTTATTTCTGAAATAATTTGTCTTTCTCCCTTCTTTTTCCCTCCACCAAACCCTCCTATATATTTTTATCTGTCCTTTAAATTTATAGCTTCTTTTTATTACTTGTTATTACACACACACACACACACACACACACACGCACGCACGCACACACACACACTTATATATTTGTTCATACAAATAGATTCTTTAATATAACCTGTTGAATCCATATAATGTTACTTTTATGTATGTTTTCATTGCCTACCATTTGACATTAAAAAAAACCCAAAAAACAAAACAAGCAAACAAAAAGCTCAAAAAACAAAAACAACAAAAAACAATTGGTGTGCTCAAGGGAGGATCAGTTCTCCCATTCCCAGTACTACTCAGTTGCCTTTAGTTCTTTTTGTAGGTTTGAGGCTATTCCCACTGACTTTTCCCTATCTAGTTTAGCATATTCATTGGGGACATCCTTTTCCAGCTCACATATGGGGTGATCACATTGGTGAGACTTTATGGTTAGGGAATTATCTCACACCAAATTTCCTGATACTGTTATTTCTTAAATTCTGTTTGGTTTTTTTTTTTTTTTTTGGTTGTTGCTGTTGTTTTTTGGATATTTTTTATTTACATTTCAAATGTTATCCCCGTTCCAGAAACACCCTATCCCATCATCCTCCCTCTGCTGCCCCACCTACTCATGAACTCCCTCCTGCCTCCCCGTCCTGGCATTCTCCTACACTGGAGGATCTGCGTCACGTACCAAGGGCTTCTCTTCCCATTGATGTCCAAGAAGGCCATCCTCTGGTGCACATGTGGCTGGAGCCATGGGTGCCTCCATGTGTACTCTTGGATTGGTGGTTTAATTCCAGGGAGCTCTGGGGTGTCTGGCTGTTTTGGTTGATATTGTTGTTCTTCCTATGGGGCTGCAAACCCCCTTGGCTACTTCAGTCCTTTCTCTAACTCCTCCAAAGGGGTCCCAGTGATCAGTTCTAAGGTTGGCTACTAGCATCTGCCTCTGTATTTAACATGCTCTGGCAGAGCCTCTCAGGAGACAGCTATATCAGGCTCCTGTCAGCATGCATTTCTTGGCATCTTCAATAGTGTCCTGGTTTGGTGACAGTACGTGGGATGGATCTCCACGTGGGGCAGTCTCTGGGTGGCCTTTCCTTCAGTATCTGCTTCACACTCTGTCTCTGTATTTCCTCTTATGAGTATTTTGTTCCTCCTTCCTAGAAGACTGAAGCATCCACACTTTGGTCCTCCTTCTTGAGCTTCATGTGGTCTGTAAATTGTGTGTTGGTTATTCCAAGCCTTTGGGCTAATATCCACTTAACAGTGAGTGCATACCATGTGTATCCTTTAGTGATTGGGTCAATTCATTCAGGATGATATTTTCTATTCCATCCATTTGCCTAAGAATTTCGAGAAGTCATTGTTTTTAATAGCGGAGTAGTACTCCATTGTGTAGATGTACCACATTTTCTGTATCCATTCCTCTGTTGAAGGACATCTGGGTTCTTTCCAGCTTCTGGCTATTATAAATAAGGCTTCTATGAACATAGTGGAGCATGTGTCCTTGTTGTATGTTGGAACATCTTTTGGGTATATGTCCAGGAGTGGTATAGCTGTGTCCTCAGGTAGGACTATGTTCAATTTTCTAAGGAACCTCCATACTGATTTCCACAGTGGTTGTATTTTGGCCAAACTTTAGAAATTCCTATCACATGCTATTTGTTATTGATGTCATCATTTTATACTATATAGTTTGGAATACATTATTTCAGCCATAGTTATTTTTCATTCCAAGTGCATTATCAGTGTATCTACAATCATTTATGTTCTTGTTGTATAGAATAAAGTTTGTTTAGGGCAAGGGAAGGAGATTTGGGAAGGGAGAGAGAGAGAGAAAGAGAGAGAGAGAGAGAGAGAGAGAGAGAGAGAGAGAGAGAGAGAGAGAGAGAGAGAGAGAGGTGCACAGAGGCCAGCCTTAAACACATGGAGAGAGGAGTAGGGGAAGGGGAGAGAAGGGACAGAAAGAAGAGGATAAGAGGAAAAGAGAGTTACAGCATCAATTATGTTTTTATCATTCAGTGAGATTTATATTTTTCATGTTTTCTAGAAATCACCCTTCAACTTCAACTTCTTGTGCATTTCATGTAAAGAATAAACACTTCTACGAATTTCCCCATACTTTTGTTGGCTTGAAAATTGTTCACTTTCTTTTGTTTTTGCAGGACTGACTTCCCCGACTTGGCATTCATGATTACAAACCCTTTTTCATAATCTGTGAATATACCATCCATTTCTTTTTTTTTTTTTTCTTAATTAACTCGAGTATTTCTTATATACATTTCGGGTGTTATTCCCTTTCCTGGTTTCCGGGCAAACATCCCCCTAATCCGTCCCCCTCCCCTTCCTTATGGGTGTTCCCCTCCCCATCCTCCCCCCATTGCTGCCCTCCCTCCCAACAATCTAGTTCAATGGGGGTTCAGTCTTAGGAGGACCCAGGGCTTCCCATTCCACTGGTGCTCTTACTAAGATATTCATTGCTACCTATGGGGTCAGAGTCCAGGGTCAGTCCATGTATAGTCTTTAGGTAGTGGCTTAGTCCCTGGAAGCGCTGATTGCTTGGCATTGTTGTACATATGGGGTCTCGAGCCCCTTCAAGCTCTTCCAGTTCTTTCTCTGATTCTTTCAATGGAGGTCCTATTCTCAGTTCAGTGGTTTGCTGCTGGCATTCGCCTCTGTATTTGCTGTATTCTGGCTGTGTCTCTCAAGAGCGATCTACATTCGGCTCCTGTCGGCCTGCACTTCTTTGCTTCATCCATCTTGTCTAATTGGATGGCTGTACATGTATGGGCCACAAGTGGGGCAGGCTCAGAATGGGTGTTCCTTCTGTGTCTGTTTTAATCTTTGCCTCTCTATTCCTTGCCAAGGGTATTCTTGTTCCCTTTTAAAGAAGGAGTGAAGCATTCACACTTTGATCATCCGTCTTGAGTTTCATTTGTTCTAGGCATCTAGGGTAATTCAAGCATTTGGGCTAATAGCCACTTATCAATGAGTGCATACCATGTGTGTTTTTCTGTGATTGGGTTACCTCATTCAGGATGATATTTTCCAGTTCCAAACATTTGCCTACGAATTACATAAAGTCATTGTTTTTGATAGCTGAGTAATATTCCATTGTATAGATGTACCACATTTTCTGTATCCATTCCTCTGTTGAAGGGCATCTGGGTTCTTTCCAGCTTCTGGCTATTTTAAATAAGGCTGCGATGAACATAGTGGAGCACATGTCTTTTTTATATGTTGGGGCATCTTTTGGGTATATGCCAAAGTGAGGTATAGCTGGATCCTCAGGCAGTTCAATGTCCAATTTTCTGAGGAACCTCCAGACTGATTTCCAGAATGGTTGTACCAGTCTGCAACCCCACCAACAATGGAGGAGTGTTCCTCTTTCTCCGCATCCTTGCCAGCATTTGCTGTCACCTGAGTTTTTGATCTTAGCCACTCTCACTGGTGTGAGGTGAAATCTCAGGGTTGTTTTGATTTGCATTTCCCTTATGACTAAAGATGATGAACATTTCTTTAGGTGTTTCTCAGCCATTCGGCATTCCTCAGCTGTGAATTCTTTGTTTAGCTCTGAACCCCATTTTTAATAGAGTTATTTGTCTCCCTGCGGTCTAACTTCTTGAGTTCTTTGTATATTTGGATATAAGGCCTCTATCTGTTGTAGGATTGGCAAAGATCTTTTCCCAATCTGTTGGTTGCCGTCTTGTCCTAACCACAGTGTCCTTTGCCTTAAGAAGCTTTGCAGTTTTATGAGATCCCATTTATCGATTCTTGATCTTAGAGCATAAGCCATTGGTGTTTTGTTCAGGAATTTTTTCCAGTGCCCATGTGTTCCAGATGCTTCCCTAGTTTTTCTTCTATTAGTTTGAGTGTATCTGGTTTGATGTGGAGGTCCTTGATTCACTTGGACTTAAGCTTTGTACAGGGTGATAAGCATGGATCGATCTGCATTCTTCTACATGTTGACCTCCAGTTGAACCAGCACCATTTGCTGAAAATGCTATCTTTTTTCCATTTGATGGTTTTGGCTCCTTTGTCGAAAATCAAGTGCCATTAGGTGTGTGGGTTCATTTCTGGGGCTTCAATTCTGTTCAATTGGTCTATCTGTCTGTCTCTGTACCAATACCATGCAGTTTTTATCACTATTGCTCTGTAATACTGCTTGAGTTCAGGGATAGTGATTTCCCCCTGAAGTTCTTTTATTGTCGAGGATAGCTATCCTGGGTTTTTTTGTTATTCCAGATGAATTTGCAAATTGTTCTGTCTAACACTTTGAAGAATTGGATTGGTATTTTGATGGGGATTGCATTGAATCTGTAGATCGATTTTGGTAAAATGGCCATTTTTGCTATATTAATCCTGCCAATCCATGAGCATGGGAGATCTTTCCATTTTCTGAGGTCTTCTTCAATTTCTTTCTTCAGAGTCTTGAATTTCTTATTGTACAGATCTTTTACTTGCTTGGTTAAAGTCACACCGAGGTACTTTATGTTATTTGGGTCTATTATGAAGGGAGTCGTTTCCCTAATTTCTTTCTCAACTTGTTTCTTTGTGTGTAGAGGAAGTCTACTGATTTATTTGAGTTAATTTTATACACATATACACAGCCACTTTGTTGAAGTTGTTTATCAGCTTTAGTAGTTCTCTGGTGGAACTTTTGGGATCACTTAAATATACTATCATATCATCTGCTAATAGTGATATTTTGACTTCTTCTTTTCCGATCTGTATCCCCCTTTCCTCCTTTTGTTGTCTGATTGCTCTGGCTAGAACTTCAAGAACTATATTGAATAAGTAGGGAGAGAGTGGGCAGCCTTGTCTAGTCCCTGATTTTAGTGGGATTGCTTCAAGTTTCTTTCCATTTAGTTTAATGTTAGGAATTGGTTTGCTGTATATGGTTTTTACTATGTTTAGGTATGGGCCTTGAATTCCTATTCTTTCCAGGACTTTTATCATGAAGGGGTGTTGAATTTTGTCAAATGCTTTCTCAGCATCTAATGAAATGATCATGTGGTTTTGTTCTTTCAGTTTGTTTATATAATGGAACACGTTGATGGTTTTCCGTATATTAAACCATCCCTGCATGCCTGTGATGAAGCCTACTTGATCCTGGTGGATGATTGTTTTGATGTGCTCTTGGATTCGGTTTGCCAGAATTTTATTGAGTATTTTTGCGTCGATATTCATATGGGAAATTGGTCTGAAGTTCTTTTTCTTTGTTGGGTCTTTGTGTGGTTTAGGTATAAGAGTAATTGTGGCTTCATAGAAGGAATTTGGTAGTGCTCCATCTGTTTCAATTTTGTGGAATAGTTTGGATAATATTGGTATGATGTCTTCTATGAAGGTCTGATAGAACTCTGCACTAAACCTGTCTGGACCTAGGATCTTTTTGGTTGGGAGACCTTTAATGACTGCTTCTATTTCCTTAGGAGTTACGGGGTTGTTTACCTGGTTTATCTGTTCCTGATTTAACTTCGGTACCTGGTATCTGTCTAGGAAATTGTCCATTTCCTGCAGATTTTCAAGTTTTGTTGAATATAGGCTTTTATAATAAGATCTTAGGATTTTTTGAATATCCTCTGAATCTGTAGTTATGTCTCCCTTTTCATTTCTGATTTTGTTAATTTGGACACACTCTCTGTGTCCTCTCGTTAGTCTGGCTAAGGGTTTATCTATCTTGTTGATTTTCTCAAAGAACCAATTTTTGGTTCTGTTGATTCTTTTTATGGTCCTTTTTGTTTCTACTTGGTTGATTTCAGCTCTGAGTTTGATTATTTCTTGCCTTCAATTCCTCCTGGGTGTATTTGCTTCTTTTTGTTCTAGAGCTTTTAGGTGTGCTGTCAAGCTGCTGACATATGCTCTTTCCTGTTTCTTTCTGCAGGCACTCAGCGCTATGAGTTTTCCACTTAGCACAGCTTTCATTGTGTCCCATAAGTTTGGGTATGTTGTACCTTCATTTTCATTAAATTCTAAAAAGTCTTTAATTTTTTTCTTTATTTCTTTTTTGACCAGGTTATCATTGAGTAGAGCATTGTTCAATTTCCACGTATATGTGGGCATTCTTCCCTTATTGTTATTGAAGACCAGCTTTAGGTCGTAGTGGTCTGATAGCACGCATGGGATTATCTCTATCTTTCTGTACCTGTGGAGGCCCGTTTTTTGACCAATTATATGGTCAATTTTGGAGAAAGTACCATGAGCAGCTGAGAAGAAGGTATATCCTTTTGCTTTAGGATAGAATATTCTATAAATATCTGTTAAGTCCATTTGGATCATGACTTCTCTTAGTCTGTCTACCTCTCTGTTTAATTTATGTTTCCATGATCTGTCCATTGATGAGAGTGGGGTGTTGAAATCTCCTACTATTATTGTGTGAGGTGCAATGTGTGTTTTGAGCTTTAGTAAGGTTTCTTTTACGTATGTAGGTGCCTTTGTATTTGGGGCATAGATATTTAGGATTAAGAGTTCATCTTGGTGGATTTTTCCTTTGATGAATATGAAGTGTCCTTCTTTATCTTTTTTGATGGCTTTTAGTTGAAAATTGATTTTATTTGATATTAGAATGGCTACTCCAGCTTGCTTCTTCAGATCATTTGCTTGGGAAGTTGTTTTCCAGCCTTTCACTCTGAGGTAGTGTCTGTCTTTGTCTCTGAGGTGTGTTTCCTGTAGGCAGCAGAATGCAGGGTCCTCGTTGCGTATCCAGTTTGTTAATCTGTGTCTTTTTGTTGGGGATTTGAGGCCATTGTTGTTGAGAGATATTAAGGAATAGTGATTATTGCTTCCTGTTATATTCATATTTGGATATGAGGTTATGTTTGTGTGCTTTTCTTCTCTTTGTTTTGTTGCCAAGACGATTAGTTTCTTGCTTCTTCTAGGGTATAGCTTGCCTCCTTATGTTGGGCTTTACCATTTATTATGCTTTGTAGTGCTGGATTTGCAGAAAGATATTGTGTGAATTTGGTTTTGTCATGGAATATCTTGGTTTCTCCATTTATGTTAATTGAGAGTTTTGCAGGATACAGTAACCTGGGCTGGCATTTGTGTTCTCTTAGGGTCTGTATGACATCTGTCCAGGATCTTCTGACCTTCATAGTTTCTGGCGAAAAGTCTGGTGTGATTCTGATATTTCTGCCTTTATATGTTACTTGACCTTTTTCCCTTACTGCTTTTAATATTCTTTTTTTATTTTGTGAGTTTGGTGTTTTGACTATTATGTGACGGGAGGTGTTTCTTTTCTGGTCCAATCTATTTGGAGTGCTGTAGGCTTCTTGTATGCCTATGGGTATCTCTTTTTTAGGTTAGGGAAGTTTTCTTCTATGATTTTGTTGAAGATATTTACTGGTCCTTTGAGCTGGGAGTCTTCACTCTCTTCTATACCTATTATCCTTAGGTTTGATCTTCTCATTGAGTCCTGGATTTCCTGTATGTTTTGGACCAGTTGCTTTTTCTGCTTTACATTATCTTTGACAGTTGAGTCAATGATTTTTGTGGAATCTTCTGCTCCTGAGATTCTCTCTTCCATCTCTTGTATTCTGTTGGTGAAGCTCGTATCTACAGCTCCTTTTCTCTTCTTTTGGTTTTCTATATCCAGGGTTGTTTCCATGTGTTCTATCTTGATTGCTTCTATTTCCATTTTTAATTCCTTCAACTGTTTGATTGTGTTTTCCTGGAATTCTTTCAGGGATTTTTGTGACTCCTCTCTATGGGCTTCTACTTCTTTATTTATGTTTTCCTGGAATTCTTTCAGGGATTTTTGCGATTCCTCTCTGTAGGCTTCTACTTGTTCTCTAAGGGAGTTCTTCACGTCTTTCTTGAAGTCCTCCAGCATCATGATCAAATATGATTTTGAAACTAGATCTTGCTTTTCTGGTGTGTTTGGATATTCTGTGTTTGCAGCAGAAAAGTTGGTCTTACCTGTGGTCTCGAGGCTCAAGTTTGCTCGTGGGGTGCTGCCTACGAGGTCTCCGTGTCGGCAGCAACCAGGAAGATCTGTGCCACCCTTTCCGGGAGCTTCTGTGCACCAGGGTTCCAGATGGCGTTTGGTGTTTTCCTCTGGTGTTAGAGATGTGTGTAGAGTGCAGTCTCTTCTGGTTTCCCAGGCGTGTCTGCCTCTCTGAAGGTTTAGCTCTTGCTCCCACGGGATTTGGGTGCAGAGAACTGTTTATGTGGTCAGTTGCTTCAGATTCTGGCAGTGTCTCAGAGGCAGGGAACCTGCCGCTCCTGGGCCCTCCTCTACGGGAACCCAGAGGCCGTATACAGTTTCCTCTTGGGCCAGGGATGTGAGCAGGGTTGGGCATACCATCCATTTCTGCTGTCCTTTTAGTCTTTCAGTTTCCCTAGGACTGCTTTTCTGGTTGTTTTTAATATTATTTGTCATTTGATTTTACATGTTTGGTTATTCTATTTCTTAACAAAAGTTATTCCATGTTTAATGCATTTGAAATCATTTGAAGTTCGTGTTCCTTTATTTTTTATTGAAAATGTATTCTTTTCACGTGTAATATATCCTGACTATGGTTTCACCTCCCTCTCCTCCTCCCACTTCTTCCCTGCATGCCCTCCCCTCTGGTTTCACTCTACTTTCAGTTCCTTATTAGAAAAGAATAAGCTTCTAGGAGACAATAACCAAATATGACAAAATATAACATAATGTAAGACAAAGATCATCACATTGATACTATGCAAGGCAACATAATAGAAGTTTTCAGAGCAGGCACAACAATCAGAATCCCACTCATTTACAAACTCTAGAGTACCATAAGAATGCTAAGCTAATAGCTATAATATATACAATAAGGACTTAGTGCTGACCCATGTAGATTCTGAACTTGCTGTTCAGTCCTTGTTAATTTATGAGAACCTTGCCTAGTTGACTCAGAGGGCCTGATTCTCCTGATGTTCTCCATCACCTTTGGGTCTTAAAGTCTTTCGGCCTCATCTTCTCAGGATTCCCTAATCCCACTTAGACTCTTTCTCCACATAATGTCTGGCACTAGGTCTCAGGTTTTGTTCCCATATATTGCTAGAGAAAGCTGCCATGATGGTGAGTGAATATGGCACTGATGCCTAGGGATGGTAGAATATCATTAAGAATTATTTTATCCATACTTCTCATTTTAACCATTAGTATTTGTTTTTATCTGAGGTTTTTGGGCTATGTAGTCTCTGGTCACCTAAGCAGTGTCAGGTATGGGTTTCATCTTCTGGATTGTGCCCCAAGTCTAATATGATATTCATTGGCTACTTCCACAATTTCTGTGCCACCATTCTGCTAGCATATCTTGTAGGCGGGACAGATTACAGGTAAAATATTGGTGACTGGGTTGGTGTTCATGTTGTCTTTTGGCAGCCTGCAGAGGTTTTGTCTTGGGTTGGTTTTTCATCAAAGACACTGGAAATAGGGTTGAAGGCTCCTGGAGGGAACTGCTTGATTTCATACTCAATGCGCTGTTTGAGTAAGTCCTCAGCAATGAAGCCTTGTTTTAGGTTGTAATTTTGGAAAGATTTAGTCTTTATTATATAAAATAGTTTTGTTCTATGTATTTGAGTGTGTGTGTGTGTGTGTGTGAGTGTGTGTGTGTGTGTGTGAGTGTGTGAGTGTGTGTGTGTGTGTGTGTGTGTGTATAAACCTGATGGTAAAGGTATTCTCTCGAGCAATGATTAATTTTTAATTTTATTTTTTTATTTTTACACTCCAGATTTATTCCCCTCCTGGTCCACCCTCCGACTGTTCCATATCCCATACCTCCTCCACACCTTTCTTCCCAACTCCATGAGGATGTCCCACACTCCCACCCCACCAGACCTCTAAACTTCCTGGGCCCCCCAATCTAGTGAGGGTTAGGTACATCTTCTCTGACTGAACCCAGACCCAGGAGTCCTCTGCTGTATATGTGTTGGGGGCCTATCTCAGCTGGTGTATGCTGCCTGTTTGGTGATCCAGTGTTTGAGAGATCTTGGGGGTCCAGGTTAGTTGAGACTGCAGGTCCCCTTGCTAAGTCTTCCTCTCCAGAATACTACAGTGATTAAGGAGCAGAGTTCCCACACTCACAGCCTTGGGGTAACTCATCTGTGTCTTCTGCACTAGGGAGAGCTCTACTGTCCTGCCCATGTAAGGTAGAGGGCCTGCTCTCCCTAGTGCTGCAGCCAGAACAGGGAAGGGAACTATCTTGGTACCTATGGCCAGCTGGTATTGTTTGGCCCATCAACAAGACAGAGGGTATACCTGTCTAGAGCCATCTTTTGCTGGGACTGGCTTGGAATGTCTACTTTGAAGGTTGGATTAACTCTGTGGCTGAATAGACTAGTTTAGTGCGAGACAGATTGAAAGATAGATTACAAAGTTTGACTGGATGCTGTCCTTCCCCCAAAGTGTGGGAGCATAATACTGAGGGCTATAGGAAGACATATCCTTCTTTCTTCTCACGGAAGGTACTGGTAATGTGAGTAACTGGGCTTAGCAGAGAGTGAATGTGGGTACTGTGTTTCCTTCTTGTTTCCATGAGGGTTTTTCCTTTTTGGTGTTCTGTATAATTGGTATATACTTCCTGGATTCCACATTTCTTGTAAATATATTTTTCAATACAAATCGTTATTCAAAGTGATTTTTCAGTTATATGTACAAGAAGTGCTTCTTCAGAACCTTGCTGTCATCCCTCTCTTGAGTTTTATTATTATTATTGCTTTTACATATTTATGTTATACATTTTCTCTAGAAATAGTCATTTCACTGAAAGAAAATTATTAGGATTACTCTATATTTCTTCATTTCTAAATTTTATATTACTTAATTGTTTCACATTTATTTGGTTTTATTATATTCTCCTGCAATGTCCTGAATTCAATGCCTGTTTAATTGATTTTATCTTTTATTAAATATTCTTATTTGTCAAAGATTATGAAATACTTCTGGCACACTATCATTCATGTATTCAGTATCCTTTATTTTATTAAATTAGTTTAAAATGTTGCATAATTTGAAAGTTATATATTATTATATCGAGAGTTCTTTAAAATTTTTGAGATTGTATTTGTTGTTTGATTCATAACTTCATAGGTAATATTCTTTAAAATTACTAGTAGTGTTTCAGTTTTTGAGACCTTTATGGGTATTTTTTGATATATGATGTGTAAGTTTTACAGATCTACATTTGAATTCTAATATTTGACAATTTATTTTGGATTTTGGAAAAGTTGTTTTTTTGTGTTTTTGGGTTTTTTTCCTTTTGTTTTTGTTTTGTTTTTGCCTTATGTAATTGTCATCTCAGAAGCTTACTACTGAATACGCTCACCCTTTCTAGTTCTTTCTGAATTCTGTCTGGCTGGTTCTCAGCTGCTCTGGCCCAACCTCCTTTTCATGTTGACTGATTCAATCTGACTTTCCGTATTGATCCTTTAGAGTGCTGTATAAAGGTACTAAATAAATCTGTGTGTTTATTTTCTGTTAGATGCTTATTTTTTTATTTGTTGCCTCTATAAAATAACCATTACTACCCTATTCTTCAGGTAGTATATGCATATATTTAAGAATATATGGCACACATAATATGTATACATACATATATACATACATACATATAAGTATATATATTTACATATAGCCATGCAATGCACAGTGAAGTACTTGATCAACAATAGATCACATATATGAAAATGATCTCATCTCAGTAATCACATATTATATATGAACACATATTATGCATATATACACATGTGTACATATATACACATATATATTTATGTATATACTTATGTACATATGCATATATAAATACATATAATACAAATATTATATATGAGTTGCATCTATGTAGTCTGTGTATGTGTATACATGTGTATCTTTGTTTCAAGTGGGCCTATATATGTAAATATATTCTATGTGAATATACACATATTCATATCGTACTTATGATATATAGATAGTATAGACATTTTATCTATTTATGTGTACCATCAGAAAAGTAAAAATTCTAACGTCACCTTGGAGAAGTGGCTGTTAATATGTTTATGTATTTTGTTTCCTTATTAGAATAAAATTCATATTTGTTTACTCATAACTATTTGGGGTTTAAGAGAATCTAACTCATAAATTCTTTCATAACTCAGTCTCCACAAGCTCATAATGCTTCACATAGGAAAAACACCGAACTGTCACAAAATATTTTACTGAACAATTGTACAATTGAAGTTGGATTCTGTATGTAATATTGAAATGTAAACAGGCAAGCTTGTTTAAATGCTAGTTTAAATGCTGGAAGTGTTTCTGAAAGCCAAGTCTGGAACCAGGGAAAGCAGTCAGGTCACTCATAATTACTATGCCTCTTGAGTTCTAGTAATTTATGGGAAAGAAAACAAATGTAGTTGTTCATCCTCCTTGTGAATGAAAGGTGCTCTGCACTTCAAATGCAAATTAGAATCTTCTATGTAAATCATTGCCTTAATGATATTCAGTTTCCTTTTCTCATGTCACTGACAATAAAAAGGCTTAATTAAATGGTTAAGAAGTGTTCTGCTGTATCTGACGTAGACTTTACTTCATAATTGTACTTTTAAAAAATGCAGTTTTTTCAAAAATATTTTGCATTAAAAAAGAATATTAAAAGTAGATATTTCTATATGTTGTCATGGGGAATGTTATACATTTGTATTAAGTACTAAACAGGAAGCTTCAAGTCTCTCTGAGAAAGAAAAGATATGGACAAGGCCAAATGAGCAGCAGCACACGAAATCATTAAACATTTAAAACAATATTATAAAATAAACTCATAGTTTGTTCATTGAGACTTCTTGGCGTTAGGAATAGCATATGGGTTTGGTGTCTGTAGATGAGATGGATCCCCAGTTGAGCAGTCTCTGGATAGCCTTTCCTTCAGTCTCTGCTCCACTTTGTCCCTGCATTTCCTTTTGACAATAGCAATTCTGGGTTAATATTTTTGAGATGGGTGGGTGGCCCCATGCCTCAAACAGTGGCCGTGCCTATCCACTAGACATGGTTTCTACAGTTTTTCTCTCCCCTTTGTTGGGCATTTCAGCTAATGTCATCACTGTTGGGTCCTGGGAACCTCTTGGGTCCCTGGCATCTGGGACTTTCTAGAGGCTACTCCAGTTCCCTATCCCCTATTGTTATATATGTCTGTTCACTTTCCTGACCCTCTGCACTTCTCCCCTCCCCCTTTCTCCACACTTGATCCTGTCCCCGCTGCTTTTCCCTCCCCCTCCTTTCTCCCTCAAAGATTCCTTTGTCCCTCTACCTCCTATGAGTAGGACTGAAGCATCCACACTTTGATCTTCTGTCCCCTTGGTTTTTATATGGTCTGTGAGTTTTATTGTGGGTATTCTGAGACTCCCCCCCCACCAACACCTTGTATTTTTTTTGGTAACATCCACTTATCAGTGAGTACATACATGCATGTTCTTTTGCGATTGGATTACCTCACTCAGTATGATCTTTTCTAGTTCCATCCATTTGTCTGTGAATTTCAAGAAGTCATTATTTTTAATAGCTGAGTAATAAGTAATCCATCCAAAATTAGCTTAGTTGTGTTTAAAATAAAAATTCCAAAGTAAAATTTGAAATTATTGAATGTTAAATTAAATTAAACTTGAAATAGTTCAAGTTTATGCTTATAAAATATTGTCTTCAACTATTTTTAACTTATTCTTGTTTATATTAGAAAATTTGTGTGTGCCTGTGTGTGTGTGTGTGCACACACGTACACACACACACACACAGGCACACACACACACACACAATTCTTTCAGCCCAAAGAACATACATGTTTTTCATAAACACTAGAGGAATTCATATTAGGATGCCTACTGAACTAACATAAATAGCCACATCTCGCAAATAATCAAAAGAACTGGTTTATAGTGAGAATGCCACTTAGGTTACAGAGCATATCTGAGGGCTGAGTCTCCAGATTTTCTAAGTACAAGATTTGTCTAGCAGCTTGGTCAGTTTGACCAACTGAATGACTTCCAACTTCTCATAGTCTTAACATTTCTTTCAACCACTCATTAGTTCACTTGATCTATATGGCTTTAGTGGTATTTTAATGGTCAGCCATTTCAGATGTTCTAAGCTACTACTTACAGTGCCAATCTATATCATTTGAAGGAAAGTGGAAAGGAGGGTTACTAGCTATTGTTGTTTACAAGGCCTGACTGATCTGTGCTCTGAATTTAGAGTGGAGAAAACACTTGGAACTAGAGTGTTCTGACATTCTTTATTGAAAAGGTCAACAGTTATGATTGTTTCACATCACAGAGGGCTTTTGTTTTAAAGATAACCATTATTGTACAACTTCCATAAAAAAACTACTTCCATGCATTAATAACTAAAGCTTCATTGTTCTAATTTAAGATATAACTACTAGAAGACAGGTCAAGCCATGAATGAAACAGCTACTCAAAGAAAATAATCAGGAATTTTTTACTCTAGGATATGAGTGAATTATCCTATTAGTAGGCTGGTGATACATTTATTCATTAATAAAAATTTTCATGGTAAATACAAAATATTTTTTATACTACATTGTAGACCAACATTATTTCTACAATTCAAATACCTCAAAAGAGGTAACAAATCATGTGTTAGCAGAAATAACAAGAATGGAAACTGTAATACTAGAAAAACATTTTTACATTCAAAACCTAGTACAGGATGATCCTGCCTCCAAGAAATTTTGGGACACATTACAGCAATAATAAATACATTTTTGACAAGAAACTATGTCTTTTCTCCATCCAGGAAAACTTATTACATATCTATTTTTTTCATTTTTAGCATTATGTAAAATTTTGTAACAGTACTGAAGAGAAATGAAAAATTAAATTTTTCTCATCAGATTTAATGTCAAATAAGGAGATATGAGGGCTCCTTTACAATGTCAACTGGGGCATGTGACCATAATCTCACTAATTGTCCTTTGATAATTCCTTCCACTGTTTCTCATTACCTTTTGGGAGTGAAAGAGAATTTTCCATGGTGTTGAGGAAACAATGTTTGTATTGTTATTTCTGTATCCTTGACGCCTACAATGATATTTAACATTAACTGATGAAAATTGTTAATTAATGATTCTGAACCATAAATTTTTCACATTCAACACAAATACACAATGATTCAAAAGATAAGCTTGATTATACTTTCCATCTGTAATCATGATACATAATTTTTCACATGAATTAGTTCATGTTGCTTTAATAGAAAGCAAATTAATCATATGAGTGTTACCTATAGTACATCATCTGTGGCTTGGATATTGTCTTTCTAAGAATGCCATCAAGTTTCTTACTTTTTGTGGGATGAAATCTTTGCACCTTAGTGTTGATTTGATGTTGTCCTTAATGCTTTAAGGATCTTGGTACACAAATCTGTTTGTATGGGTAAGCAAAATCCAGTGAAAACTTTCTTTGGTAGTCTTGACTGTTTAAAGGACTGTTTAGAAACAATTTCTTTAATATTGTCTTTTATGTAGTTAGTTTTCAGATTTTTGTTCTTGATGATACTAATAATTTATTCTGGGCCATCAGTATAGTCTTTTGTTATGAAATTAATTAACATAATTATTATGTAGCTCAGAGAATGAGTATGATACTTTGAAATTCTGGAATATCACTCTTTATCCATAGTTCGTGTCTGTCATATTTGTGTGGACCCAAGAAAACCCAAAATCTTTGGTGCTTGACTAGAGAGCAGGGATGCATTAGCTTGAACATTTCTATGAAATACAACTAAACAGAGGCTCTAAATTATGAATGAGTCATAAAGCAAATGTCAAAAGTGCTGAAAAATGATCAGACTTTATAAGACTGGATTGCAATTGGAGATAGACAGCTCATAGCATGTGTGTTAGAGTGAAAACAGGAAGTAGAATGTGAGGCAAGTTAGGATATCTATTTAGGACTGAAGTCCCAGGTGGTTCAAATGTGTCAATGTCCTTTCTTATTGTGCTTTCTCCCTTATGCTAGGGAGAAGACATGTTGACTTACTTCAAGAACAAAAGAAAGTCCGGTATACTTAGGGATTATAAAAGATGATAAAAAAAGACACAGGAAAAAGTAAACATTAGGACTCACAAGATGGGTCATTGGGTAAATGTTCTTTCTTCTAAGGATGTTGACATAAGTTTGATTCCTGGGATCCTTATGGTGGAAGTGTAGAACTGACTCACTCATGTTGGTCCCCTAAACGCACGCACACACGCACACGCACACGCACACACACACACACACACACACACACACACACACACGCGCGCGCGCGCGCGCGCGCGCACAGAGAGAGAGAGAGAGTAAATGGAGTCAGTTTAAATTATTTTATAATAACTAATAAACCCAGGTATTCTAAGTTAAATTATCTTAAAGTGGGCATGAACTGAAATTTTAATGATTGTGAAAATTTTGACAGTACTGCCAGAAACAGGGATGTCCCTTTTGGAGGTATACTCTGGTCTCAGAGTAAATTGGTTCAATTTGAGTAATATGCTTTAAATGAAGGTTAAACATTTGGACAGTATGTTGCTCTTAAATTAGCCTTTACTGGCTAAGAAAAAGTATACGCTAGCCAGAACAGTAATGACAATTTCATGCTGGAGCAACACTCTTCGTCTCATACTTCCAAGTATTTGATGTCATTTTAGTTCCTAGAATGAAGCATTTGTCCCAGTAGCCCAATATATTCAGGGGTCACACTTATACTTGAGACAGAAGGATGAAAGAGAAAACTGAAAAGGTAGTTTTTCAATGATATATTTTTCAGATATATTTCTGGGAAGTCCCAGCTAGTAATAATCTCTGCTTATATAATCAGATTTCAATGCATGGGTGGATATGTAAAACTGTCAACCTCTTTAACAAGGAAATACAACAGGAGAAATAGCCAACAGTCTACTACAATACGATTGTGAAGCTTGGTTGAAAAGTAGCAGGATATAGGTGGTCGGACTAATTATTTTCTCTATTGCTGAGAGCTAATAAGTTAATATTAACAAGAATAAATTCATGGAGGAAGGAGAGTTTTCTTTTTTTCTGTTCTTTTCTTTAGGTTGTAGATTAAGAAGCATGATAGTTATCATAGCAGGGCAGTCTTTACGGCAAAAGCATGAGGTGGGTGGGCGAAGCATCATCATCTGAGGGCCAAAAACTCAAAATCATGGCTTACACTGTACATATAACTTTTAGAGCACAACACAGTCCACATTATATACATATTCCAAATGGAAAGAGGATGAAGAAATGACTTCAAGAGGACGGTTGTTTGCTGTTTTGTAAAAGTTATGAAACAATCAGAGAGAACAAGCATGAAGGAACAGGTGAACATGTTACCAAATTGAAATATGTTTAGCAGTGGGGACAGAATGCAGTGCCTACTCAAGCTTGACATTGGGAAGTTATTGATTAGCCTAGATAGTAAATTATTAATAGAAAAATTATAGGTTATTCAGCTAGCTGGATCTACAAACATTTACATATGAAAAAGGGAAACAGAAGAGGACTTTTGTACTGAGAAATATGATGGAAAAAAATGATTAACTCAGATCATTGTTGACAAGATTTGAACAATTACTTATGTAGAAAAGTATAAACCAGCATCTGATCCTTAGATATCAAAGGAAAGAATTGTTCACTGGTTTAAGCACTTTGTATTAATTCATTTAATAATTTTGGATTTCAAAGGAAGATCAGGACAAGTGGCTACCTGTGGTGCCTATTGGAAGACCAAAGTGCATGCTAGCTCCGAGCTTGGTTAATACTGCAAGTACTCCTTACAGAGTCTGTGCTGGCATCCTGGTTCTTCTTACCCTTCCCCCTACCTGAAACTTCCCCAGCTCACAGGCTTCCCTTACCCCATCTTCCATTCCTCTATAACTCTGACATTTCAGCCATGTTTTCTTGTTTTGTTTCTCTCTTTCTTTTGTCTTCCTCTCTTCTTTTCCTCTCTTGCTCTCCTCTCGTCGTCTGGTCCATTCTGCTAGCCATGTTTAGTCTACTGCTGTTTTCTCTTCCTGCTCTGGATTCTTCCAGATGCCTCTGGCTGTATTCTCTCTCATATGTTCACTCAACTATACCTTGGAGCCCTCATGACCTCACTTTATACAATAATGACAAAATTGCTGTGAGGTGAGATTCATTGGTTACTTTTCCCATTGTGTAACCAAATATTTGGCAAGAAGTATTTGGAGGAGAGGGTTACAGTTTAAAAAAGAGTACAGTTGGTCACGGTGGGAAAAGTATGTTTGTCAGGAAAGAAAGTGTCTAGTCCCATTACAACTGTAGTCAGGAATCAGAGTAGAGAGGAAGTGATACAAGCTATCAAACCTCAAGACCCATCCCCAGTAACTTCTCTCCCTCTCCCTCTCCCTCTCCCTCTCCCTCTCCCTCTCCCTCTCCAACTCCCTCTCCCTCTCCCTCTCCCTCCCCCACTCCCTCTCCCTCTCCCTCTCCCTCCCCCTTCCCTCTCCCTCTCCTTCTCCCTCTCCCTAACTCCCTCTCCCTACCTCCCTCTCCCTCTCCTTCTCCTTCTCCTTCTCCCTCTCCCTAACTCCCTCTCCCTACCTCCCTCTCCCTCTCCTTCTCCCTCCCCCTTCCCTCTCCCTCTCCTCCCTCTCTCTACCTCCCTCTCCCTACCTCCCTCTCCCTATCTCCCTCTCCCTCTCCCTCTTCTCCTCCCCCTCTCATTTTTGATATTGAGGATAGAGTCTGGGGCCTTGCATGTACTAGGTAAGCACTTGTCCCTACACCACCCTGACTTCATATTAAGTAGCTTTTTATTTCCATTAGGTAGAAGAAAAAATAAATGATTACTAATTCTTCTGGAGTCATCCATCAGGTAAATGGTGCCTCTTGTTTTTACTCATATAATGCTGTTCAAATTCCCACTGAGGTATTCATGTATTTGAGCTTTGATTTCACATTGATTAGGTACAGGGTTTTAAAGTACGTTTTTAATTTCTTAAACTACAATATAATTACATTTTCATTTTTTCATCTCCCATACCCTCTTATGTACCCCTTCCCTTTGCTCTCTTTCAAGTCCATCTTCTATATTTTACTCTATTGTTTATTTGTATATATACACACACTCACTCACACACACACACACATATATATATATATAAATATATATATATATATATATCTCCTAAATATCTAAATACAACCTGTCTGATCTGTATAATGTTACTTATATGTGTGTTTTCAGGGCTAATCACTTGACTTTGGATAATCAATTGGAGAGGTGTGCTTTTCGTTGCAGAAGAATATTTGTCCTGCTCTCAATTTCCCTAGTTACTTGTAGTACTTTGTAGAGAGTTGAGGAGTTCTCACCTTTCACCCCTTCATAATAGAATCCCTATTGGTTTACTTTTGGTTCAGCACATGCCTAGGCAGCCATGTTGGTGAGACTTTTCACAAAGTCTTCAGAGCAAATTCTAATGTTCGTAGGAGACAGTTTCTCAACAAACTGGCTGTTCCCTGGTTCTTAAAATCTTCCTGCCCACTGCCTTAGGTGTGGGTGTTGTGTCATAAAAGCATCCCTTGGGGCCTGGGATCAACAACTTTGCATTTTAATTGGCTCTGGTTTTCTGTAATAGTCTCTATCTGTTATGGATGTTAGCTTCCTTGATGAGGAGTTGAGGACTACACTTACCCCACTAGACTCTGAAGAAACAAAGGTACAGTTATAGGTCAGAGAGAAAAGTAATCCAAACCTAGGTTTTCAGAGTTTTAATGGAAAAACCAGGTTTTCAAACATATCAGGTTAAAGGTTTTGAAAAAGTGTGTTAAGAAGATAAAAACAGTTGAGAAATAAGTACTTCCTTTATATTACTCGTCTCTTTTGAAAATGGTATTTACTGTGTTAGAAACTGAAAAACAACAGAAGCAACAAAATTGTGTATGGCTAGAAAGTCCATTTGAGAAAAGTAGTTGCCATCTGGGTCTTGGCTGGTGAATCAGGATTAAATGAATGTTTCATTAATAAGCACATGCATATCCTTCCACCCTAAGCCAGGCAGAAGCACAAGAGTGTTCCCAAGGTGCAGTGACTAATACTTTGAGTGAGGCCTCAGTGTTCCCTTTATAGATCAGGTGATAATATACACAGGGATGATTGCTCATAGCACTGAAAATGAATATGAACACAGAGGGCCAAATAAAGTGCCACTGTGAAAATCCAAATGCATTGGATAGAAAGGAAGACATTTTATGACTTTCTTTAGAAATGTTTCCTTAGTTCTTTTGAAGATAAAATTAAAACACTAGAAATTCCATTAGAACTTTTGCAGGGTTGCTGTAATTCTCCCTCCTCACCTATGTATTTCAGTGAACACTTTGACATATAACATGATAAGTACATTCACAAAAGGGTCAGGTTTAGATTATTCACAATTAAGTGTTTTTCCAACAACAATCACCTTTATCTCTTGAAAAAAGAACATTTTTTACCTTAGTTGCTTTTCTAAACCTGTTTCACTTGTGTAGGGTAGTTTAATTTTAGATTTGATAGCCTGGAAGGAGAACTGTGGTTGGTTAACAAAATGCCAGAATCTACTTTTATTTATTTATTCTTTTACCTAAAGAAGGAACATGATCATTTAATGCTGTGGGGGCGATCAAAAGCTACAATTTTCTATATCCTCTAATTGTATAGAAACTTAGATATCAATCTGCCAAGGATTATAACTTGATGTAGGTTGAATATTAAACATAAAAATGGTAAAGAACCCTTAAATTCAAATGCAAGCTATTTTAATAACTTCACCAGTTATGCCACTTCTAGGAACACTGGCCAAACTTGACTGAAGAGTTTCAAGTTTCAAGTGCATGGGCGATGACAACAGAGTGTCCAGATTAAAATCACTGGTCTGCTAATACCTAGTTATGTGACTCTTGATGAATAATTAAATTCTTCATATTCTTTATCTGCAAGATATGATTAAAAATAATGCTTACCTAATATAATAATTTTTTGTAGATAAAAGTTCACAGAGAGTTCTTATAGTTGTCCATGAGTCATAAAACATTAAATACATTTTTTGAAATAACAGTGTAATTCTCACATTACTTTGAGTCATGATATAATTCTATAGATAAGAAATGTAGGGGCTATAAAGGCTAGTAAATTGTACATGAGTATTCAGGTACTAAGCAGTAGAATGAACAGATGAATCCAATGAATTTTTCACATTAACGTACATATTCTATATGATAGTGCTACCAGATTCTTCTTCATCAGTGACATTGACAGAGGTCAATCATTGTCTGACTAAGATGATATGCTGAGAGTGAGGCTTATGATGTGGCAGCTAATGGCTTACACATGTTAGGACTGCATCCAGCCTATCTAACCTAAGTAAGCAGCTTTCAGCCTCCATACCATTCTCCAAAACACAAACCTGTAGCCATGAATCCTGAGTTATGATGTGTTTGTTTCTTAACAGTGTAGTGCCTGATCTTTTTTCTACTTGTGTGTGTGTGTGAGTGAGAGAGAGAGAGAGAGAGAGAGAGAGAGAGAGAGAGAGAGAGAGAGAGTTTTTGAAGTTCTTTTTTGCTTTCTCTTTTTGGAGTAAAATGAATACCCCATTCTGACCCTCTCCTCCATCAGTTCACACGGAGGCAATTCTAGGTTGCCAACTGATCTGGGATTTTTCACATTCTTCTATGCTTTACTATCCTACACCAAAATTGAGAGACTACACATTCTCAAGAAGTTCAAAATAGTGTCATTTGTTTACTGAGGCTAATCAATAGTTACCTAATTGAACTTAACACTCACTCACTAGGAGGGAATCTATGTCTGGCATTGTAAATTTAGCCAACGACCTAGCTGATGACACCACAGAAACAAGAGGAGAATGAATCTACTACTTCTATTTTCTTAAACCATTATAATCTCTAACAGCATTCTAAATACTTGTAGTTATGGTAGATAAGTGTAGCTTTCACCTCTCATCAAAAAGTTTACTTTTGCAGTATACAGAAATCACAACTGGTCAGGGTGTAGAGTTCAACTGAACTTCAATCATCAACCCCAATTTATACATATACGGCACAGCCCCTATGCTAAAGACTTAGGGAACATTGTCAAAGAAGGAATAGAAAGATTCTAAGGGCCAGAGGATCAAGACACTTTCTATGAGATCATGTCTTTAAGCAGAACCAAACAAATCAGAGCAGAACCAAAAAGTAACAGCAAAATAGAAGACACAAAGTGAAGGAGAGGAGGGATGGCCCTGGGACGAGGGAGTTAGAGAGGGTAGTTAAAACAAAGACAGATTATGTAATGCTCTCTAAGGGGTAATAAAATACTATTTAAATGTAAAGATGTTTTGAAAAATATGTTGGGTACTTCATATTAGTTTGGCTTAATTTTGCTATAATAAAGAACCATGACCAAAGCAAGTTGGGGAGGAAAGGGATTGTGTGACTTATCCTTCCATATCACTAATCATCATTGAAAGATGTCAGAACAGACCTCAAAGAGATCAGGAACCTGAAGGTAGGAGCTGATGCAGAGACCATGGAGGGATGGTGCTTACTGGCTTACTCTATATGGCTTACTCAGCCTGCTTTCTTATACAAGCCAGTACCTCCGCCCAGGGATGGTTCCACTTAAAATGAACTGGTCCCTTCCCCATCAATCACTTATTAAGAAAATGCTCTACAGTCTTGACTACTGCCCGAACCTAGGAAGAAATTTTCTCACTTGAGGTGTCATCTTCTCTGATAACTTTAGCTTGTGTTAAGTTGGCAGAAAACTAGCCAGAGCAGAACTCCATTTTCAACCGCATGCTTAGGTTTCTATTTTACAAGCAACGGGAAATACAAGGGAGCTCTTTGTATTAGAGCAAAGTCATCTAATCATATCTTCTACACAAAGAATAGAAGCACAACATAGCATGGCTAGAGAGCCAACATTGCATACAGTGGGGACCTGGATTCCTGTCTGAAAACCCCATTTTTATTTCTGCTCCCCTTGTGTGAGCTGTAAAAACATAGAAAATTAAAATAATCTCCTTTCAAAAATCATATTTTTAAATTGTTTACTGCTATGGTAGGAAAGTTGTTGATTTGCATATTTCTTGCTTAACTAGGAATTTCCTAATTTAGTATTTTGGTTTGGCTTTAGTAAAACTACTTGTTAATGGTGTGTGTGTGTGTGTGTGTGTGTGTGTGTGTGTGTGTTTCTTTTTTTTTTATTAACTTGAGTGTTTCTTATTTACATTTCGAGTGTTATTCCCTTTCCCTGTTTCCGGGCAATCATACCCCTAATCCCTCCCCCTCCCCTTCTTTATGGGTGTTCCCCTCCCCATCCTCCCCCCATTGCCGCCCTCCCCCCAACAATCACGTTCACTGGGGGTTCAGTCTTAGGAGGACCAAGGGCTTCCCCTTCCACTGGTGCTCTTACTAAGATATTCATTGCTACCTATGAGGTCAGAGTCCAGAGTCCAGGATCAGTCCATGTATAGTCTTTAGGTAGTTCCTTAGTCCCTGGAAGCTCTGGTTGCTTGGCATTCTTGTTCATAAGGGGTCTCGAGTTCCTTCAAGCTCTTCAAGTTCTTTCTCTGATTCCTTCAACGGGGGTCCCGTTCTCAGTTCAGTGGTTTGCTGCTGGCATTCGCTTCTGTATTTGCTGTATTCTGGCTGTGTCTCTCAGGAGAGATCTACATCCATCTCCTGTCGGCCTGCACTTCTTTGCTTCATCCATCTTGTCTAATTGGATGGCTGTATATGTATGGGCCACATGTGGGGAAGGATCTGAATGGGTGTTCCTTCTGTGTCTGTTTTAATCTTTGCCTCTCTATTCCTTGCCAAGGATATTCTTGTTCCCCTTTTAAAGAAGGAGTGAAGCATTCACATTTTGATCATCCGTCTTGAGTTTCATTTGTTCTAGGCATCTGAGGTAATTCAAGCATTTGGGCTAATAGCCACTTATCAATGAGTGCATACCATGTGTGTTTTTCTGTGATTGGGTTACCTCACTCAGGATGATATTTTCCAGTTCCAACCATTTGCCCACGAATTTCATAAAGTCATTGTTTTTGATAGCTGAGTAATATTCCATTGTATAGATGTACCACATTTTCTGTATCCATTCCTCTGTAGAAGGGCATCTGGGTTCTTTCCAGCTTCTGGCTATTATAAATAAGGCTGCGATGAACATAGTGGAGCACGTGTCTTTTTTATATGTTGGGGCATCTTTTGGGTATATGCCCAAGAGAGGTATACCTGGATCCTCAGGCAGTTCAATATCCAATTTTCTGAGGAACCTCCAGACTAATTTCCAGAATGGTTGTACCAGTCTGCAATCCCACCAACAATGGAGGAGTGTTCCTCTTTCTCCGTTCCTCTTTCTCCGCATCCTTGCCAGCATCTGCTGTCACCTGAGTTTTTGATCTTAGCCATTCTCACTGGTGGGAGGTGAAATCTCAGGGTTGTTTTGATTTGCATTTCCCTTATGACTAAAGATGTTGAACATTTCTTTAGGTGTTTCTCCGCCATTCAGCATTCCTCAGCTGTGAATTCTTTGTTTAGCTCTGAATCCCATTTTTTAATACGGTTATTTGTCTCCCTGCGGTCTAACTTCTTGAGTTTTTTGTATATTTGGATATAAGGCCTCTATCTGTTGTAGGATTGGTAAAGATCTTTTCCCAATCTGTTGGTTGCCGTTTTGTCCTAACCACAGTGTCCTTTGCCTTACAGAAGCTTCGCAGTTTTATGAGATCCCATTTGTCGATTCTTGATCTTAGAGCATAAGCCATTGGTGTTTTGTTCAGGAAATTTTTTCCAGTGCCCATGTGTTCCAGATGCTTCCCTAGTTTTTCTTCTATTAGTTTGAGTGTATCTGGTTTGATGTGGAGGTCCTTGATTCACTTGGACTTAAGCTTTGTACAGGGTGATAAGCATGGATCGATCTGCATTCTTCTACATGTTGACCTCCAGTTGAACCAGCACCATTTGCTGAAAATGCTATCTTTTTTCCATTTGATGGTTTTGGTTCCTTTGTCAAAAATCAAGTGCCCATAGGTGTGTGGGTTCATTTCTGGGTCTTCAATTCTGTTCCATTGGTCTATCTGTCTGTCTCTGTACCAATAACATGCGGTTTTTATCACTATTCCTCTGTAATAGTGCTTGAGTTCAGGGATAGTGATTCCCCCTGAAGTCCTTTTATTGTTGAGGATAGTTTTAGCTATCCTGGGTTTTTTGTTATTCCAGATGAATTTGCAAATTGTTCTGTCTAACTCTTTGAAGAATTGGATTGGTATTTTGATGGGGATTGCATTGAATCTGTAGATCGCTTTTGGTAAAATGGCCATTTTTACTATATTAATCCTGCCAGTCCATGAGCAGGGGAGATCTTTACATCTTCTGAGGTCTTCTTCAATTTCTTTCTTCAGAGTCTTGAAGTTCTTATTGTACAGATCTTTTACTTGCTTGGTTAAAGTCACACAGAGGTACTTTTCTATTATTTGGATCTATTATGAAGGGGGTCCTTTTTGTTTCTACTTGGTTGAATTCAGCTCTGAGTTTGATTATTTCCTGCCTTCTACTCCTCCTGGATGTATTTGCTTCTTTTTGTTCTAGAGCTTTTAGGTGTGTTGTCAAGCTGGTGACATATGCTCTTTCCTCTTTCTTTCTGCAGGCACTCAGAGCTATGAGTTTTCCTCTTAGCACAGCTTTCATTGTGTCCCATAGGTTTGGGTATGTTGTACCTTCATTTTCATTAAATTGTAAAAGTCTTTAATTTCTTTCTTTATTTCTTCTTTGACCAGGTTATCATTGAGTAGAGCATTGTTCAATTTCCACGTATATGTGGGCATTCTTCCCTTATTGTTATTGAAGACCAGCTTTAGGCCGTGGTGGTCTGATAGCACGCATGGGATTATTTCTATCTTTCTCTACCTGTTGAGGCCCGTTTTTTGACCAATTATATGGTCAATTTTGGAGAAAGTACTGTGAGGAGCTGAGAAGAAGGTATATCCTTTTGCTTTAGGATAGAATATTCTATAAATATCTGTTAAGTCCATTTGGATCATGACTTCTCTTAGTTTGTCTACGTCTCTGTTTAACTTCTGTTTCCATGATCTGTCCATTGATGAGAGTGGGGTGTTGAAATCTCCCACTATTATTGTGTGAGGTGCAATGTGTGTTTTGATTTTAGTGAGGTTTCTTTTACGTATGTAGATGCCCTTGTATTTGGGGCATAGATATTTAGGATTGATAGTTCATCTTGGTGGATTTTTCCTTTGATCAATACAAAGTGTCCTTCCTTATCCTTTTTGATGACTTTTAGTTGAAAATTGATTTTATTTGATATTAGAATGGCTACTCCAGCTTGCTTCTTCTGACCATTTGCTTGGAAAATTGTTTTCCAGCCTTTCACTCTGAGGTAGTGTCTGTCTTTGTCTCTGAGGTATGTTTCCTGTAGGCAGCAGATGCAGGGTCCTCGTTGTGTATCCAGTTTGTTAATCTATATCTTTTTATTGGGGATTTGAGGCCATTGATATTTAGAGATATTAAGGAATAGTGATTCCTGTTATATTCATATTTGGATATGAGGTTATGTTTGTGTGCTTTTCTTCTCTTTGTTTTGTTGCCAAGACGATTAGTTTCTTACTTCTTGTAGGGTGTAGCTTGCCTTCTTATGTTGGGCATCACCATTTATTATCCTTTGTAGTGCTGGATTTTTAGAAAGATATTGTGTAAATTTGGTTTTGCCATGGAATATCTTAGTTTCTCCATCTATGTTAATTGAGAGTTTTGCAGGATACAGTAACCTGGGCTGGCATTTGTGTTCTCTTAGGGTCTGTATGACATCTGTCCAGGATCTTGTGGCTTTCATAGTCTCTGGCCCAAAGTTTGGTGTGATTCTGATAGGTCTGCCTTTATATGTTACTTGACCTTTTTCCCTTACTGCTTTTAATATTCTTTTTTTATTTTGTGAGTTTGGTGTTTTGACTATTATATGACGGGAGGAGTTTCTTTTCTGGTCCAATCTATTTGGAGTTCTGTAGGCTTCTTGTATGCTTATGGGTATCTCTTTCTTTAGGTTAGGGAAGTTTTCTTCTTTGATTTTTGTTGAAGATATTTACTGGTCCTTTGAGCTGGGAGTCTTCACTCTCTTCTATACCTATTATCCTTAGGTTTGATCTTCTTATTGAGTCCTGGATTTCCTGTATGTTTTGGACCAGTAGCTTTTTCTGCTTTACATTATCTTTGACAGTTGAGTCGATGATTGCTATGGAATCTTCTGTTCCTGAGATTCTCTCTTCCATTGCTTGTATTCTGTTGGTGAAGCTCGTATCTACAGCTCCTTGTCTCTTCTTTTGGTTTTCTATATCGAGGGTTGTTTCCATATGTTCTTTCTTGATTGCTTCTATTTCCATTTTTAATTCCTTCAACTGTTTGATTGTGTTTTCCTGGAATTCTTTCAGGGATTTTTGTGACTCCTCTCTATGGGCTTCTACTTGTTTATTTATGTTTTCCTGGAATTCTTTTAGGGATTTTTGCGATTCCTCTCTGTAGGCTTCTACTTGTTCTCTAAGGGAGTTCTTCACGTCTTTCTTGAAGTCCTCCAGCATCATGATCAAATATGATTTTGAAACTAGATCTTGCTTTTTTCTGGTGTGTTTGGATATTCTGTGTTTGCTTTGGTGGGAGAATTGGGCTCCGATGATGCCATGTAGTCTTGGTTTCTATTGCTTGGGTTCCTGCGCTTGCCTCTCACCATCAGATTATCTCTAGTGTTACTTTGTTCTGCTATTTCTGACAGTGGCTAGACTGTCCTATAAGCCTGTGTTTCAGGAGTGCTGTAGACCTGTTTTCCTGTTTTCTTTCAGCCAGTTATGGACACAGAGTGTTCTGCTTTCGGGCGTGTAGTTTTTCCTATCTACAGGTCTTCAGCTGTTTCTGTGGGCCTGTGTCTTGAGTTCACCAGGCAGGTCACTTGCAGCAGAAAAGTTCGTCCTACCTCTGGTCCTGAGGCTCAAGTTTGCTCATGGGTTGTTGCTTATGAGCTCTCCGCAGCCACAGCAACCAGGAACGGTTTTTTTTTTTTTTTTTTTTTTTTTTTTTTTTTTACTTTTCTGTCTCTATTTCTTAGCACATTGCTTCCTAGGCTAGAACCTTTAGAACCTTCATTATAATACTGATTATAATTATAATGATTAAAAACTATTTTTTACAATGCAAAATTCAGATGTCATAATAATTTTGAGGCCAGAATTGGGGATTTAGCAAGACCATGAAAGGAATAGGTTGCCCAGGTGAAATACAAGTACTTATAGTTGTTCATTTAATAAACATGACTGAGAATGGATGTATCTTTCTTTAAGTTGGAATATAGAGCTCACAATTATCATCTAATTCTATGAGACCTTTTCCTGTCCTCTTGCATGAGACTTAAAAGAAGAAATTTTAGAACAGTTGCGTTTTATAAAGAGAACCCAGGAAAGTAAAATCTTCCAACTTTTCAAAGATTTGCTTAAGGGACATCTAAAAAGAATTGACACTGTAGGTGTGATTGGATCTTTATGAAAAAAATGGGAAAAGTTAAAGGGTTCATGATGGAACCCTTGAGAATGCTGTGTCTTAAAAGAAAAGAAATTAAAAATAAAAGGCAGAGATGGCACTGAACAATCTAGGTAGTGCTGGAAAACGGCCTACAGCCTGGTAAAGCAGAAATGGGAAGATACCTTTAAGATATGAAGCACATTTTTGGCAATTACTGCTTTCATTTTTGACCCTAAAATGGTAAATTCGGATGCCTGTGGGATTCATGCAGGTACATTAATGAGTTGAGAAGCTTGGGTGGGGTACAAAGCTGGGGACTGTCATATTCCTGAGAGAATCTTGGATAAAAGACACAGTTGCTATCTATGTCTTTCCTATTATTGCCCTGTGAGAATTTGGGTCAATGTTGCCAGATATTTGCCGTTTTCAAGAGAAGCTGAAACTATATTTTTACGTGAAATCTGCCAATTTAAAAATGTTTAAAGCCTCTCAAGGAGCACCAATGGGTTTTTTCAGCCCACAGGCTGCCAGTTTGTAACATCTGCCTTAGCAGCCATGACAGGGGCAATATTTGGCCAGGAGGATGGCTGGCTGGACTTACTATTATGATCCTCATTTCCATATTCATGAGTAGTTCTCACAGGCACCTTGATGAATAATTTTGACATTTTGTGCTATTCTATTTAAAGGTTGGCAATTGAGAAAAAAATTAAAAGTAGCTTACAAAAACAGGTGTTTTCATCTCTGCCCAAGAATGCTTCATGACCTTTGCTAGATGCTGACAGGTAAGACCTTGGGTGCTGAATGAGGGTGACCATATACTTTAGCACTCATATTTGGGCATATTTGGGGTTGTAATTGGTGAATTAATAAAGGTCAACAAAATAGTTTTCTTTATCTATCAATATATTATCTGGACATTATCAATGCTGATATTTTCTATTTATGAGTTCAATTCTTGGTAAGATAACTGGGCAAAATTTGCTTCATCTTAAGCATTCAAGGGGAGATGGTGAATATGTATGTTGAAGCCTCTCTTGATAGTTATGTAATTATTTCTACTCAGCAAGGTTACTTTGTGTTCATTAAATATTACTTTATCTTCTTTATGAATACACATCTCAAATAACCTTTTAGTATGGAAAAATTAGGTTGAGCATCTATTCCAGTGGTGCATATAATTTTATAATTTATAAATTGAGCATCAAACGTTGCTCTTACTCTGTGAGTCAAAGGCCATTCAATTAGTAGGACTAATTTTGTCGGGCTTAATGCCAATTCCCACTGTTTGGCTTTGTGTTTTGAAGCAGATGACAAGTACACATAAATACTGCTTTCTCTCTTTTAGGCGATGAAATAGGCCAGTTCCTAATAAGGTGGCTATTATGTGTATTCACATTTTTATGCTACACAACAAAATGGCAAAAAACATAGCCCTAGCCCCAACATTGGTAGTGCTATGTTCTGCTGAATTATGTAGGAAGGGTTTGGCAAGAGAAGAAACGAGCTTCAATACCACATTAGATATGTTCTAAGAAATCTGACAGCAAACGGGTCTGTCAGCTGGTTCTAAGGGAGTCTCCATGTAGGATAGTTTTTTTTAAGGAAAGGTTAGCAACAAGGTAAAACATTTTTACTTAGGGAAAAGTAAAAATAAATTCAAAGATTTCTTAGTGCTATGTGTGTGTATGCAAGTGTGTTGTCATGGAATTCTTCAAGTAAGAGGGTTTTAAGATGTGTATGTGTGGGGCACCTTTTGAAGTCTTATAAACATTTACATACTTTAAATGATTGTGTTTGAGTATTTCCAAGATAACTATAGGCATAAAATATACCAATGGCCTAAAACAAAGCTTTTAGTGCAGAAAATGGCCTTGAGGATTTTTAAGTTAATTCTTTTTCTCCCACTTGTCAGGGGAGAAGTTGGATAGTGTACAAAGTGCAGTTTACAGAAGAGTGAGAAGTAAATCCAAGGCAATTTCTTCTAATACCAGTACATTTTCATGTTCAACCCATTCTTTGAAATAAAACATCATTCCAATAGCCAGGACACAAAGAGAAGGACACTTTCTATGTTAAGTTTTCATGGAATATCATGGAATAAGTTAATTAGGTTTAACATAGAATATCTGAATACCTTAAATTTTTCTGTACACACACACACACACACACACACACACATACACACACACACACCCTACTTACCTTCTATATAGACTCTGCATGACAACATTCACTTCTGGATGAGTTTCTGCTTATTAGTAGACACTAAAGTAATACTGGGGTATGTTTCACATGGTGCTCACCATGGTCAGAGCATCCCAGGCACAGGTATCTCTTTAGAATTACTGAACTTTAAGGTTCTTTCTTAAGAAAATAACTCTATTTAAACAAAAGCTTCATTCTTAAACTCTATTCTGAAGTATTTGACAATTTAGGAATTTAGGATAATCAACTTGATTATCTCACCATAGATTGTACTTAATCATCATTTTTTTGTTTGTTTGAAAGATGGTTATTAAAACCGACTGCAGCCATGTAATTTCAAAGGAATCTGAGTTTCTTTTGTCTGGGTAGGTCATCCCTAAAATAGTGGTCCTAGGAACTATTCCTATTTGGACATCTAAAACAGAAGTAAATAATTAAATAAATGTTATGCTAGCAAAACGCCTGTTCTGAATTCTCAATAAACGATTCACTTTCAATAAGGAATTGAAAATACTTGATTACAGCTCTACTTCTGTACATAGGGATCATTCTTTAATTAAATCAGCAGATTCTTTTTTATTCATAAACTTAATTGGACATATTAAAGTAATATTAGCAACTAATTATTAGTGCTGAAATAATGAAACTATTGATTAAATAAGTGTTTTTCGTTCATGAAGAAGTGAAAAGAAAGGCTGGTTATCTGCATAAATTTGAATATTTGTAATGCCAGTGAGAGCCTCTATTCTTCCTGGCCTCTCAGTCTCTGGTTTGGACTCACTATATTACATTGTTTAGAATCACTTTGTTTCCAGTTCTTGCTCTAGGATGCAATTGGTGGAAGATAAACTCCAGTGTGGTTCCCAAGACCCATGCCCCCTGGTGTTCATACCCTCTCATAATCTTTTCCTTTTGATTGTGGAGGTCATGGCTTATTTCTATCTTCTCTAACTATAATAAAACACCCTTAGGAGAGCAATGTTAAAGAATGAAGTTTATTTTTTACTCTGGTTTTAAATTCTAAGATGTAGTCCATCATTTCAGGGAAGTCAAAGAAGGAGCAGAAAGCAGAGCTGACTAGAAAGAAGCAAACATCCACAGTCAAATAGCGGTGGAGCTCAGGGACTCTGGAAGAAGAATAGGAGGGAAGGCTGCGGGTCCCTATGGGAATAGGAACTCCACAGGAAGACGAATAGTCAACTAACCTGGATCCTTAAGGCTCTCAGAGATTGAACCACCAACCAAAGGACATACATGGATGGGCTTGATCTAGGCATCCCTGCTCACATGTAGCAGATGAATAGCTTAGTCTTTATGTGGGTCCCTAACAACTCTAGCAGGACTATCCTAAAACTGCTGTTCAAAGGTAGGATGTTCTTCGAGTGGGGTATCAGTGGGAGAGAAAGCGCCTAGTCTCACAGAGACTTGACATGCCAGGGTTGGGGTGGGGGGAAATGGGCAGGATACCTGTTTAGAGGAGTAGAGCAAGGGGGCTTGGGGGAAGGATTGTGAGAGGAGGTGACAGGAAGGGTGAACAGGGTGTAAAGTGAAAATGGAAACGAGAGAGGGAGGGAAAGAGAGAGTTAGTGAGGGAGGGAGGGAGGGAGGGAGGAGAAGGAGAGGGAGGGAGGGAGTTAGGGAAGGAGGGGAGGGAGAGAGTGAGTGAGTGAGAGAGTGAGAAAGAGAGGGAGGGAGAGAGTGAAGGGAGGGAGGGAGGAGGGAGTGAAGGAGGGATGGAGGGAGGGAGAGAATTAGTGAGGGAGGGAGTAAGTAAGAGAGGGAGGGAGAGATTGAAGGGAGGGAGAGAGGGAGTGAAGGAGGGATGGAGCAAAGGAGAGAGTTAGTGAGGGAGGGAGGGAAGAAGAGAGGGAGTGAGAGAAGGAGGGGAATGAGTGAGTGAGGGAGAGAGTGAGTGAGGGAGTGAGGGAGGGAGGGAAGAAGAGAGGGAGTGAGAGAAGGAGGGGAATGAGTGAGTGAGGGAGAGAGGGAAGAAGAGAGGGAGTGAGAGAAGGAGGGGAATGAGTGAGTGAGGGAGAGAGTGAGTGAGGGAGTGAGGGAGGGATAGAGGGAGGGAAAGAGTGAGGGAAGGAGGGGAGGGAAAGAGTGAGGGAAGGAGGGGAGGGAAAGAGGGAGGGAGAGAGTAAGTGAGTGAATGAGTGAGAGAGAGGGAGGGAGGGAGGACAGAGGGAAAAATGAATGCTTACAAGCTTTCCAGCACTGAGTTTATTCTCTTCTTTTGCATGTAATCTAGGACCCAAATCCAAGAATTAAGTACTACCCACTTTTACGCTAGATCTCCCCATTTTGGTTAACATAATCAAAATGATTTTCACATACTAACCTAATCTAGACAAGCTTTCACTGAGACTGTCTTCCCAGGCAGGTGTTTCTATTTAGTAGATCAAATTGACAATTAAAATTAACTATTGGAGAAGATGACATCCTTCTAACCAAGATCATATAGCAAAATTATAAATATATGTATCTATTATATATTTGTGGTCATATTCTGTAAGATTATTCTTTGCTGGCTATGAACAATCAGTTGCCAAATGTAACCTTGCAGTGTAGAGGGGTTCTCATGACCAAAGATAAAGCGCAGTCTCTAGGTGATACCCAACAAAAAAATCTGAGGCCTCCTGTCAACAGCTTACAAGTGACCAAGTTCTAGTAATAATCATAATGCTCATATTTCACAGGACTCCTAGACAGATTACAGTGCTGACTGATAATTTATTGGTTAGTGAAACCCAGAAGAAGACCCGAATAGCTTTTCCTGGATGCTCACATACACCAACAACTATGTTTCATCTTACATGTACTAGAGTGGATACTACACATTTCTAGTCATGAGTTTCTTAGGCCTTGAGGTACAAAAGAGAGACGCATGAACAACAGACTAAGGTAGACCACAATGTGATAAAACGCAGAAGCATCTTTGTGTCGTTAAGTGTGAAAATCTGAGTGATTCATTCTGGTGGTTGTTCCAAGGACAGAGTGGGCTAAATGACAGGGGAAGATTCATAGATAAGCAGCATCTGAGCTAGAGCTTAGAGGGAAAGGGTTAATGCCCTTTCCTGCCTAGAAGAATACCAACACATTTGAATCAGTAGCACCAATGACTTACTTCCACTCTCTGCCCCACCATCAATTTGAAGTCAACCACTGAAATTTAAAAATATTTGACCTTAGCTGAAATGCCCAATAACGAGGAGATGGATTTTGAAGAGACTACCTTCAGTAGATAGACATGGTCTCCAGTGGAGGGATGGGGTTACTAATTTATCAAAATTTTTGGCCCAGAATTGTTCCTGTCTAAAAGAAATGCAGAAACAAAAAATTGAGCAGAAGCTGAAGGAAAGGCCATCCAGTGACAAGCACAAACTGGGATCCGTCCCATGGGCAGGCATCAAACCCTAACACTATTACTGATACTGTGTTGTAATTGCTGAGAGGAGCCCAGCGTACCTGTCCTCTGAGACGCTCTACCAGCAGCTGATACCGCTGAGACAGATGCAGATACTTACAACCAACTATTGGACTGAAGTCAGGGACCCATATAGAAAAAATTAAGGAAGGATTGAAGGGGCTGAAGGGGATGGCAACCCCATAGGAAGACCAACAGTATCAACTAATCTGGACTCCTGAGAACTCCCAGAGACTGAAGCACCAACCAAAGAGCATACAGGGGTTGTTCTGTGGCTTCCGGGACATATGTAGCAGAGGACTGCATGGTCTGGCTTCAGTGAGAAAGGATGCCCCTAATCCTGTAGAGACAGGATTCGCTAGGGAAGGGGGATTCTGAGGACGGGGTGGGTTGAAGTTGGGAGGGGAGCACCATCTCCACAGGAGGAGAGATGGTGTAAAAATTCTGAGAATAGAGACTGGAAAGGGGGATAACATTTGGAATATAAATAAATAAAATAATTAAAAATAATATTATAAAAATGTTTAAAAATTTAGAGGACGCCAAATACTCTAATGTGGCTAGATGCATGATTGGGAATCAATTTTGACAAGGAAAGTTCGATATGTATTCATCAGGATTTTTTTGTCATAGAGGAAAGATGAAGATTTCTCTAGGATTTTATACAAATCTGACAGAACAGCTTGTCAAATACCAGTATATTAATTGGATTCAAAAGACTATGAAAACCCCTAAGCAAAACCAGGCACAATACACCCTATCTATCATCTGGGAATACTGCATAGAGCATCTAATTACACATGTATATGTTTATTTCATAAAATGCTAACAATATATTGTTACTTGTTGGTTGTAATAAGATGATCTTTAATCTTACATTTGGTATAGGAATAATCTAGTAAAAAGTGGAATCTGTAAAGTAATGATAAAAAGTTATCACAAAAAAGTACTAGAATAAAGCAATGCAGGTTGCCATGACAACAATCAAAATGATGACCTTAACCTAATCAGGGAAGTAAAAGAATTGAATAGCTATTAGGTCACATGATGTGACCTACTCAAGATTGAGTGTGTGAAAGCACTTATTTTTGAAGGACTATGTAGACAGAAATATATATATATATATATGTATATTTTTCACTTATTTACCCAACAGGTGGAGTACTACAAAATGTGAAGCACTGTGGAGAAAAAAGAGACAGATAGAAATTATATAAAACTACTCATATAATTTCATCTTGCATACAATTTTGAGTAAAGTGTTTTTATTAGACACTTATTCTGCTATTCCACAAAAACACTAGACAGAAGCTAGAGCTGCTTAAATGTCTCTTCCATTGATCATACTAGAATTTTATCTTCAGGAATCTTGGCCTTTAGTTGCCCAAGGGTAAGTAATGAAAACAAAGACTTCTCCCTGTTATGTAGCCTTATTGTTAGCTGAACCTCAGGAACTAAAGTTTTCCTGCCCAGAAGTCTTAATTTTGAACAAATCCCATGTAATTAATAACAAAGTGATCTGAGTTTACCTCCAACACCCCCTGTTTATGGCAATAAATGCTTGGAGTAATGGCATGATAGAGAGCTGTGGATCTCTGATTTTGAGACATTTGTTCCTATATAATTCTACTGCTAGTGTCTTTTATATACTCTTAGCATCCAATGACAACAAACAGACAGCTAAATAGTAAGGAACCTGTATTTTGATCAATATTTCTTATAAAACTTCTACAATTTGTTTTTTTCCATCACCACCAGCAATAGAAGAATAAAGCCAGTATCAAATATGATATGTACACTATAAAATATTTAAATCAAAATAGTCTAATGAAAAACAAATGGAAGTCATTGTTGTGGTAAGAAATATCAGTCTTCCCCTTCCTATTTTGACTTAAGTGACCTATAAAAGGAGGAGGCTAAAAGCTTTCCCCAGAGGCAAAATGATCTCAGTTCATGGAACCAGTTAATTCTTCATCCTGGTTTGAAAAGTAAGTCTCCAAACATATGAACTGAGCCTGTTGTCTGTTGCTACCATCATATTTGGTTCTCATATTAAAAATAAAGAATAACATTTATTAAAGGGGTTACACTATATATTACTATACATTATATTTTATATAAAATATATATTATTAGACAATAAGGTGTTTATATTTAGTAATAGGATAGCGAATTAGTTTCTTTTCATGGGTATAATGGTTGTAGAGGATTCTGAATTTCTCTGTGACATTTTTCTGCATGCATATAAGACTCTTTTGTTCATATCTACCCTATACCCTCCCACTATAATTTCTCTAACGTCCCCCTTCTCTTTTAGATCTCTAATTACATTACACTGATACAAATTCATAAAATCTGTAACCTAAGGCATCTGAATCTAGCAAAGAAACATTTCTTTGAGCAGAAAGAATCTGTCAATATTTGAATTTCAGAGATGACATAAGGCCAAGAAAGGCTTTTCTGGCTTTATTTTGTTTTTAAAGATTTTATTGGTGGTTTAAGCTCAATGCTGAAACTTCTAGTTGACAAAAGTACTACTCTCTTGGCTGCATTTGGGACAATTTACTATGTGATAAAAATTGTCATTTGTAAATGCTTTCCCTGTCAACAGAGACTGCAGATTTCATTACCACTGAAATGTCTGTCTCCCTGTAAAGGTCAGAGGCATGTGGGAGAAAAATCTCATGTATCCAGCTGTCACAAAACCGCTCCTATTCCACAAAGTCTAGATCAGGTACTCTTTGGGTGTTTTGCCATTTATTACCTATAGAATGAGCATTGACACTCAGTGATAAAAGATACCAACATTCCAAGTTTGATGTGCTTTTCGTTGGTGGAAAGAGATGGGGAGAGTTTTAACTTGCACATTATAGATGTTTACAAGAAAAAAAAAGTGTGGGCAGGTGTGGGAAGTGAGAGACAAGAAAGGGACAAAATGTTTCTGTTCAGGTCATTTCCTGCCAACCTCTATATTCAACTTGAGAGATGGCACTTTGAAGGAACTAAATGATTAATGAAGCTCCCCAACAGGACCGCAAACCAAACGGAGTCATGGTAGAATGTTACAGGTTATGGTCTAGTGTAAAAGCACATGTCCTCAGAGAGCTATAATGACAGCAAGATATATCACAGATTCCTTTACATGACACAGGTTAGGCAATGAACAGAAGAAGAAACATGTCAGCATGCTTTTTTCTCATAATAGCATCTTTGTCTTGGGATAGTTGGATTTTGGGTGATCAGAACAAATAGAAATGTATTAGGTTCCTGCATAGTATTATGGAAACAATGTCATCCTGTCAGCCTTCTTTAGGCTCTTTGTAGGCAGTAGTGGGAGTCTTGGCTTTGCTGTTCACTGAACACAGCTGTGTGTGATTTGACTTTTAATCTTTGCTCCATGTTCCTTATATATCATTTCTTGGGATGGAAGGTGAATAATTTAGCATATTTTGTCTGATAGGCATAACAATAAAGTATCAGCTACCTTGGGGTCATTTGTCAGTATTCTTTATATATGTAATACATTTTAGTAATTCAAGGAATTGATTCCTAAAGCCAGATAAGAAGCAAACTGGCAACAATGCTTTCATATTAAGCCAAAAATATTTATTTTGATCAAAAACAATGAAAATATCATCCAGAACCATCATTCAACTTGGTGGTGCACACATGAGAGACAAACCATTGCTGACTAAAGGCTACACAGCAAGATCCTTCCGGTGTGTTTTGGAGTCAGTGCCACAGAGAAGAAAGAAGAACTACTGATAGGCAGGGACTAGCCATTGATCGAGGATGCAACCAACACATACGAACACACACACACACACACACACACACACACACACACACACAAGGAGAGAGGGGGGTGGAGGTGCACATACACCCATGCATGCACATACATACACATAAATGCATACATACACACATGCAAGAAGACAGGCACATTCACATGCACACTTATATACATGTAAACACACATATGCAGCAAATAAACAACTTGCACATAAACAAAGATGTCACCCATGTGTGTACACAGTTCATGTTTAGACTTGTGAAGCCTTTCATTTCAAGGAGCCTCCTAGTGTGACAGGCCCCTCTCTCCTTTCATGGTTATAACAGACTGCTATGATACAATTTCTCTATTGTGTACATGAATGTCTGTGTTACTTTTCTTTTGCAATCGTAACACAGTCTACAAAGTCAAAGGGTGTAGAAATTGAATGTCTTTCCACTGTGGAAATCAAAAACTTGAAAAGGGGTCTTTCTCAGCTTAACTGAAGGTATTAGAAAAAGTTGTTCTGGGAGGACGATTTCTTTATTGGTGGTATTAAAATTCTAGAAAGCAACTGCTTTCCTTGAGACATAGAACTTCCCTCTGTCTCCAAGACCAGTAGCAGAGTGCCTCAACTCTCTGATTCTAACTTCAATTCCTACCATTTTAATCCACTTTAAACAGCTCACCAGGGCAATCCAGAACACACTATATTTGAGAATGAAAGGTAATGAAACTTTCATCACCCTTGTTATGTATTAAAGGTATCAGAGATTTTAGGGATTAGTACATTAAAATGTTTTGGAATGGGCAGCATTCTTCCTAATATAACAAGTAAATGAAATTAAATTCACATGTGTACATTCAAAAGTAACCTTAGATTTCACAACAGAGGTGACCGTGCCATCCACACTTTGAACTGTACATGGGTATCATTTTATTCGATGACTTATAAAAATTTGATTTTCCAGTGAACTCTAAATATAACGTACCTACAGCATTCTCCATAAAAACCCCACAAAAATGTAAAAGTCACATTTTATTTTCACTCAGGTTTCCTTGAATATTTTATAGTCATAAAGGAGATTTTTGATTCTTGCAGGTGAATTTGGTTTCCTTGATAGTTTCAAATGCATGCTGTCATTCCTCTACCTACCCTATTTCTCCTCATATGTAATAAATCCACTATGTTCTAGATGCCTGCAAGTGAGAAAATGTAAAATCTAAGTAGGTTATATGGTCACTACCCTTTAACATGAGTCTGAAAGGAAGAAAGATAAAGATTGTAAGATACCACTATGAAAATCTCATGTTGTCACATGAGATTAAAATTAAATCTCTCAAGATATCAAATAATCAAGAAGCCCTAATTCAGGAGAGGGGCAAGAACCCTGCGAATGTAAATGTTAAACGTGAACATTTTTTTGAGGAGAGCTTGGGGGGATGGAGACACGTGTATAATTTGCTCCTGTTCTTCCATGGATGTCCTCCAGACTCCTCCACACATGATCCTTATGTCTTTCTGTGCCTATTTCTAGACCACCTAGAAAGTTCTCATTCTTGATTTCTTTAAAGAATAAAAAGGGTTTTTTTTTTTTTTTAGGGAGGAGATTCTGAACTCAAAAGAAAGCATAAGGACACCCGCGGATCCCGGCCTGCAGCAGCTCTCTGCTCCCAGACCCAGTGAGAGAGAGACCCAACCGCCTGGTCAGGTGGGCACTCCTGAGGCTGCAGAGCGGAAGAGACCACCAACTCTGCTCACCCCTGCCCACATCCCTGGCCCAAGAGGAAACTGTATAAGGCCTCTGGGCTCCCGTGGGGGAGGGCCCAGGAGCGGCAGGACTTCTGCGCCTGAGACACCGCCGGATCCTGAAAGAAACAGACCGGATAAACAGTTCTCTGCACCCAAATCCCGTGGGAGGGAGAGCTAAACCTTCAGAGAGGCAGACAAGCCTGGGAAACCAGAAGAGACTGCTCCCTGCACACACATCTCGGACGCCAGAGGAAAAAGCCAAAGACCATCTGGAACCCTGGTGCACTGAAGCTCCCGGAAGGGGCGGCACAGGTCTTCCTGGTTGCTGCCGCTGCAGAGAGCCCCTGGGCAGCACCCCACGAGCGAACCTGAGCCTCGGGACCACAGGTAAGACCAAATTTTCTGCTGCAAGAAAGCTGCCTGGTGAACTCAAGACACAGGCCCACAGGAACAGCTGAACACCTGTAGAGAGGAAAAACTACACGCCCGAAAGCAGAACACACTGTCCCCATAACTGACTGAAAGAGAGGAAAACAGGTCTACAGCACTCCTGACACACAGGCTTATAGGTCAGTCTACCCACTGTCAGAAATAGCAGAACAAAGTAACACTAGAGATAATCTGATGGCGAGAGGCAAGCGCAGGAACCCAAGCAACAGAAACCAAGACTGCATGCCATCATCGGAGCCCAATTCTCCCACCAAAACAAACATGGAATATCCAAACACACCAGAAAAGCAAGATCTAGTTTCAAAATCATATTTGATCATGATGCTGGAGGACCTCAAGAAAGACATGAACACACTTAGGGAAACACAGGAAATCATTAATAAACAAGTAGAAGCCTACAGAGAGGAATGGCAAAAATCCCTGAAAGAATTCCAGGAAAACACAATCAAACAGATGAAGGAATTAAAAATGGAAATAGAAGCAATCAAGAAAGAACACATGGAAACAACCCTGGATATAGAAAACCAAAAGAAGAGACAAGGAGCTGTAGATACAAGCTTCACCAACAGAATACAAGAGATGGAAGAGAGAATCTCAGGAGCAGAAGATTCCATAGAAATCATTGACTCAACTGTCAAAGATAATGTAAAGCGGAAAAAGCTACTGGTCCAAAACATACAGGAAATCCAGGACTCAATGAGAAGATCAAACCTAAGGATAATAGGTATAGAAGAGAGTGAAGACTCCCAGCTCAAAGGACCAGTAAATATTTTCAACAAAATCATAGAAGAAAACTTCCCTAACCTAAAAAAAGAGATACCCATAGGCATACAAGAAGCCTACAGAACTCCAAATAGATTGGACCAGAAAAGAAACACCTCCCGTCACATAATTGTCAAAACACCAAACGCACAAAATAAAGAAAGAATATTAAAAGCAGTAAGGGAAAAAGGTCAAGTAACATATAAAGGGAGACCTATCAGAATCACACCAGACTTCTCGCCAGAAACTATGAAGGCCAGAAGATCCTGGACTGATGTCATACAGACCCTAAGAGAACACAAATGCCAGCCCAGGTTACTGTATCCAGCAAAACTCTCAATTAACATTGATGGAGAAACCAAGATATTCCATGACAAAACCAAATTTACACAATATCTTTCTACAAATCCAGCACTACAAAGGATAATAAATGGTAAAGCCCAACATAAGGAGGCAAGCTATACCCTAGAAGAAGCAAGAAACTAATCGTCTTGGCAACAAAACAAAGAGAATGAAAGCACACAAACATAACCTCACATCCAAATATGAATATAAAGGGAAACAATAATCACTATTCCTTAATATCTCTCAATATCAATGGCCTCAACTCCCCAATAAAAAGACATAGATTAACAAACTGGATACGCAACGAGGACCCTGCATTCTGCTGCCTACAGGAAACACACCTCAGAGACAAAGACAGACACTACCTCAGAGTGAAAGGCTGGAAAACAACTTTCCAAGCAAATGGTCAGAAGAAGCAAGCTGGAGTAGCCATTCTAATATCAAATAAAATCAATTTCCAACTAAAAGTCATCAAAAAAGATAAGGAAGGACACTTCATATTCATCAAAGGAAAAATCCACCAAGATGAACTCTCAATCCTAAATATCTATGCCCCAAATACAAGGGCACCTACATACGTAAAAGAAACCTTACTAAAGCTCAAAACACACATTGCACCTCACACAATAATAGTGGGAGATTTTAACACCCCACTCTCATCAATGGACAGATCTTGGAAACAGAAATTAAACAGTGATGTCGACAGACTAAGAGAAGTCATGAGCCAAATGGACTTAACAGATATTTATAGAACATTCTATCCTAAAGCAAAAGGATATACCTTCTTCTCAGCTCCTCATGGTACTTTCTCCAAAATTGACCATATAATTGGTCAAAAAACGGGCCTCAACAGGTACAAAAAGATAGAAATAATCCCATGCGTGCTATCGGACCACCACGGCCTAAAACTGGTCTTCAATAACAATAAGGGAAGAATGCCTACATATACGTGGAAATTGAACAATGCTCTACTCAATGATAACCTGGTCAAGGAAGAAATAAAGAAAGAAATTAAAAACTTTTTAGAATTTAATGAAAATGAAGATACAACATACTCAAACTTATGGGACACAATGAAAGCTGTGCTAAGAGGAAAACTCATAGCGCTGAGTGCCTGCAGAAAGAAACAGGAAAGAGCATATGTCAGCAGCTTGACAGCACACCTAAAAGCTCTAGAACAAAAAGAAGCAAATACACCCAGGAGGAGTAGAAGGCAGGAAATAATCAAACTCAGAGCTGAAATCAACCAAGTAGAAACAAAAAGGACCATAGAAAGAATCAACAGGACCAAAAGTTGGTTCTTTGAGAAAATCAACAAGATAGATAAACCCTTAGCCAGACTAACGAGAGGACACAGAGAGTGCGTCCAAATTAACAAAATCAGAAATGAAAAGGGAGACATAACTACAGATTCAGAGGAAATTCAAAAAATCATCAGATCTTACTATAAAAACCTATATTCAACAAAATTTGAAAATCTTCAGGAAATGGACAATTTCCTAGACAGATACCAGGTATCGAAGTTAAATCAGGAACAGATAAACCAGATAAAAAACCCCATAACTCCTAAGGAAATAGAAGCAGTCATTAAAGGTCTCCCAACCAAAAAGAGCCCAGGTCCAGATGGGTTTAGTGCAGAATTCTATCAAACCTTCATAGAAGACCTCATACCAATATTATCCAAACTATTCCACAAAATTGAAACAGATGGAGCCCTACCGAATTCCTTCTACGAAGCTACAATTACTCTTATACCTAAACCACACAAAGACACAACAAAGAAAGAGAACTTCAGACCAATTTCCCTTATGAATATCGACGCAAAAATACTCAATAAAATTCTGGCAAACCGAATTCAAGAGCACATCAAAACAATCATCCACCATGATCAAGTAGGCTTCATCCCAGGCATGCAGGGATGGTTTAATATACGGAAAACCATCAACGTGATCCATTATATAAACAAACTGAAAGAACAGAACCACATGATCATTTCATTAGATGCTGAGAAAGCATTTGACAAAATTCAACACCCCTTCATGATAAAAGTCCTGGAAAGAATAGGAATTCAAGGCCCATACCTAAACATAGTAAAAGCCATATACAGCAAACCAGTTGCTAACATTAAACTAAATGGAGAGAAACTTGAAGCAATCCCACTAAAATCAGGGACTAGACAAGGCTGCCCACTCTCTCCCTACTTATTCAATATAGTTTTTGAAGTTCTAGCCAGAGCAATCAGACAACAAAAGGAGATCAAAGGGATACAGATCGGAAAAGAAGAGGTCAAAATATCACTATTTGCAGATGATATGATAGTATATTTAAGTGATCCCAAAAGTTCCACCAGAGAACTACAAAAGCTGATAAACAACTTCAGCAAAGTGGCTGGGTATAAAATTAACTCAAATAAATCAGTTGCCTTCCTCTATACAAAAGAGAAACAAGCCGAGAAAGAAATTAGGGAAACGACACCCTTCATAATAGTCCCAAATAATATAAAGTACCTCGGTGTGACTTTAACCAAGCAAGTAAAAGATCTGTACAATAAGAACTTCAAGACACTGAAGAAAGAAATTGAAGAAGACCTCAGAAGATGGAAAGATCTCCCATGCTCATGGATTGGCAGGATTAATATAGTAAAAATGGCAATTTTACCAAAAGCAATCTACAGATTCAATGCAATCCCCATCAAAATACCAATCCAATTCTTCAAAGAGTTAGACAGAACAATTTGCAAATTCATCTGGAATAACAAAAAACCCAGGATAGCTAAAGCTATCCTCAACAATAAAAGGACTTCAGGGGGAATCACTATCCCTGAACTCAAGCAGTATTACAGAGCAATAGTGATAAAAACTGCATGGTATTGGTACAGAGACAGACAGATAGACCAATGGAATAGAATTGAAGACCCAGAAATGAACCCACACACCTATGGTCACTTGATTTTTGACAAAGGAGCCAAAACCATCCATTGGAAAAAAGATAGCATTTTCAGCAAATGGTGCTGGTTCAACTGGAGGGCAACATGTAGAAGAATGCAGATTGATCCATGCTTATCACCCTGTACAAAGCTTAAGTCCAAGTGGATCAAGGACCTCCACATCAAAGCAGACACACTCAAACTAATAGAAGAAAAACTAGGGAAGCATCTGGAACACATGGGCACTGGAAAAAATTTCCTGAACAAAACACCAATGGCTTATGCTCTAAGATCAAGAATTGACAAATGGGATCTCATAAAACTGCAAAGCTTCTGTAAGGCAAAGGACACTGTGGTTAGGACAAAACGGCAACCAACAGATTGGGAAAAGATCTTTACCAACCCTACAACAGATAGAGGCCTTATATCCAAAATATACAAAGAACTCAAGAAGTTAGACCGCAGGGAAACAAATAACCCTATTAAAAAATGGGGTTCAGAGCTAAACAAAGAATTCACAGCTGAGGAATGCCGAATGGCTGAGAAACACCTAAAGAAATGTTCAACATCTTTAGTCATAAGGGAAATGCAAATCAAAACAACCCTGAGATTTCACCTCACACCAGTGCGATTGGCTAAGATCAAAAACTCAGGTGACAGCAGATGCTGGCGAGGATGTGGAGAAAGAGGAACACTCCTCCATTGTTGGTGGGATTGCAGACTGGTACAACCATTCTGGAAATCAGTCTGGAGGTTCCTCAGAAAATTGGACATTGAACTGCCTGAGGATCCAGCTATACCTCTCTTGGGCATATACCCAAAAGATTCCTCAACATACAAAAGAGACACGTGCTCCACTATGTTCATCGCAGCCTTATTTATAATAGCCAGAAACTGGAAAGAACCCAGATGCCCTTCAACAGAGGAATGGATACAGAAAATGTGGTACATCTACACAATGGAATATTACTCAGCTATCAAAAACAACGACTTTATGAAATTCGTAGGCAAATGGTTGGAACTGGAAAATATCATCCTGAGTGAGCTAACCCATTCACAGAAAGACATACATGGTATGCACTCATTGATAAGTGGCTATTAGCCCAAATGCTTGAATTACCCTAGATCCCTAGAACAAACGAAACTCAAGACGGATGATCAAAATGTGAATGCTTCACTCCTTCTTTAAATGAGGAAAAAGAATACCCTTGGCAGGGAAGGGAGAGGCAAAGATTAAAACAGAGACTGAAGGAACACCCATTCAGAGCCTGCCCCACATATGACCCATATATATACAGCCACCCAATTAGAGAAGATGGACGAAGCAAAGAAGTGCAGCCTACAGGAACCGGATGTAGATCGCTCCTGAGAGACACAGCCAGAATACAGCAAATACAGAGGCGAATGCCAGCAGCAAACCACTGAACTGAGAATAGGTCCCCCGTTGAAGGAATCAGAGAAAGAACTGGAAGAGCTTGAAGGGGCTCGAGACCCCAAAAGTACAACAATGTCAAGCAACCAGAGCTTCCAGGGACTAAGCCACTACCTAAAGACTATACATGGACTGACCCTGGACTCTGACCCCATAGGTAGCAATGAATATCCTAGTAAGAGCACCAGTGGAAGGGGAAGCCCTGGGTCCTGCTAAGACTGAACCCCCAGTGAACTAGACTATGGGGGGAGGGCGGCAATGGGGGGAGGGTTGGGAGGGGAACACCCATAAGGAAAGGGAGGGGGGAGGGGGATGTTTGCCCAGAAACCGTGAAAGGGAATAACACTTGAAATGTATATAAGAAATACTCAAGTTAATAAAAAAAATATATAAAAAAAAAAGAATAAAAAGGAATTAAATGATACCAAACAAAATTCTTGGTTTTTTTAACAATATAAGCTTTTTTCTAGTATACTTTTCTAAACATTTCTCTTAACTTCTCACTCATATATACCTAAACTGGAGATGCATTTAAGTCTTATTTCTCTTTCAGGATTGTAAATGGGAATGGCAAAGCCTTCACATCTAGACTCATCATACTGTGAATATCAAGGCAGTCATGACAAATAAGCAACCTTCACTGAATTGCTGCTCTCTACTTCAAAAATTTGAGGTAATGTAAAGACAATATGCAGCTAACTTACCATGCAGCCTCTACATGTGTGGTTCAAAGAAGTGTTATATTTCCTTTCAGTATGTTAAGCTATATTTTCCACACAGGTAATAATCAGAGTAAATTGTAAGGCTCAGCTGACTTCAACAGAATAATTCCACTTTCCTCTTGGAGATACAGATTGCCTTTTTTACATTTCATTCACAAACTTTGGTGTTAATTTCCTTGAACCTTCACTAATTAGCACCTCTCAATACCTCTTCTCCCCACTACCCTCTCCTTATTTACACTGCTAGCTTCTTTAGAGTCAAGGAGGAAAAACAGAAAGGACCTTAGGTTATTTTTATTCATTTGTTCTGTTTGGAATTCTATATTGGATCATATTGCCTTCCACTCTTTTTTGCTCTGGCAAGTGTTAAAAGGTTCACATTTTGAATACATATGTGTGTTGCTTAAATGCTTGCTGTCCTCTGTACTGTCTGTATTCAGCAGGTCTTTTCCACAGGGCATAATGAATCTGGTAACTTGCCTATGCAGTTTTTCTTAGCACACTTTTTAACCTAGAGCTATATCAATAAGTTCAACTTGGTTATTTTTGTGAATTCTTCAAGGCTCCCAAAGACATACATGCATATGTACATACATACATACATACATACATACATACATACATACATACCTTTACTGTGATAATGTGGGTTTGATTATAATTTTATTATATTCATCATTCATCTTGTGCTCTGAGGCATCTGTAGTCACCTTGTTCAGATTTTTCTAGTAGAAATAAAAGTAATCTCAATTTAGGATACAACCTTATGGGATGCACATAAGATCAAAAAGCATCATAAAAAACATTGCAATTGGTTCTGTGGGGTTCCTCTCGGGAACCCAATGTGTCTTGGAGCATCTATTGTGTTGTCTTACATCTCTTGGATAGTTGCCCATGAAGAATCAGCTAGCACTTTAGTGAGCAGTGGACACACTCCAGACACATTGCCACTTTGCCCATATTATGCTGTGATTATGGAGTGATAAGCTAAGATTTTGAAGAGAGGGTATAGTAACTTTTAGTGCTTCTGGTATGCCCAGCTAAATTAATAATTCAGTGGCTTTTTATTTAGAACACAGTTGTCCTCATTGTTTGTTTGTTTCTTTGTTTTGTTGTGCAACTTTAGTTAAAATGTGATAACAAGAAACAAGCCATTTTATATCCATGATCATATGTAACTCTAACGGCATGCCATCCACCATGGCATTCAGAATTAAGAGGTTTGATTAATCATTTCTCTTCACCTGTAAAAGGTCCTCAGGCATTCCTGTACTGAGATTACTTATATAACTTTTAAGGGTATATTTAAATTTAACATTCTTATTCTAGTACTTTTTAAATGAGCAAGAAAGTTGTAAGAGAGGGAGACACACACACACACACACACACACACACACACACACACAGAGAGAGAGAGAGAGAGAGAGAGCTGCTTAGGGAAATGGAGAAAATAACACCTTTCTGCACTGAAACTTCTTTTTCTTCAGTTTAGAGGACTATGGGGCCTCATTTGCACTTGCCTTTTCCAGATGCTAACTTGTGGCACAGCTTCCCTGCTTTTAGAACAGGTTGATACTTTTGCCTTAGCATCCAGCCTAGCGCATTTGAAATTGCTGATGAAAGGCACTGTCAAATCCCAGGTCTATTCTTCTCATGATTTTTACTTGTAAGGCAATCTGCCCATTAGTACAGAACAGGGAAGCTTGGGACAGCACTTCACAAAAGGGTCTGTGAAAACATGCAAGGAGCTCTGGAGTTAGCTGGGTAGAAATTCATACTCTTATAGCATTTTGACTCAGCACACAAATGTGGGATGGATGGGGGTGTTTGCATTTGATGCCAGATTGTTTGCCTACACCAGAGGCTGTCCTAAGAGGTTTGCTGAATCTGCCTTGCCTTACAGATGAGAATTCATGGACACGTTACTTAAAAGCCAAACTATAGCACAGACTTTCTCTCTACTTTATCTATGGCTACTCAAAGACAATGACCTGTCAATGACAGTGAGGAGTCCAAATGTGTCCCGAGGCCTGCTCATTAGACGTATTAGCCTCAGTAACAACAGTTGATTTTCTCTCTGGTAATTATACTACTAAACCAGAGGCTATTTGTATACCATGAATGCAATTGATCCTTTCCCCATCAATGCTATAAATTCATTCCATACCTCAATACGTAATTGCAAAAACAGATGTATTGGAAAACCACAAAACAATAATCTGAATAAATTAGGCATAGGTTTAAAATGTTCGTTTATGTGAGTTTAAATATAAAGTTTCCCTTCTGAGCACTTTTCAAGTAGTTACATTAAAAAAAATACCTACACCCCAGGAAAAAGAAATGAGTTACTAAAAGCTGAAGGCCAAGGAAGTTCTTTGGCATTTAAGAGTGGTCAAGACGTCTTCATCTTCTTCCCCCTTTCATGCAGGCCGGAGACTCACTCAGTTCTCTGTTAGAAGTGTTAGTAGCCTGTCACTCCCCAAATTCCAAGCACCCACTCTGATCCCAGATAGCAGGAAAACAGTATTGTGGTCTGCAAACATCTTCCAGATGGTAAGGTGGGGCTCTGCTGTTATCCTGGGCTCTTGTAGAGAGTTATATTCGAGTTCTGCAGTGGGAAGTCCTTCACATCTGCATTTGTAAATTTGGGATTTGTATTGAAGAGGAAATCACATATATGCCGGCTGCCTAAACATGGTCATATTTCAAAGGTAAAAGACTTTGTTGAGATTATTGTTAACACTAAATGCTCATGCAAAGACTGTATTTTTAACAGCACTCAGATGTTTTAACATTTACCAAGGTCTCCACTTCCTAGGTCACCTGGGAAATCACTGAAAATGAAGGAACAAGGCAGGATGGGAGAGCTGGGTGTTGTGAGCCCGTAGCAAACTTCTATTCCTGCCAGTAAACCTCACTGCTTTTATTCTGTTTCCTTTCTTCCTTCTCTCCTTTACTTCTCCTCTCTTTGTTCGTTTATTCATTCCTTTCTTCCTTCTTTGAACAAATTATCACTGTACTGAGAGTTGACCTTGAAGTTGTAGTCCTCCTACATCACCCTTCCAAGTGCTGGGATTACAGGTGTGAGCTGCCATGATCTGCTTTTGCTTTTTTCTTATTTCAGGCATTGCATTCTCTGGTTCCTTTTCTAGAAAGTGTAGGCGCCCATGTGCGTGCGCGCGTGTGCGTGCGCGCGCGCACACACACACACACACACACACACACACAAACTCATTTTGCACTTAATATAGAATTCGATGTAAGAATTACATGATACAAATGGAAGACTTTGACAGAGCACTTGACCCAAAAATGACAATATTGTTAAAACTATATGTGCTATTACTATGTGATCCTCCAGAACTTATATAAATTAGACATTTATTGGTATTATTCTGGTGTCATTAATCCATACTTAAAATGAGACCTTCAGGGTATTTCATTTCAAGAGTCTCCTTCACCTATGTAATTCTTCAGAAGCACTGAGTAATTTTACACCCTGATTTAAAATTCTTACATAAATATTATGTTGATTAGACAATTAAAATATTATACTACAACATGCTCAAACATTTGAGTTATTATGTACATCACAAAACTGTTCAATTTCCATTGGGAAATTCATTATCACCCAAGAGAAAAGGGAAATATTTCACAAGCAGTATTTTTGGGAGGCTTACTAGCAATAAAAACGAGGAGCTAGAAGTAATACAATTTCTCTGCTGTAAATAGATGTTTAAAATTCACTGCAGAATTCACAGCTTCCATCGTTTATAAAAACTAGGATTTCTTCTTCAGAACTTCAGGATTTGGTATTGTCAAGGGTTGGGGTATAAGATTCAGTGTTCTGACTTGCAACATTTGACCGAAATCACATGTTTGTTCCAGAGAAATTACTGTAAATAGTCTCTTTGCCAATGAAGTCATGGAGTATCCCAGTGTAAGACGTGGGAAACTTGCCTTGACTTACTCCCATGTGACTTGTTTCAACAGAATACTTTAGTTCCCCTCTTTACAGAACTTATTTTATACTGTCAACCTGAGCCAGGCAATGTGTTTTCCCAGGATGCCTAAGTATTGGAAGAAGAGATGGACTCACTTGGGTCATTTTGCTTTTATTCTGTGTAACTGTGATTAGGTTTAGTTTGTCTGTTTTCAAAAATTTACAAATAAGTGTGAAGGTGACAATGACCATCATTTGACTAAATAACGATGACAATGGCAACGACTCACTTGTCAATGACTGAATAAAGCGAACATTTAGGATTTTCTTTTGGCTATTCTAAGTGCTTTATATATCAAGAAGTGTTAATTACTTTACTCCTGATATGTAATTACTTTATTTAACATTTGTAAGAGAAGCAATTAAGGAAATAGGTCAAGTAAGTTCGTCAGAATGTTAAATTTGTTAAGACATTATTAAGGTGTGCATTATGGCTGCAGATCCCATATCCTTATAGATAACATCGTCAGTGCTCAAAAGGGTAATTAAGAGGCTTCTAGAATACCACTATGTACTGGTACTTCACCTGTGCATAATGATGAATATATATATATATATATATATATATAATTCACTATATATTAAAAGGTATATATATATATATATATATATATATATATATATATATAAAAGAGTCAGTATGTTCTCTTTCCTTTTTTCTCCTGATAAAGTGAGTTGCCATCTTGTCAAGTATTCCATGGAGCAGCCATGGTAAGAAACTAAGTATGTCTTATACAAGATCGTCATCAGGGAGTTGAGAAGAGCCACCTTGTGTGTACTTGGATGTTGATCTTTCCCAACGTGTGCTGTGCTAGGACTATAGCCTGGGCCAATATTTGTACGGAGGCTTAAGAGAAATTATAAAACAGAGTAAGTAATAGCTGAACTTCTGACCCTGCAAAACGGACATAATGAATGTTGTAAGTCTCTGGCTTGGAGGCTAATTTGTTACATAATATTATGACTGGTTTAATACTCTCCAGCCTTCAAACTACTGTTTCTCTCTTTTCCATTTTTTTAATTTTTGTGTTTTTTATACCCCTTTCCTTGAATTATTATTGTGCACTGTGCAATATTTTCACATAAATAAACTTTTAAATCCTTGTAACAGTCCTATTATATATATATATATATATATATATATATATATATATATATTGCAACTTTCATTTTACAGACTAGAATTCACAGTCTCAGAGAATTTATGGCTCTCATAGCTAGTAAATTGGAACAAAATCAATGGTTTTACAGAGCTCTCTGTAATCTGCCCATCTTTTATAGTTGTATGATTTCCCCCAGGTAATGTAATTCATTCCCTGCTTGATTTAATCCCTAAACCCCAATCCTACAAAGAGATGACCACTTTCTTGTTAGTAACGACTCTTTTGGTATCACATAAAACCGTCCCTACTAATAGATGGCACTGTCATATGGTTTCAACATGCCAGGCACCATGCTAAGACCTTTGTTGATGTTTTCTTATTAACTCTTTAAAAAATCTTTATTTAATTTATTGTTATTGTGTTTACATGTGTATGCTACATAGGTGCATGTGTCCATACATGTGGTGTTGGTTAGTTTTTATGCCAATTTGGCATAGAATTGGGTCCTTTGAAAAGAGACAATTTTATTAGGAAAATGCTCCCATTAGATTGGACTCCAGGCAAGCCTGTGGAAAATTTTATTAATTATATTATTGATATGGGTTGGGTTTAGTGCAGCCTTTGAGCACTTTGTTCTGAAAGATACAAGTAAGCAGGCTGAGGCCATTTCGTGGATGCTACTGCGGGACAGAAAACATCTGTGGGAGCATAGCCAGAGGGAAGCAGTGAGCCTGTCAGATTTGAGCTTGGGCCTTTTGAACTCAAGTTCTCAAAATACATTATGATTCCCGTCCCTTGGACTGTAAGATTTATGTAGGCAATCTTGGAAATAGTAGGAACAAGACTGAATTAGAACAGGCTTTTGGCTATTATGGATCACTGTGAAGTGTGAGGGCTGCTCAAAACCCTCAGGCTTTGCTTTCGACGAATTTGAGGATCCCTGAGATGCTGCTGATTCTGTCTGCAAGCTAGATGGAAGAACACCATGTGGCTGCCGTGTAAGTGGAGTTGTCGAATGGTGAAAAGAGAAGTCCGTATCATGGTCCGCCTCCCTCTTGGGGTCGTCCTCAAGATGATCACCGCAGGAGTCCTCCACCTTGAAGCAGATCCCTGAGAAAGAGAAGCTTTTCCAGAAGCCGGAGCAGGTCACTTTCTAGAGATAGGAGAAAAGAAAGATCTCTGTCTCCTTAGAGAAATCACAAGCCGTCTTGATCCTTCTCTAGGTCTCAGCTGATCTAGGTCGAATGAAAGGAAGTAGAAGACCATTTTTGCAAAAGTGGTGTACAGAAAATAATTTGATTTGACAGGAGTATTACAGGAAATTAAAGTTTTATTTGAGGCTTCATAAGCTTGGTGCACTTTCAAGATGTTTTAGCTGTTTAAATTTCTTTTGTCTTTTGGAACAGTGACACACAAAACAACGTAATTCTCTATGGTTTCAAATGGATCATATGAGGCATGTGATATCAAGAATTGTTAGTTTACAATGTTCTCTTAAGCGAGATTGAATTTTCGTTGAATTTTAGGTTTTCATAGACTGTCCAGTTTTAAGTGTGATGAACTAATGATAATGAAATTGAATAAACAATGGTTCCTCTAGTAGCAAGGTGTGGCACTGTGGGTGAAATGGTAAGCAGTCTTTAAAAGCTGCCGTGATCACAAGCCAACAAAAAAAGGGTATTTGGGGCATAGATATTTAGGACTGAGAGTTCATCTTGTTGGATTTTTCCTTTGATGAATATGAAGTGTCCTTCCTTATCTTTTTTGATGAATTTTAGTTGAAAATTGATTTTATTTGATATTAGAATGGCTACTCCAGCTTGCTTCTTCCGACCATTTGCTTGGAAAGTTGTTTTCCAGCCTTTCACTCTGAGGTTGTGTCTGTCTTTGTCTCTGAGGTGTGTTTCCTGTAGGCAGCAGAATGCAGGGTCCTCGTTCCGTATCCAGTTTGTTAATCTGTGTCTTTTTATTGGGGAGTTGAGGCCATTGATGTTGAGAGATATTGTGTTAGAATGGTGATGGGGATTACACTGACTCCTTATTTTAGTGGAAATGCTTAGTTTCTCTCCATTTTGGTTTATGTTGACTATGGGTTTGCTGTAAATTGCCTCATAAAGAGGTCAACACCTGATTTCCAAAAATAAAAAAAATCATGCACAAAAAAAAGGGTAGGAACCACACTCTGAAGGTTTTCAAAACGGTTCCTCCCTGGTTGCCATATACAGATGCAGAACTGTTAGAAAGTCTTCATTTGGAAATATAAAACTAAGATACTAGTGACCTATTAATTTAAGGATACATTGTAGAGCTGACCTTTTCAGTTACTATGCAAAGTTTTTCTTTTTAAATGCTGTCAATTGTAATATGTTTGTGAGAATCCTTGGGATTAAAGTTTGAGAGAGAGGGAGGGAGGGAGGGAGGGAGGAAGAAAAAGCAAGCGCGTTGAATACTTCATTGAGAACAAGTCAGTAAGCAGTATTCCTCCAAGGTTTCTGTTTCAATCCCTGCTTCTTGGTTCCTGGCTCCCTTGAGCTCTTTCCTGACTTCCCTCACCTATGGTGTGCTATGTGGAAGTATAAGTGAATCAAACCCTTTCTTCCCCAAGTTGCTTTGTTCATGATATTTTATCATAGCAACAGAAAGTCTAGGAACATGAAAGTCAGAAGACACTTTTGTGGTCAGTTCTTAAATTTTACATGTGCTTTGGGAATCAAACACATGAGCTCAGTCTTTTCCAGCAGACACTTTTACATTTTGCTGACTCCCTTATGCAATTTGCCCCCCCTTTTTTGAAAGTGTATCTTAAACTAAAAAGAAATGAATATCTTCTTCCCTCTAGTACCTCCCTTCAGACTTTCAAAGCTCTTCTCCTAGGTATGTTCTCTTCAAACTCTTCTATTATTACTACATATATTTATATACTTGTACATATATGTGCATCATATATATATAACCTTCGGAATCAATTTTTGGTTTTGTATATACATGATTTCAGAAATGACTACATACTATATTGAATAACCAATAAAACACTTACCTGTTATATGAAGAATATATTTAGAATAAAGTGAAGAATTATGCTTATTTAGAAATCAGGCAGTAGTAGATTCCTTTCAAAGGTTCATGACCTCACTAGCCCCAGGTAGTGGGCTCAATTTCTAATCCCAGACATGATTTTAATTCTGTTGACAAGCTTTAGGTCTAACTAGACAGCTTTTGATGATCATCCACATGGTCAATGCCACTTTTATGTGTCTCTTGCCTGGTGGGTAATTATTTTGATACATAGGTGTTGAAACTAGGTAAGGCTATTATATGTTTCTCCTCTGCATCTTCCATTGTATTTTCTGCTACTATGAAAGGTAGACTGCAGAAATGAGTTGTAGACCCAGCTCAATGCATATCCTAAGTTTCAATGCCTTCAGCAAGAGAGGGTTTACATTTAGCCTCTAATAGGTAAAAGTAATTGTATCCAATTCCACTACAGTTCTTGAGATGCTGATATGTGAAAAGAACCTCATGTTCGAAGCCAGTTTTCTGTCACATAGTGATTTCACAGTCAGTTTAAACCACAAAGACCTGATGTCAAAACTACTGCTCTAAAATATTTTGCAAATAAAGCTACTGAGCATGACAGGTGGTGAGAATAACTGGTTCCATGTAATTTGAGAGAAAAATAAGACTGTAAAATCAGGTATTTCTTTCTGTAATTTATTAACTCACATGGTATTAGGTCACCCCAATCATGTTCCCTTTACCATATCCATCCTGTTTCATCCCACATTCTTTACCACCAAAGGTGCCATCAAGATTCTACCAAATTTATAGTTATCGAATAATGAGCTAAGCAATTTCAATAGACAATAATTTAGAGGGAGAAAAATAGAATATACAAAGAACATCTAAACTAGAATTCAGATCAAATTATAGTTAGAGATTAAAATAATAAGGTAACGAGAATATCTTTTTTAAAATCTCATGCATTCCTATGCATCGAATAGTTAATAGTTTATCTTAGAAACTCTTGCCAGTGGTTCATGTTGTCTTGTAAATATTTAAATGTTAAATTATCATCATAATCTATTACGTTACCTATTTTGTTAAAATGTTTAATGAATTCTTACTACTATTAAGATATTATTTTGGCAACGATGAATATAAATTTGCGACATAAAAATTAATGAACCCTGTTCTGTATGCCAGGGGTCCCACTCAACAGTTGTGAAGACAGTCCGAGAAACACTTTTAGTTCATCTAGATGCAGAGACAGGTTTATATTTGGGAAATAAATGAAGAAAGTTTCTGTTTTCCATTATAGGGGTGTATCAAAGTATTGTTTGATATATAAAACTTGCATCCATTCTTATAATTTCCACATAAGCTTCCAAACTCTCTAGAAGGTTCCCCGAATGAGGAAACAGAAATATAGAAACTACTAAAAATAGACAGGCTGGAAAGTTTTGGTTTTCATATTGCAAATTCCTACCCTCTAATGACTCATCCAGAAACATGGCCTATTTGTGTTATATTTCTGTGTACTAACATCAGCACAGAGGCAAACCTGGAGCTGTTGGTCATGTGAGAAGAATAGGAACCCTCAATTTCCCAAATGTGCCCAACTTTGGAAACATTTGAGCTAAATATATTTGTGCCTATCTGCTGCAGTGACTCAAAGGTTTTATAAGTATGTGTCATTTTACATTGCTGGTGCTTCTTTATTAGGATGCAGAGGGAAGCCTAGCACTGGGCCAGGATTGGGCTCTTGCTAATGTACAGTCACTTCGGTCCCTGGGGGAGCTTCAACTTTAATGGAACCAAAAAGAAACAACCAATTTTCACATGAACTCATAGTCAGGGACACATCGAGACTACATCTTTAAGCAAAACGAAGTCATGAGGTTATTTTTTTACATGAAATTCATGATATAGAAAACTATAAAAGTGCTCTCTAAGGATCCTGGCTTAGGTTCTGGCACCATGGCTAAACTTACAAAGAAAGTCCGAATTATTTGGGAAATATGAGTCCCACTAGCGTCTCTCTGGAAAGTAGTGAAGAAAATGGGTCAATCCAGGCACAGTTGCTCTTTCTTCAGTAAGACCAAGATGAAGAGACAAGACTTTGGCATCCAGCACTGTGGTTCTTGCATGAAAACAGTGGCTAGCCTGGACTGGCCTACAACACCGCTTTGATGACACAGCCTGTTAGAAGATGGAAGGAAAAACTTAGAAGAGTGGAAGAAGACAGAAATGGGATACTTTATGTAAAAAGAAAGGAAAATATAAAAGCATTTGTAATTACAAAGCTGTTTATTTAACAATATTCTTGTTTGCCTTAAAGATCACAATCTCCTTCCTTTTCTTTGGAACTTGGAATGTTGGTCAGTACAGCCATCTTCTCCTCATCGGTCACACTCTCTTGTTTCTTTTCTCCTCCTTCACCTGAGTACATTCATTTGCCATGCATTGTTTGTATTCTGAACACCTACATCACCATCGTAATTAGTGTAGACATCTAAAAGTGGACCAAAACAAAGAGTTGCTTCAGAACATCCTAGGCATCAAATGGAATTCCTTATCTCCTGCCTTCAGTTTGGTTTTCTCCCTCACTGTCGTCTAAAGGTCAAGGATAAAACATTTATGTTCACACTGGCTTCTTGGCCTTTATTTTAGTTCATTCATTCCCTTATACTATTCTTCCAGGATCTCTTGCACATAGCTTCAGCCTTTTTGTCCTTGCACTGTCTCCTCCCTCTCAGCCCCACCCACAGACGCTCTTAGATGAGTTGCCTACATCCTACATGTTAGCTCATCCCTTACCTTTGACAACGCACATGTTACATCATAATTATGTCTCATCTAACCTTTCTCCCACTTTAATGCATTTTTTATTTAAAAGTTTTACCATGATATTGTAGAAAATTTGGGAAACGCTTCCATATTATAAAGGATAAAATTCCATATGTGCTTTTTAAAATATTTAGTCACCCACCCAGAATAAGAATAACTGCATTTCATATTTAAAAGTTAAGTTGTCATACATCTCTGGGAAGTTTGTTAGTCTTCTTTATAAAGCTCTGTTCTATTTTTCCTCCCTGTTTCTAGATTATTTTTGAATGACTGTGAGTCAAAACTCTTTGTAATATTTTTCTAATTTATTTTTATTGTTTTGTATAGGAATGTAAATAACCATTCATTTAAAATTTTCTTTCTCAACTCTCACCAATTACAAGAAGTTTTAGTTTATCTTCTTGGAATTTCTGGGAACATAATCAGATAGCTCTTAAATAATAATTCTATACCCTCTTCTTTTTTAAGCATTATTTCCATGGGTCTTCCAGGAAAATGTTAACTAATAACGGAAACAGCCTGCGTCATTGTCCTGCTTTTGATGCTAAGAATGACTCCAGTGTTTCAGTGCTATATTAGGCATGGCATTGCAATCTGTATCCACAAGTGTTCAAAGCTTTCTAGAGTTTTAATTGAGTAACTTAAAAACTATGCCTTTTATTTTTTTTATCAAATGCACTTTGTCATTAGATTAAATATATATATATATATATATATGTGTGTGTGTGTGTGTGTGTGTGTGTGTGTGTGTATACTCGTTATATTTTCAAATCTCTTTTGGGCATGATTTAAATATTTTAATAGAAACAATATGAAGGTCGGTGGCTCGTTGATCAACTTTGCAAATAGATGTACATTTTGTACTGCCTCAATGCCAATATTACTGGTTTCTCTTTTTATAGCCTTAATCATTTTAGACATATTTTGGTAGCCTACTCATGGATAGTGATGGGCTCTATAATGAAGAGACACTTGCAAGTACACTTACTTTAATTTGGAGTCTATGCTACACATTGCCAGATCAAAAAGCCAAATTTCTCTGGGACTGTTTCGATTTTTTCTATAATTATAAGCATTTTCGGTGATTTTTTTTGTGCTAAGTAAAGATTGTTCCCCATTGTGTCCCAGGAACATTCCTGCAAGGGGGTTTGTAAATTATGGTATAATAGCATATACCCCCTTTGCTATATACTGTTGAAATGGTATCTAGTGGAATATTGGATTTCAAAAATGCTTCTCCAGTTTTCTTGTTTTCTCTCAAACTATTGTATGATTTTTATTGTTTTTTTTTCTTTGCCTTGAGATTAAAAACAGTTTAAAATCAGATTCCCAACCTTTTCATATTTTGTTACTAATCTATTAACTTTGGAAAGATCATTTTATTTTCTGATTGACTAGCTTTGGTCTCATGTTTGAATTTAGTTAGTGTCATGACCAAAAACTATGTTTAACTGTGTTTCCTTGGGGATCTATTCTTGTTTGTTTATCTTTAATTGTATTGTGTTTATTTATATTTCAAATGTTGTTTCTCTTCCCAGTTACCATCCTCCATCCCCTCTCCATCCTGCTTTTATGAGGGTGCTTGCCCACCTACCCAGACCAGCCTCACTGCCCCAGCATTTCCCTATTCTAGGGCATCAGGCCTCCAAAGGACCAAGGGCCTCTCCTCCACTGAAGCCAGATAAGGCAACACTCTGCTACATATGCAGCTGGAATCATGCATATTTTAGCCTCTTGGTTTTCCCATATATTCTATAACCCACAAATATTGCTCACATTTAAGGATGAAGGAAACCTTTACATTGTCTCTATAGCTTGTGACTCTAGGATTCTACTGTCCCATTTAGTGATTAGTTTCAATAATGGGCAACCTCCCAAACTGATAGTTAACTGGTAAGAGCTAACTGAAATGAGTACCTGGTTAAATATGTGAACTGAAAAATCATTCTGACATCTCAATCTCAGTCTTGCCTCTTCTACAGTAACCTTTGTGTATTTATTTTATATGTCTGTTCCCCATGTCTTCTTTCTTTCATTGCCTTTGTGATGTTCATATAAAAATAAATAAATCTTTTGTGTTATTCTCTAAGACATACAGAATGAGGACAAGGGTAGAATGTCAACTAGCATGACAGCTTGGTCTCAGAACTACAAAAAAAAACCTCACTTGATTCTTTTTTTAATACACAAGCAGGTGTGTTCTGTAAATGTATATAGAAAGAAAAACACACGATGTAAACACTTAACAATCTTTGAACAGTTTTGATAGCTTAATGTACATTGTTTCGTAGAAGAGCTTAGAACTTTTCTTAACCAATCCTAATATCCCCAACTCTTAGATCCAGGAAACCACAGTTCCTTTTACTTTCTGCATCTGTGAATTTGAAAAGCTCTGTTATCCTATATATGTGAAATCATGCAGAAGTTTTTCTCTTTGCAACTGTCTTGTTTACCTTATGCTCTCATGGTTCATGTGAGTTATACAATAATATTTCATTTCTTAAAATTCTGGGTAGTATTATCATCTATTTCACTTTATGTCTTTATGAAGATATGTATGTTGCCTTTTCTTTGTGCAATTACTTATGTAGAATTCTTTCCCTTTCTTCAACATTGGGGACATTGCAGAAATGAACATGGCAGCCCAAATTTCCCATTAACAACATTTTAATTTTTTTTATTTAAAAAAAAAACACCCACAAAGTAGTAGCTGGTTCATGTGATAGTATTATTCTTATTTTTGTGTTACATTTATATTATTTTGCATAATGAATTCATGCTTTTGCATTCCTATCTACCACTCTAATCCTTTATATACTCTCGTTTTTGCGAGGGCTTGCTTTTTTTTTTGTTTGTTTGTTTGTTTTGTTCTTTTTCAAATTTCGATAATGGCTATTTTATCAGGTATGAAGCAATATACCATTTTATCATTTTTTACTTCTTTGTTAGGTTACACTAATCTCTTATATATTTCTTTGCTATTCGTGTATCTTCTTGGAACTGACTTTTTTATTAGATATATTTCTTTACTTACATTTTCAAATGTTATTCCCTTTCCTGGTCTTCTGTCCATCAGCCGCCCATCCTCTCCCACTCCCCCATACGGGTGTTCCCCCATCCATCCCCTTTACCCCTCCCCCATTCCCCTACACTAGTTATATGAGTACACTGTTGTTTTCTTCAGACACACCAGAGGAGGGCATCAGATTCCATTACAGATGGTTGCAAGCCACCATGTATTTGCTGGGAACTACATGCTGGGAACTCAGGACCTCTGGAAGAGTAGTCAGTGCTCTTAGCTGCTGAGCCATCTCTCCAGCTGCAGAATTGAAATTTTTGTTTATTCCAGTACTTTCCCTCTTAAGCTATTTATTGCTATAAAGATTTTGTGGGAGTCATTTATGCATTTTAAATACTAACTTACTTTTGATACAATTTATAAATAATGTCCTCTAGTATTTCCATCGAACATGTAACTCTGTTCGCTTGCTATCCAGAAGTCTGTCCTTTCACTTAATAAAATCTCAGTTACCTATTTTTGCTTTTGTTTCCTGCACTTGGGATCATTTACAAGCAATCATTTTTAAGACTAAATGCTTTAAATGTTTTCTTCTAAGAATGTTAGAGTTTGTTCCTTACGTGTAGATGTTTAATTCATTGTAAGTTATGTTTGTCCTATTAATTATGTTAGAGCCAACATATTCTTTGTATTTTCAGTTAGATAACCTTGCATGCCTGGGAAAAATACCACTTGGTCATGGTATATCCTACTCTTAATATTCAGTTGAAATCAATTGCCTAGTATTGGAGAATGTTTTGATGAATACTCATTATGGATAGTAACTAGTTTCTTCAAAGTGTCTTTATTTTGGTACTTTAATGTTAAATGCATGTATACTTATGAACACATACTCTTGCGATTTAACTTATGCTATATTATTAATATCTTTTTTCTTTTGTGACAATTTAAGTATGACAATCCTTGACTTCTTTTGGTTATTGGTTACATTGAAAATATTTTCCATACTTTTCTTTTTTAGTATATTGAATAATTTTAATATCTTGCTGACATTTAAGGTTGGTTGCAGTTTTAATTCATTCAGCTATTCTGTGTTTTATACAGAGAGTTTAATTTATGTGTGTTTAGTATAATCTTTGATAAGGTAGGACAAAGTAACTTCACTCTTTCATTTTACATTTTCTCCCTTCAGGTTTCATTGACTTTTTGTAGTAATATCTTTAGATTAATTTTTTCTTTTCCATTTTTATATAATCTGCATGTTTCATTTTCCTTTTTATTTACAATTAGGTTTATATACAGCGTAATTTGGCAGCCTCCTACTTTGTTCAAAAATCAACTGTTCATTTCTGTGGACACATTACTATACAGTTAAAGTTTTCAACTTCAGATTGGATTCTATTCTTTTTCTCTGTTTCTAATATCACCAACTAGAATAATTATGCACTTTATTCTTCTTACTTTATTCATATTCATGTACCATAATTTCTTTTTTATTGGACATTTTTTATTTACATTTCAAATGTTATTCCCTTTCTTGGTTTCCTGTTCATAAACCCCTCATCCCAGTCTCATCCCCCTTCTTCTCTAAGGGTGTTCCCCCTCCCAAACCAACACTCCTTCCAGCTTCCATGCCCTGACCTCCCCTACACTGCGGGTTCCATCCCTGGCAGGACCAAGGGCTTCTCATCCCATTGGTGGCCAAAAAAGCCATCCTCTACTACATATTCAGCTGGAGCCATGGGTCTGTCCATGTGTAGTCTTTGAGGAGTGTTTTAGTCCCTGGGAGCTCTGGTTGATTGGTATTGTTGTTCTTACGGGTTGCAAGCTCCTTCAGATACTTCAAACATTTCTCTAACTTCTCCAACTGGGAACCCATTCTCAGTGCAAGTGCAATGGTTGGCTGCTAGCATTTGCTTCTCTATTTGTGACCCTCGGCTGAACCTCTCAGGAGGCAATTATATCATGGTCCTGTCAGCATGTGCTTCTTGGCTTCACGTATATTGTCTAGTTTTAGTGATAATATATATATATATATATATATATATATATGCTAGATCCCCAGGTGAGGCAGGCTCTGAATGGCGATTCCTTCAGTTTCTGATCCAAACTTTGTCTCCGTATCTCCTCCTATGAATATTTTTGTTCCCCATTTTAAGAAGGGCTTAAGCATCCACACTTTGATTGTTCTTCTCCTTGAGCTTCATGTGGTCTGTGGATTGTATCTTTGGTAATTTGAGCATTTGAGCTAATATCCACATATCAGTGAGTGCATACTATGTGTGTTTTTTGTGATTGGGTTACCTCACTTAGGATGACATTTTCTAGTTCATTCCATTTGCCTATGAATTTCATGAAGTCATTGCTTTTGATAGCTGTTAGTATTCCATTGTATAACTATACCACAATTTCTGTATCCATTCGTCTGTTGAAGGGCATCTGGGTTTTTTCCAGCTTCTGGTGATTATAAGTAAGGCTGCTATGAACATAGGAGAGCATGTGTCTTTGTTGTATGTTGGAGCATCTTTTGGGTATAAGCCGAGAATGATATAACTGGGTCCTCAATGCAATGTCCAAATTTCTGAGGAACCTCCAGATTGATTTCCAGAGTGGTTGCACCAGCTTGCAATCCCACCAACAATGGAGTGGTGTTCCTTTTTCTCCATATCCTCTCCGCCATCTGTTGTCATCTGAGTTTTTAATCTTAGCCATTTTGACTGGTGTGAGGTGGAATCTCAAGCGGTTGTTTTGATTTGCATTTCTCTGATGACTAAGGATGTTGAACATTTCCTTAGGTACTTCTCAGCCTTTTGATATTCTTCTTCTGAGAATTCATTGTTTAACACTGTACAGCAATATTTAATAGGGTTATTTGGTTCTTTGGCATCTGGAATTCTTTGTATATATTAGATATTAGCCCTCTATCAGATGTAAGATTGATAAAAATCTTTTCCCAATCTGATGGTTGCTGTTTTGTCCTAATGGCAGAGTTCTTTGCCTTACAGAAGCTTTGCAATTTTGTGAGGTCACATTTGTCTATTGTAAGACTTTGGCTTCTTACCCTAGATGCACCGAACAAATGAAACTCTAGAAGGTTGACCAAAATGCGAATGTTTCACTCCTTCTTTAAAAGGGGAAAAAGAATACCTTTGGGAGGGAATAAGGAGGCAAAGTTTAGAACAGAGGCTGAAGAAACACCCATTCAGAGCCTGCCCCACATGTGGCCCATACATATACAGCCACCAAACTAGATAAGATGTATGAAGCAAAGAAGTGCAGGCTGACAGGAACCAGATGTAGATCTCTCCTGAGAGACACAGCCAGAATATGGCAAACACACTGGCAAATGCTAGCAGCAAACCACTGAACTGAGAATGGGACCTCTGTTGAAGGAATCGGAGAAAGAACTGAAAGAGTTTAAAGGGGCTTGAGACACTATATGAAAGACAATGCCAACCAAGCAGAGCTTCCAGGGACTAAACCACTACCCAAACCACTACTATACATAGACTGACCCTGGGCTCCAACTGCATAGGTAGCAATGAATAGCCTAGTAAGCCAGTGGAAGGGGAAGCCCTTGGTCCTGCCAAGAGTGAACCCCCAGTGAATGGGATTGTTGGGGGTAGGATGGTAATGGGGGGAGGATGGGGAAGGGAACACCCATATAGAAGGGGATGGGGAGAGGTTATGGGGATGTTGGTCTGGAAACCGAAAAAGGTAATAACAGTTGAAATGTAAATAAGAAATACCCAATTTAATAAAGATAGAGATAAAAGAAAGACTTTGGTGTGTGTGCAGGAAATTCTCCCTAGTGTCCATGTGTTCTGTTCGAGGCTTTTCCACACTATTTCTTCAATTAGCTTTAGTGTATCTGTTTAGATGTGGAGGTCCTTGATCCACTTGGTCTTAAGCTTTGTACAGGGCTGTAAGAATAGATCAATTTGCCTTCTTCTACATGCTGATTTCCTTTTGAACCAGCCCCATTTGTTGAAAATGCTATATTTTTCCACTGGATGGTTTTAGCTCCATTGTCAAAGGTCAAATGACCATAGGTGTGTAGGTTCATTTCTGGGTCTTCAGTTCTATTCCACTGATCCACCTGCCTGCTTCTGTATCAATACCATACTGATTTTATCACTATTGCTCTGTAATACTGCTTGAGATCAGGGATGGTCATTCTTCCAGAAGTTCTTTTATTGTTGAGGATAGTTGCTTGGGTTTCTTGTTTTTCCAAATGAATCTTCAAATTGCTTTTTCTAACTCTATAAAGAATTGAGTTGGAATTTTGATGGGGATTGCATTGATTCTGTAGATTGCTTTTGGCAAAATGGCCATTTTTACTATATTAATCCTGCCAATCCATGAGCATGTGAGGTCTTTCCATCTTCTGAGATCTTCTTGAATTTCTTTCTTCAGAGACTTGAAGTTCTTGTCATACAGATCTTCCACTTGCTTGGTTAGAGTCATTCCAAGATATTTTACGTTATTTGTGACTATTGTGAAGGGTGTCATTTCTCTAATTTCTTTCAGCCTGTGTATCTTTTGAGTAGAGGAAGGCTACTGATTTGTTTGTGTTAATTACATACCCAGCCACGTTGCTGAAGTTGTTTATCAGCTTTAGTAGTTCTCTGGTGGAACTTTTGGGGTCACTGAAGTATACTATCATATCATCTGCAAATAGTGATATTTTTACATCTTCCTTTCCAATTTGTATCCTTTTGACCTCCTTTTGTTGTATGATTGCTTTGACTAAGACTTTGAGTACTATATTGAATAAGTAGGAAAAGAGTGGGCAGCCTTGTCTAGTCCGTGACTTTAGTGGGATTGCTTCAAGTTTCTCTCCATTTAGTTTGATGTTGGCTACTGGTTTGCTGTATATTGTTTTCACTGTTTTTAGGTATGGACCATGCATTATTGACATTCCCAAGACTTTTAGCATGAAGGTGTGCTGCATATTGTCAAATACTTTTTCAGCATCTAATGAAATGATCATGTGGTTTTTATCTTTAGTTTGTTTCTATAGTGGATTACATTGATGGATTTCCATATATTTAACCATCCTGGCATCCTTGAGATGAAGCCTACTTGATCATGAGGGATGATCATTTTCATGTGTTCTTGGATTCAGTTTGCAAGAATTTAATTGAATATTTTTGCATTGATTTTCGTAAGGGAAATTGGTCTGAAGTTCTCTTCTTTGTTGGGTCTTTATTTGGTTTAGATATAAGCATAATTGTGGCTTCATAGAAGGAATTGGGCAGTGCTCCTTCCGTTTCTATTTTGTAGCATAGTTTAGATAGTATTGCTATTAGGTCTTCGATGAAGGTCTGATAGAATTCTGCACTAAACCCATTTGGTCTTGGGGCTTCTTTTGCTTGCCAGACTTTTAACAACTGCTTCTATTTCTTTAGGAATTATGGGACAGTTTAGTTGTTTTATCTGGTCCTTATTTAACTTTGATACCTGGAACCTGTCTAGAAAATTGTCCATTTCACCCAAATTTTCCTGTTATGCTGAATATAGACTCTTGTAGTAGGATGTGATGATTTCTTGAATTTTCGCAGATTCTGTTGTTATGGCTCCCTTTTCTTTTTCAGATTTTGTTAGTTTGGATACTTTGTCTGTGCCCTGTGGTTAGTCTGGCTAAAGGTTTATCTATCTTGTTGATTTTCTCAAAGAACCAGCTCTTGGTTTTATTCATTCTTTGTATAGTTTGCTCTGTTTCTACTTTGTTGATTTCAGCCCTGAGTTTGATTATTTCCTGTCATCTACTTCTCTCGGGTGCATTTGGTCTGTTTGGTCTACAGATTTTAGGTATGCTATCAAGTTTCTATTGCATGTTCTCTCCAGTTTCTTTTTGGAGCCTCTCAGAGCTCTGAGTTGTTGTTGTAAAAATATAAAAATAAAAAGTAATGGTGGTTTTTTACCCCACTAGGTCTGCACCGTGGTGCTCCAAGATATCTGCTAGATATCTAGGCGGAAACACATCCCAGTCGTACACTTTTCTACACTCAAACCCTCACATAAAAGAACACACAACACAATATTCTTAGATCCAATTGGTAAGATATAATTGCCCACTTAATCATACAATGCCCGGTACTATCCATCCTTTGAGAACATTAATAACAATACACAGAGCAGAATCTTAACATCATCTGCCATCTTGTCCTGCCACAGCTTCTCCCTTCTCTCCATCTCTCCTGTCTCTCTTCTAGTCTCCTCCTCTTCCTCCAAACTTCTCTCCCACCCATCCTTCCTTCTCCTCCAATGACAGGCCTCCTTATATCCTGTACCTGACTCACCTGTTACATCATCCTACACTGAGTCTTCCTCTTAGCACTGCTTTTATTGTGTCCCATAAGTTTGGGTACCTTGTGACTTCATTTTCATTAAATTCTAAAACGTCTTCAATTTACTTCTTTATTTTTTCCTTGACCAAGTTATTATTGAGTATAGCATTGTTCAACTTCCATGTATATGTGGGCTTTTCAGTTATTTTTGTTGTTATTGAAGACCATCCTTAGTCTGTGGTCATCTGAAAGGATGCACGGGAATATTTTAATCTTCTAGTATCTGTTGAGGCCTGTTTTGTGACCAATTATATGGTCATATTTGGAGAAGGTACCATGAGGTTCTGACTAGAAGGTATATTCTTTTGTTTTTGGATGAAATGTCCTATAAATATCTGTTACCTCCATTTGGTTCATAAATTCTGTTAGTTTCTCTATGTCTATTTTTAGATTCTGTTTCCATGATCTGTCCATTGATGAGAATGAGGTGTTGAAATCTCCCACTATTATTATGTGAGGTACAATGTGTGCTTTGAGCTTTAGTAAGGTTTTTTTTATGAATGTAGGTGCCCTTGCATTGCAAGCATAAATATTCAGGATCCAGAGTTCATCTTTGTGGATTTTTTTGTTTGATAAATATGAAATATATTTTCTTATCTTTTTGATATCTTTCATTGAAAGTTAATTTTATTTGATATTTGAATAGCTAGTCCAGCTTGTTTCTTGGGACCATTTCTTTGGAAAATGATTTTCTAGCCTTCTACTCTGAGGTAGTATCTGTCTTTGTTACTGAGGTGTGTTTCCTGTTTAGAGCAAAATGCTAGATTCTATTTGCATATCCAGTTGGTTAATTTATATCTTTTTTCATGGAATTGAATCTAATGATTTTAAGAGATAATAAGGAACAGTAAATGTTGTTTCTTGTTATTCTTGTTTTTAGATGTGGAATTATGTTGTTTGTCTGTCTTTTTTTTTCTTTGCAAGGAGATTCCTTTCTTGCTTTTTCTAGGGTGTAGTTTCTCTCCTTGTGTTGAAATTTCCACCTATTATCCTTTGTAGGCCTGGATTTGTTGAAAGATCTTGTGTAAGTTTGGTTTTGTCATGGAATATCTTGGTTTCTCCAAGTTTGGTTTTGTCATGGAATATCTTGGTTTCTCCATTTATGTTAATTGTGAATTTTGCTAGATATAGTAGCCTGCGCTGGCATTTTTGTTCTCTTAGGGTCTTTATGACACGTGCCCATGATCTTCTGGCTTTCATAGTCATTTTTTAGAAGTCTGCTGTAATTCCTATAGGTCTGCCTTTATATGTTACTTGACCTTTTCCCCTTATTGCTTTTAATATTCTTTCTTTGTTTTGTACATTTGGTATTTGACTATTATTTGACAGGAGGAATTTCTTTTCTGGCCCAATCTATTTGGAGTTCTGTAGGCTTCTTGTATGACTATGATCATCTCTTTCTTTAGGTTAGGGAAATTTTCTTCTATAATTTTGTTGAAGATATTTACTGGCCCTTTAAGTTGGGAGTCTTTGCTCTCTTCTCTACCTATGATCCTTAGGTTTGATATTCTCATTTTGTTCTGATTTTCCTGGATGTTTTGGCCTAGGAGCTTTTTGTGTTTTATATTATCTTTGAAGGTTTTATCAATGTTTTCTATGGTATCTTTTGCCCCTGATATTATCTCTTCTATTTCTTTTATTCTGGTGGTGATGCATGCATCTATGGCTTCTGAGCTCTTCCCTAGGTTTTCTATCTCCAGGGTTGTCTACCTTTGAGCTTTCTTTATTGTTTTTATTTCCATTTTTAAATCTGGGATGGTTTTGTTCAATTTCTTCACCTGTTTGGTCATGTTTTCCTGTAATTCCTTAAGAAGTTTTTGTGTTTCCTCTTTAAGAGCTTCTACATGCTTACCTGTGATTTCCTGTATTTTTTTAAATTGGATATTTCTTTTTTTTCTTTTTTTCAGTGCTGGGGACTGAACTCAGGGCCTTGCACTTGCTAGGCAAGCGCTCTACCACTGAGCTAAATCCCCAACCCCTGGATATTTCTTTATTTACATTTCTAATGTTATTCCCTTTCCTGGTTTCCTGTCCATGAGCCCCCTAGGCCCTCCCCTCTCCCTTTCTATAAGGGTATCTCCCTCCCTGTATAGCCCCCTTACTGCTCCCCTGACAATCCCCTACGTTGGGGGTCCAACTTTGGCAGGACCAAGAGCTTTTCCTTCTATTGGTGCCCAGCAAGTCTGTCTTCTGCTACATAAGCAGTTGGAGCCATGGTTCAGTTCCATGTAGTCTTTGGGTAGTGGTTTAGTTTAGAAGCTCTGGTTGGATGGCATTGTGATCTTATGGCATTGCAAGCCCCTCTAACTCTTTCAATTTTTTCTCTAATTCCTCCAAGGGGGTCCCATTCTCTGTTCAGTGGTTTGTTGCTAACATTAGCCTCTGTATTTGATATGTTCTGGCTTTGTCTCTCAGGAGAGATCTATATCCAATTCCTGTCAGCATGTACTTCTTAGTTTCATCAATCTTATCTTGTTTTGGTGACTGTATATATATGGGCCACATGTAGTGCAGGCTCTGAATGGCCATTCCTTTAGTCTCTGTTCTAAATTTTACTTCCATATCCCCTCCTATGGATATTTTTGTTCCCCCTTTTAAGAAGGAGAAAAACATCTGCATCTTGGTCATCCTTCTTCTTGAGCCTCATGTGGTCTGTGGATTGTATCTTGGGTAATTTGAGCTTTGGGGCTAATATCCACTTATCAGTGAATGCATACCAAGTGTGTTTTCCTGAGATTGGGTTACCTCACTCAGGATGATATTTTCTAGTTCATTCCAGTTGTCTATGAATTTTCATGAAGTCATTGTTTTTGATAGTTATGTCCTTAAAGTCCTCTATCATCAACATGACATGTAATTTAAAATCCAAATCTCGCTTTTCTGGTGTGTTTGGATATCCATTATTTGCTTTGGTGGGAGAACTAGGCTCTGATGATGCCAAATAGTCTTGGTTTCTATTACTTAGGTTCCTGTGCTTGCCTCTTGCCATCAGGCTATCTCTGGTGTTCATTCGTCTTGCTGTCTCTGACAGTGGCTTTACCCTCCTGTAAGCCTGTGTGTCAGCACTCTTGTAGACCTGTTTTCTCTCAACCAGATCTGGGAACAGAGAGCTGCTCCTGGGTTTGTGTGTCCTGAAGCCTCCAGGCGTGTCAATTGGAGCAGAAGAGTTGGTCCTTTCAGGTGTGTACCTCTGCTCTCAGATGTGTCAGTGTTCTTAGAGACTGGCTTTCAGCTCTGGGCACAGGCTGAAATTGAAGAGTCCTGCCCCTGACTACTCTTAGTTTCCTGTATCCAGAAGGCACAAGGCAGGTTCCTCTTGGGCCAAGAATGAGCTTTCAGGATTGTCTGTACTTCTGAGAGTCCAGTTACCTCCCCTTCGTTTTGTGTACACACGGCTGTGAGACTGGTTCAGTGCCAGATGCAGGCAGAAACTGGAAGGTTCCTGATGCTGACTGCTCCTTTGTTCCTGTGTTGTACTATCATTTCTTTCTTCTTTTTTTCTTTTTTATTAACTTGAGTGATTCTTATTTACATTTCGAGTGGTATTCCCTTTCCCTGGTTTCTGGGCAAACATCACCCTAATCCCTCCCCTCCCCTTCCTTATGGGTGTTCCCCTCCCCATCCTCCCCCCATTGCCGCCCTCCCCCAACAATCACGTTCACTGGGGGTTCAGTCTTAGCAGGACCCAGGGCTTCCCCTTCCACTGGTGCTCTTACTAGAATATTCATTGCTACCTATGAGGTCAGAATCCAGGGTCAGTCCATGAATAGTCCTTAGGTAGTGGCTTAGTCCCTGGAAGCTCTGGTTGCTTGGCATTGTTGTTCGTAAGGGGTCTCGAGCTCCTTCAAGCTCTTCCAGTTCTTTCTCTGATTCCTTCAACAGGGGTCCCATTCTCAGTTCAGTGGTTTGCTGCTGGCATTCGCCTCTGTATTTGCTGTATTCTGGCTGTGTCTCTCAGGAGCGATCTACATCCGGCTCCTGTCGGCATGCACTTCTTCGCTTCATCCATCTTGTCTAATTGGATGGCTGTATAAGTATGGGCCACATGTGGGGCAGGCTCTGAATGGGTGTTCCTTCTGTGTCTGTTTTAATCTTTGCCTCTCTATTCCCTGCCAAGGGTATTCTTGTTCCCCCTTTAAAGAAGGAGTGAAGCATTCACATTTTGATCATCCGTCTTGAGTTTCATTTGTTCTAGGCATCTAGGGTAATTCAAGCATTTGGTCTAATAGCCACTTATCAATGAGTGCATACCATGTATGTCTTTCTGTGATTGGGTTAGCTCACTCAGGATGATATTTTCCAGTTCCAACCATTTGCCCACGAATTTCATAAAGTCATTGTTTTTGATAGCTGAGTAATATTCCATTGTGTAGATGTACCACATTTTCTGTATCCATTCCTCTGTTGAAGGGCATCTGGGTTCTTTCCAGCTTCTGGCTATTATAAATAAGGCTGCGATGAACATAGTGGAGCACGTGTCTTTTTTATATGTTGGGGCATCTTTTGGGTATATGCCCAAGAGAGGTATAGCTGGATCCTCAGGCAGTTCAATGTCCAATTTTCTGAGGAACCTCCAGACTGATTTCCAGAATGGTTTTACCAGTCTGCAATCCCACCAACAATGGAGGAGTGTTCGTCTTTCTCCACATCCTCGCCAGCATCTGCTGTCACCTGAGTTTTTGATCTTAGCCACTCTCACTGGTGTGAGGTGAAATCTCAGGGTTGTTTTGATTTGCATTTCCCTTATGACTAAAGATATTGAACATTTCTTTATGTGTTTCTCAGCCATTCGGCATTCCTCAGCTGTGAATTGTTTGTTTAACTCTGAACCCCATTTTTTAATAGGGTTATTTGTCTCCCTGCAGTCTAACTTCTTGAGTTCTTTGTATATTTTGGATATGAGGCCTCTATCTGTTGTAGGATTGGTAAAGATCTTTTCCCAATCTGTTGGTTGCCGTTTTGTCCTAACCACAGTGTCCTTTGCCTTACAGAAGCTTTGCAGTTTTATGAGATCCCATTTGTCGATTCTTGATCTTAGAGCATAAGCCATTGGTGTTTTGTTCAGGAAATTTTTTCCAGTGCCCATGTGTTCCAGATGCTTCCCTAGTTTTTCTCCTATTAGTCTGAGTGTGTCTGCTTTGATGTGGAGGTCCTTGATCCACTTGGACTTAAGCTTTGTACAGGGTGATAAGAGAGGTGAATGTTTATTGAAGTCAGGGATCATACTGCAAAGTTACAAAGCAAATAAAGAAACACAAACGCATGATCCAAAGGTACAGAATGTATCTCTAAAAGGTAGCCTTAAAGAAATGATGGTATGAGGACCTCTATCAATCTCTGTTACCTGCCTTTAAATCTTGTACCAGTCACCAAGGTTCAGATTCTGGAGCCTCTTGTATATTTTCTATGACTTGGTTTTTAATGCTTGTCATTGTACATTCTTAAAAATAACTTGCTGGGTGTTTACCTCAGGGTCTCATATCACACCCTGTGGTACCTTTCTCTGCTACACAAGTTTTCTGTAAAAATCCAACATCTCCCTGCCCTTAGTAGATACTTAAGATACTAAATTAATCTAAACTGCATAAATTCTCAAAATGACACAAGATGAAAGTTATCGTTCTTGTTTCAAAAGAAAAAGGACAATGTTGATTATGAACTATATTCATCTCTTTCCATGAACAAGTTGCTAAGCAGACCTCAGCTTTCTTTGTTTTTACAGATTATTTGGGCAGCAGCAAGAACATCAGCTCTATCTTGACTTCTAACCATGTAGACTTTGCCAAAAACACTAAACATATAGACAAGAGAGTCAGAAAAACATCCTTCATAGAAGTCTTTGAAAAACTACAGAGTTGGTTATATGTTTGAAATCCTTTCTTTGGCAAGAATAAAGAAAGGATTTAGATATTCTTCTGAGTTTGGCCAAGAGAGTAGGCCAGGGCATGTGAAGACTTGCTAGTCCATACATCTGAGTTGTCCATTTGCAAGTATCATGCACACTGGCACCTTTATTTGCCAGTGTTGAAATTCAGGTATGGCTGAAGCCTTTGGAATCCTTTCGTTTTCAAAATTATGAATTCTTTATGCAATATTGGATTTCACTTTTCTCTTCCCAGGTAGAAATTAGGGATTGGTAAGTTTTTTCTCCTTTATGCTGTCCTGAATCAGAAGGAAGTCCTTTGGCAAGTGGATGTCATGGCTTCTCCCTCTAATTTGATGCAGTTCGGTCCTCCTACCTGAATCACAAAGGACTATTGGAAAGCTCATTCACCTATCATTAGGTAGATAGATCTAAAAGGAAGAAACTCCTCGGCCTTTCTCTTCCCCTGTCTCACAGAAAAAAAAAATCTCTATTTCATATTTTCAAGTCTAATGTTAATAGTAATTTGTTTGACTTGATGTTATAACATAAATGCTTTCTGATTTTATTTAATCTTTAACTTATTTTCTCTGGCAAACTTTACCAGATTATGACAAGTTTTCTCTAAGTGAAAAAGTCATTAATTTCTGCTTGACCTTCAAGGTAATTTAATGTATACATTTTGATATTAAAATAACTTAAACTCTTTTGGGAGTTTTACATACATATTTAAATTTTGAAACAACACATTATATATTACCTATGAACTTATAATAATAATAAACCAATAATAATCTGTCAACAGAATATGTTGGGAGTGGAGAGAGATATAGGAGTGGGGAGAAAGGTATCAATCAGATGATTTGTAGATAGATTATTCTGTTGAGGAAATGTTGTAATCTGTTTGTTGACACATCCTAGGCATACCCAAGTGGGTGAAATAAAAGGCCCTTTGAAAATCACTTGAGAAAGAACAAAAAAACATAAGATGTAGGAACTATCAATTTACAAGATTTATGAAGGATAGAAATGACTTTGTTCTCTGTGCTAATATATTTTAGATAGGAAGACACCCAAGCTGCTAACCATATATTTTCTTTAAAACTCTTCTTTTGCCTGCTAAAACTTTATAATGAGGCTATGTAATTGAAGAAAGCGATGCTGAGTCACCGCTGAAGTGTGCATATTGTGCAGGTATTAGATTGCCATGTAAGTTATAAATCCACAGCTCAAATCCATCTTTCCATTTAGAACAGGTGTATTCTTAGCTGCTTGAATGATACATGATGATGTGATTAATCTCTCTAATTTGTCTTTAGCAAATCCTCATTTCACAGTTGCAGTGCATATGGGGCATCATCTTCTAATAGATACACACCTCATTAACAAGTGTGTATGACGTGCTGCAGTTATTAGAATATAATGATCTATGCAGTGAATGTGGCAAATTGAAACAACTGCTCAAGCAATGACTAAGAAGGATGCTTCTCTTTGAGGCTTTTATGAACTGACAACACTTATATTTAAAATTATGTCAAATATCACCACCACATTTACATATTAATTCCATGCCAGTTTATTTCTTGTCTTTGTTTTTCTTTTTAACATACAAAGATTCAGACTATATGTTTTTTGAAAATGCATGTACAATGAGTCAGAGAATGTTCTTTTTTCTCTCTTTCTGTTCTTCATATGCAGAGCGGAGTTACTTCACCACCCTCAGCTGTGGAGTTTTGTGAAAGAAAAATTATTTTCAGAGGACCCTTCTGTACAACTCCTCAAATTTTAGGTCATGTATTTAAGTATGAATTAATAGAAGCTTTTGCTTATATTTGTGTTTTTTCTTTCCTTCTTTCTTATTTTTGTTCTTTCTCTCATAACCCATAATAGTATCTTCATGACTTTTTGATGACATCTTCCAAGGTTAGACAGGGTTGAATGATGTGTGTAATTGATTGCACATGTAGTTTTCATGTTAGGACATGGTTTTGCTCAATGTAGCCTTTTGTTTTATACATCTAAACTTCTGTTTTCACAATTATTCATTTCTATTCCCACTCCTCTGGAACACTTGTCAATGGGCCAGGGCACTCATATTCATTTCTTTTCTTCTATTTTGTTGTTTACTTCAGACAACAACATATTTAGTGCTTATAATGCCAGTCCTATAGTGATAGGTGGGGAAAAGTTGAAAGCTTGAAGTCAGAAACTCCTTTGGTCTTCCAATGATTTTTCTTCTTTCAAACATCTCTGCAAACTCATTGTTTATTCTTTACTGCAGTTTATATGAGGGTGTTTTTGGATTTCTTCTTGCTTGTCTTTTGGTTTGAACTTTGATTCATTTTATTTCTTTTGTTGTGTCTTCTGCTAATATTAGAATTATTTATTTATTTATTTGTTTATTTATACTTCAGATTTCATTCCTCTCCCAATCCACCCTCCAACTGTTCAACATCCAGTACCTCCTCCCCCAACCCCCATCTGCACGAGGATGTTCCTACCTCACCCATCCCACCAGACCTCTAAATTTCCTGGGGGCTCTGGTCTCTTGAGGGTTAGGTACATCTTTTCTGACTGAACCCAGACCTGGGAGTCCTCTGCTATATATATGTGTTGGAGGCCTCATCTTAGCTGTTGTATGCTGCCTAGTTGGTGATCCAGTGACTGAGAGATCTCGGGGGTCCAGGTTAATTGTGACTGCTGGTCCACCTACAGGGTTACCTTACTCCTCAGCTTCCTCCAGTTTTTCCCTAATTCAACCAGTGGGATCAGCAGCTTCTGTTCATTGTTTGGGTGCACATATCTGCATCTGACTCTTTCAGCTGCTTGTTGGGTCCTTTGGAGGGCAGTAATGATAGGTCCCTTTTTATGAGCACCCTATAGCCTCAGCAATGGTGTCTAGTCTAGGGGTCTCCCTTTCAGCTGGATCCCACTTTGGGCCTGTCTCTGAACCACCTTTTCCTTAGGCTCTTCTCCATTTCCATCCCTGCATTTCTCTCAGACAGGAAGAATTATGGGTCAGAGTTTTGACTGTAGGATTATAACCCCATCACTCATTTGCTATCCAAGATACACTACCCAAACTTTAGTCCACAAAACTCAAAAAGGTCAACAAACTGAAGGGCCCAATTGATGATGCCTCAGTCCCACTTGGGAGGGAGAAGAAAACAACCAAAAGTGGGGAGGGAAGGAGAGACAGGGAAGGAAAGAGGATAGGGATTGGGGAAGAGGGAAACATTACCTGGTATTGGGTGGGAGAAAAGGACTGAAGCCCTGAGGGCCAGGGGAAAGAATGTAAACAGGTGACCTCTGGAAGAAGGAGGTTGGAGAACCTTTCAGAGACCTGGAAAGTGAGAGACTGAGGTCTCAAAGGGGGGAACCTAGATGAAATGCCCTACAGTGGGGGGAGGGAACTTGTTGAGCCTACCTGCAGCATTTTTTTGAAAAAATATTTTATATAATAATATTTATGCAATAACATGAAATACCATATGCACATGCTCTTATGTGGAAACAAATGTTGGTCTTTTAGAAGCAGAGAGCAAAACACTGGGCACTGGTTAAGAAGCATCAAAAAAAATGAATGACCACACATTAAAGGCAACCACATTTCATTAAGCTAATTTTCTTACTTTTTTACCGCTTTCAAATATTTGCTCTGTCACTTTCACTTTTAATTTCACCACCTATAAGTGACCAATTCTTAGTCATATTATTCTTCTCTATTTCTTTCTTTATTCAACAAGATAATACAAAACATTATTACTAATTATATTTTTGGTTATAATCTAACTGTCCCACTTACAATGTAAAATGCTCTGTAAAGATTGTATTCTTTGTCTTTGGTTTGGTGGTAAACTCGTAAAGACTCAGAATAATACCTAAAAATAAAATATTGCTCAAATGAGTAAAGGGAAAAACCAGCTACAAAACAGAATTCGTGAAAAAGAAGAAAATGATGCAAAATGGTTTAAAACAGGTTGACAGGTTCCTATGCTTCTTCAAAGAAGGAAGAACACATTTATTATATAGAGAAACCTTGGTGATATATTTAGAGTGGCATGGGATTATTGGTTAAATGTTGAGATATTACTACATGTTCAATATGTTTAATTTATATGATTAAAATTAAACATGAGCCTGGCAACAGACCTTGCAACAAAATCACAAATATGAAGAAAGTGAACATTCATCAGTGATAGGAAATTAATCTCTGAAAAGTCATGAGATTGCTTAGTGAGTAAAGAACATTTGCTACTAACCTGACAACTTGAGTTCAATCTAGACAGAGATCAAACCCATGGAAGCTATTTCCTGACCTCCACATGTCATGCCACATGCACATTTACACACGTTCATAAGGAATTCATGAATAAAAATGCAAAATTAAAATAGAAACCAAATCCTGGGTGAAAAATGTGAAAACTTTCTAAAGAAATTCTGTGCCTTAAAATTTCATGATAGTTTAAGGTATTTAAAACAGGTAAAAATGGGTGTTTAAAGTCATCATAGAATCCTTGTCTCTTTAATTAATTCTAAACTATCCCACCATTTACCCTTGTGTCCCTAGGTATTTATCCTAATAGAGTTTATCCCCCCAAAAGTTCACATCTCCATGGGATAAGGGTAGACACTCTATTCATTTTGCATTAGTATATAACCAGTGATAATATATATTTATATATATAAATATATATCATATATTGAAGTTATATATATATATATATCACATATGATACATTAATAGTCAATATACCTCAAGGAAATGTTATACTTCTACCATAGTCTTAAGAGATAGTCTATGGTATATATATGTATATATATATATATATATATATATATACATATATATGTTTGATGACATATGATACATTTTCTTTTTTTATTGGCTATGTTCTTTTTTTACATTTCAAATGTTATCGCCCTTATAGATTTCTCTTTTGCAAACCCTTTATCCCATCCCTACTCCCCCTGATTTTTTGAGGTTTCTCACTCACCCACCCACCCACCCACTCACACCTCACCCCCCTAGCATTCTCCTACATTGGTGTCTTCATTCCCATTGATGCCCAACAAAGCCATCCTCTACTACATAAGCATCTGGAACCTTGGGTTGTTCCGTGTGTACTATTTGGTAGTTGGTTCATACCCTAGGAGCTCTGGGAGGTAGGAATATAGCTAGAAGATGGCCAATCACTGTAAATCATCCCTAGCCTCTTTAAGGTATTTGCAGACTGCAATTTGGTGTTTTGCTAGATGATTTCCACTAGAAATCTAAAGTAGTTTTTCTAGCCTTGAAAATTTTAACTGAAGTGTATCTGGAATTGAGGCATTGCAATTTATTTTAAGTAGAATTTAGTGTGCTTGTAAACTGGATTTCCATTGGCATTTATCTATTTGAAAGGTTTCATGATATTTAAGATATAGAGCAGTAACAAACTCAGCTACTGTTTGTGTGCACTCATGCATGTGTGTGTGTGTTGACACTAGACTTTTTTTGGTGTTTTGAAGAAATGATCAAACTTTGGTAATAAAGTAGAAATGGACATGCAGATGGGCAACATTTTACACCCTCTTCTGTATCCTCCACATCCTCCTTCCCTTGGTACACTGAAAGAACATATTCTGAAGCCATGAGCTTAAGGAGTTACATCTCCACCCATGACAAGCTTGTACAGTCCAGCTTCTCAAAAAAAAGCACACACACATATAATGTGATAGAATTTATTTTCTAATTCTTATTTGTAAAACATATCCTCCTTAATGTTAGGGTTAAATGACATATGGAGTTATAATTCTTTAATGTAATACAATATAAAAATGTATTTATTTCCGTCTTCTCAAATTCCATGTGTAGAGAGGCAGGACAGAGTGAGTCTATAATTATCGCCCTTTAGTAACTTCATACGTCCTGGAGTGTTTGAGAGAATTTTCCATTTTATAGATGGAGTGTGTTTGAGTAATTTTACTGATGCAGCTGCATTAGTTCACAAATAACTCTACTAGCACAGAAACGATAGAATGGATAGAATGACAATAACATTTTCACACAGCTTGGGCATGAAAAAACTTTGCACTTCATTAAACACTAGTACTTTTCATGTCCGGTATGTGTTGTGTGATATCATAATACTATCAAATTATTCTTAATATAGATTTGAAGAATTTTATGTACTAAATTGCACCAAAGATAAAACCTAAGAAAATCAAATGTCTTGTTACTGTTCATTGCTTTATGACCTGTGAGTGATTGAAACTCTTATTAGAACAAGTTTCTTGAAGCTGAAGTCAACTTTTACCTCCATAAGATTCTGACTTTTTATTTTCTATTTACTTTTACTTCACTTTATTGTTGAATATGTTTGAATTACATTTTTAGCTTAGTTACTATGAGGCCATTAGAAAGGCTATGAAGTTATTAATTTATTAATTTATGGTGTTGACAAGGGAAATGTCATGGAAAAATATATTCAGGTACTATTTCTAAACATTGTCAGGCTTTTATTGCATGTTTTCTCAAATTTTGTTGTATAAAAAACTCTAACTAATGATAAAAATCAATGAAGGATATCATTTGGGGCTGAAGAGCTCAGCAGCTGGGAGCACTGACTGCTCTTCCAGAGCACTTGGGTTCAATTCCAAGCACCCACATGGCAGCTCACAAATGTCTATAACTCTAAGATCTGACATCCTCACACAAGCAGACATGCATGGAAAAGACCAATGCACATAGAATAAAATAAAATAAAGCTGGGCTGGAGAGATAGTGCAGAGGTTAGAGACCTGGCTGCTCTTTCAGAGTTTCTAAGTTCTATTCTCAGTAATCACATGGTGGCTCATAAAATATTGGTAATATTTTTTTTATTAAATTGAGTATTTCTTATATACATTTCGAGTGTTATTCCCTTTCCCGGTTTCCGGGCAAACATCCCCTCCCCCCTCCCCTTCCTTAAGGGTGTTCCCCTCCCAACCCTCCCCCCATTGCCGCCCTCCACCCAACAGTCTAGTTCACTGGGGTTCAGTCTTTTTTTTTTTTTTTTACGCTTTTTTTTTTGTTTTGTTTTTGTTTTTTTTTTTTTTCTGACTTTATTCACCCTCTGTTTTTTTTTTTCTTTCTTTTTTTTTTATTAACTTGAGTATTTCTTATATACATTTCGAGTGTTATTCCCTTTCCCGGTTTCCGGGCAAACATCCCCCTCCCCCCTCCCCTTCCTTATGGGTGTTCCCCTCCCAACCCTCCCCCCATTGCCGCCCTCCCCCCATAGACTAGTTCGCTGGGGGTTCAGTCTTTTTTTTTTTTTTACTCTTTTTTTTTTGTTTTTGTTTTTTTTTTTCTGACTTTATTCCCCCTCTGTTTTTTTTTTTTTCTTTCTTTTTTTTTTTATTAACTTGAGTATTTCTTATATACATTTCGAGTGTTATTCCCTTTCCCGGTTTCCGGGCAAACATCCCCCTCCCCCCTCCCCTTCCTTATGGGTGTTCCCCTCCCAACCCTCCCCCCATTGCCGCCCTCCCCCCATAGACTAGTTCGCTGGGGGTTCAGTCTTTTTTTTTTTTTTTACTCTTTTTTTTTGTTTTTGTTTTTTTTTTTTCTGACTTTATTCACCCTCTGTTTTTTTTTTTTTTCTTTCTTTTTTTTTTATTAACTTGAGTATTTCTTATATACATTTCGAGTGTTATTCCCTTTCCCGGTTTCCGGGCAAACATCCCCCTCCCCCCTCCCCTTCCTTATGGGTGTTCCCCTCCCAACCCTCCCCCCATTGCCGCCCTCCCCCCATAGACTAGTTCGCTGGGGGTTCAGTCTTAGCAGGACCCAGGGCTTCCCCTTCCACTGGTGCTCTTACTAGGATATTCATTGCTACCTATGGGGTCAGAGTCCAGGGTCAGTCCATGTATAGTCTTTAGGTAGTGGCTTAGTCCCTGGAAGCTCTGGTTGCTTGGCATTGTTGTAATTTTGGGGTCTCGAGCCCCTTCAAACTCTTCCAGTTCTTTCTCTGATTCCTTCAATAGGGGACCTATTCTCAGTTCAGTGGTTTGCTGCTGGCATTCGCCTCTGTATTTGCTGTACTCTGGCTGTGTCTCTCAGGAGCGATCTACATCCGGCTCCTGTTGGTCTGCACTTCTTTGCTTCATCCATCTTGTCTAATTGGGTGGCTGTATATGTATGGGCCACATGTGGGGCAGGCTCTGAATGGGTGTTCCTTCAGTCTCTGTTTTAATCTTTGCCTCTCTCTTCCCTGTCAAGGGTATTCTTGTTCCCCCTTTAAAGAAGGAGTGAAGCATTCACATTTTGATCATCCGTCTTGAGTTTCGTTTGTTCTAGGCATCTAGGGTAATTCAAGCATTTGGGCTAATAGCCACTTATCAATGAGTGCATACCATGTATGTCTTTCTGTGATTGGGTTAGCTCACTCAGGATGATATTTTCCAGTTCCAACCATTTGCCCACGAATTTCATAAAGTCGTTGTTTTTGATAGCTGAGTAGTATTCCATTGTGTAGATGTACCACATTTTCTGTATCCATTCCTCTGTTGAAGGGCATCTGGGTTCTTTCCAGCTTCTGGCTATTATAAATAAGGCTGCGATGAACATAGTGGAGCACGTGTCTTTTTTATATGTTGGGGCATCTTTTGGGTATATGCCCAAGAGAGGTATAGCTGGATCCTCAGGCAGTTCAATGTCCAATTTTCTGAGGAACCTCCAGACTGATTTCAAGAATGGTTGTACCAGTCTGCAATCCCACCAACAATGGAGGAGTGTTCCTCTTTCTCCGCATCCTTGCCAGCATTTGCTGTCACCTGAGTTTTTGATCTTAGCCATTCTCACTGGTGTGAGGTGAAATCTCAGGGTTGTTTTGATTTGCATTTCCCTTATGACTAAAGATATTGAACATTTCTTTAGGTGTTTCTCAGCCATTCGGCATTCCTCAGCTGTGAATTGTTTGTTTAACTCTGAACCCCATTTTTTAATAGGGTTATTTGTCTCCCTGCGGTCTAACTTCTTGAGTTCTTTGTATATTTTGGATATAAGGCCTCTATCTGTTGTAGGATTGGTAAAGATATTTTCCCAATCTGTTGGTTGCCGTTTTGTCCTAACCACAGTGTCCTTTGCCTTACAGAAGCTTTGCAGTTTTATGAGATCCCATTTGTCGATTCTTGATCTTAGAGCATAAGCCATTGGTGTTTTGTTCAGGAAATTTTTTTGGTAATATTTTATAATTAGGACAATAATTGGGACAATTAAAATCAGATAAAGAAGTGGAAAAAAGATACCATTGTTAGTGATGTCACATGTATTGAGAGCGATAGCTTCGGATCAGAGGATTTTAGAAGTATACAGAATGTGTCCTCAGGGGTCACACGCTATTTAAAGAGCCATTCATCTCATAGTGTTTTCAAATGTGATCATAACTCATATGATAAAATATTTTAAAGTATCCTGAGCGCTGTGTAAAAGACAGACAGATAAAAGCCTATCTGGTGGAAGGATAAGATAGTATAGATTTATTTCTTGATAAAGCAATGTTTAAGACAGATTTGATGAACTTAATAGTATTTCAAATTTGAAGGATATAAGTACGTGACTCATTCATAAGTGTGAAATTTATTATGAAGAATGGGAATATTTCTTGTGTGGAGAAGATTGTAGAGAACTGAAATGGAAATAAAGGAGAGCCAGACTTGGAAGTGTGCTTAGAACTAGCTTAAAGACTTTGATTTTTTTTTTCGACAGACATATGGGTTTATTAAGGAATTTTAAGCTGGGATATTTAAAGTTATATTTTTAATTTTAAAATTTATTTTAGAGTCTTCATGTTTGCATTCAAATGTTGTCTAGACAGAAATAGTTTCAGTGTCTTAGAGAAAGGCATTGAAAGACTGAAGGTAGAAAGTACCAGGGATGTGCTAGGGTAGAATGGAGTGGAAATGTATGAGAGTATGGTTGAAGAAAAAAACTAAGATAGTTGGATATAAGGACAGAAGATAGAAAGAATCTTGGAAGTATTGAATAGAAGTTAATGAAGAAAATGAATTTGTTTTGATTTCAAAACAATGGGTTAAAATTCAAAAGAAGTATGCTTCTTGTGGCTACACTAAGTAGTGATTTCTAATGACTATGGTGCCCACAAGCACTGCCCACTCATAAGTGGGAACTTCACTGAAAATACAGACTCCAGGGTGACTTCATGGGTAGGAATTAGTTATCTTGGAGGAATGGAAATTGAATATGACAGTCCTAGATAAAAAATGAAGGGTTAGGGAAAAGGACGGGTAGAATTATAGTTAAAAATTTGACTGAAGAGAGGATAGAGATTCTTGATTGCACTTGGAAGAAGTTTGTCTGCCTCCAAAATCCACATGTAGCTTTCTTATTTGCCATTTTCAAAAGAGTAAACAAGAGGCAAAGTGAACTGATCAGTTGTGAGTCACTTAAATGCTGGTTAGTGTGACATTGTGTTTGGGTTCATTAGGCAGGAAGATTCTCAATGTTAACAGAAACTGCTAGAATTAAATATATAAAGATGGAGAAGAACACACAGTAAAAGACCCTGTACATAACAGAAGGGGAATAGAAGGGATTGATAATAGTGTAAGGGCCAAAGAATGGAGATCTAGACTGGTGGTCTGAAGACTATGAGACTTATTTTTCCTTTCCATCCGGGAAGTAATGGCCATCCTAGTGGACCTGTACGGTGACTGGTCCGTAAGTGCAAATTACAGCCAAAAGACCTCCTGAATTACTGGGGAAGGGAGAAGGTATGAAACAAATACTACATTTAGAAACATTGAAGCTACATTGTCCTCTAGTTACTAATTACGTGGTCTATACTCAAATACCTAGCACGGACACTCTGAACTTCAGCTGTTAAATAGTAACTATTGAGTTTCTTCTTCTTAATATGTATGTCCTTGGTCAAGATATACTAACCTATTAGCCAACTTGTAAAATTTGTATCAAGAAAAGCCTTATAGAATTATATAACAAGAATTGGTAAAACCGATTATCTAATGATGTTACTGATTAGTCACTTTCCTCCTGGCAGGATTCCACTAATGATGTATGTGCCTGGACTACAGTGGCTACAGAAGGTGTCCATGTCGGGTTGCATATTCCCCACTGCTAGAAGTCTCTCAGCCAGAGTCGATCCCATAGACCCCCTGGAGCCTCCAACATTCTGGGTCTCTGGCAGATCCTAGAGATGCATCCCCCTACCCTCAACACAGATTTTTATTCTTCCACTACATGTGATCACCCACCCTATTCCTCTCACCATCCCCTGTCCCACCAGTTCCTTCCCACCATCTACCTCCAATGTTTATTTTATTTCCCCTTCTGAGTGAGATTCAAGTACCTTCACTTGGTCCTGCCTGGTTGTCTGGCTTCCTTGAGTTTGTGGATTGTAGCATGGTTATCCTGTACTTTGTGGCTAACATCCACTTATAATATCCACCTATAATATCCACATACCATATGTGATGGTTGGAGTCTGGATTAACTCACTCAGGATTGTGTTTTCTAGTTCCATCCATTTGATTGCAAATTTCATAATTTTGCTTTAAATAGCTGAATAGTATTCCATTGTGTAAATAAACCACATTTTCTTTATCCATTCTTCACTTGAGCTACGTCTAGGTTGTTTCCAGTTTCAGGCTATTATGGGTAAAGCTGCTACGAACATAGTCATGCAAGTGACCCTGTGGTATGGTGGAACGAACACCTTTTGGGTATATTCCCACGAGTGGTATAGCTGGGTCTTGGGGTAGAACTATTTCCAATTTTTTGAGAAATTGCTAAATTGATTTTCAGAGTGGTTGAACAAGTTTGCATTCCCCCTAGCAATGGAGGGACCATATTTTTATTGGTTTATGTAATGAGTTTAAGGAGGTATGTCTTCTTTTTCTTTTCCCCCCACCCCAGGAGGTAACTCTTCTAACTACCAGGTAAAAAAGCACCATGTTTCAGTCAAGTTGTTCTCCTGCTGATCCAGCTTTGTGATTGGTAACCTGTTCTTTGGACAGCTTTATAAAGATGCATTTTTGAAATTTAAAGTTAGGTGGGACTTTCACATAAGTGTAGCAAAGAAATCGAGACGTACAGTTGCAAATGGTTGCAAGCCACTGTGCGGCTGAAGGAAAATAAACCTGGATCCTCTAGAGTTGCAAGCCACTGTGCGGCTGCTGGAAAATAAACCTGGATCCTCTAGAATACCAGCCAGTACTCTTTCATGACAAACTATGTCTACAGCAAAATAAAAATCTCAAAATTCAAGTGCACGCGTTAGTCAACTTAGACCCCAGAAGCTGGTTCCAACTACATTGAATAATTTAATTCCATAAACTTGGGTCTGTGATTTGAAGAAGAGTAATATTTTCATTGAATCTGCAACAGATACTTACTATATGCTTTGTGGTTTCTATGAGCCTATCTCACTAACTAAACCAACTACAAAATTTAAAGGCTGAGTAGCGTAACTTTTAAAATTAGTGTCAGGTGGATGTGGCCGTAAGTTAGAGCCAATGTGCTTACACGTCTGACACCATGAGCCACTTTCTGTGGTCACCGACTTTCATTCCTCCCATATTAATATAGTTTTATGACAGTTATGAGAAAATAATGAAAGCCTATGTGGAAAGTGATTACAGGCCCACTTGACATTTCAAACCCACAGATTATTGTTATCATCATCATTTCATCATCTTTCTAAAAATGTTACTACTACATTGTTCAATAGCAGAAAGACATATGATAATTTAAATTTTGTATTTTGTAAGATTTCAGGCATGTTTATTTTGGTGATACTGTGTCTTAATAAGTATGAGATTATTTTTACACACCGTTGTAAAACAAAAAACCTTCCGTTTTGTATTCTATTCCAAGAGCATGGTGAAAAACAGTTTCAGAGGCTTTAAATATTAACAAGAGGAATGAAACATAATGGTACAGGGAAAAAACTGAGAGCCGGGATGCTCAGAATTGCTTTTAGTGGGAAAAAGCAGCCAGCATTTGTTGAGAACTAAAGATTTTTTTTAAATAGATCTGAATTTAATTGGCAGGAGTTGGCATCATTTGCAGGAAAGTATGTTTTATTTATTTGAGTTTAAATATATTTCAAACACTATTTTAAAATACTATTCTTCCAAGTGTTGGGGCAGCTGTTAAGTGGTTCAGGATTTAATGCTCTCATTAGCCTTTCACCTCTGAGGCCCTTGATCCATCTCCATGTAATTAAATTCATACATTAAATGACTTTATGGGATGCAGGAGCCCCGAGTGGATTATGTACATTGTACATTAGGAAGCCAGTTTGTGTTTGAAACCATTGGCACTGTGATCCAGGGGTGTTGGGAGTGCCTAGCAGTACTAGAAGAAACGAAAACTGGTAATAAAATAAAGCTCCTCTTGGATTTATTCATAGACAAACCGAGGCCAAGTGAAGAACTTCTTCGTAATTAGACCTCTATCAGTTTTTCCCTCTCTCTCTTTTTTTTTTATTTCACCTCAGTAGGAAATGGGGCTCGGAGTTGTGTTTCCTACTGGGCCTCCGCTGGCAACAACATACTGCAGACTGTCTACGCTGAGTTCATCAGTTCCTTCTATATGCTTTGTCCTGCTAGTTCGTAACTTCATACCTTTCATCGTGCTGCTACCTCTGTTCACAATGATAACCCCTAAAACCCTAAACCTCAGTGCTTCCTGATGAATATAATGTTTAATTTTCAGAGTTGAAATAAGAGCATTCTTCCTTCTAAACACTTCAAGTGCAATTGCAGGCCAGGCACAACTCCCTGAGCTCTGAATCATGAACAGGCATCTCTTGTAGTTCAGTATGTTTAGAGCAGGATCCCTAAATTCTACTGACCTATCTCAACAGTGTATTATTCAGCCTCCCACAAGTCATGGCCATTTTATAGTGTAATTTTCATTATAATGTTAGTGGTGGTCTGGGTTGAGAGAAGTTTCTCCATATTTTTAGGGGACCAAGATTAAAACTGCTCTCCAGGGTTACTTACGCAGGAAAAGAGAACACACACAAAACTTTTTCTTCTAAATTCTCACAACCAACGTGACGTAACAAAAGTATATAGTTTCTACCTCCAATTGACATCTGCTTGTGAAGGTAAACTTAGTTTTCTCCAATGGAGTCTCACTGGGTTTGAAAACCACATTTAAAGACAGGAGTGGTACCTAGCAGTAGATGGCAAACATAAGTAAATTTGATAGCACTGAAGAGGACTTTAAATCTATGTTATTTTATTAGTGCATTTTTTGGTTTTTGTTTATATGTTACAATTTCTGATTTTGTGTTTTTACTGGCTAGTGGTGTGTGTGTGTGTGTGTGTGTGTGTGTGTGTGTGTGTGTGTGACTTATACTTATCTCTTACTATTTTTCTTTGTTATTTTATTCTAGTTTTTTGATTTCTTTATTTTAATTAATCAATTATTTAATTAATTTTTACCTGTCTGTTTTCCAAAGAGACATATAAGATGTGGATTTGGATAGGTGGAAAGAATCTGGGTTAGGTGAGAGGGGATCATGCAGCATCCATCTTTTTTCAATAAAAGTTAAAACAAATCTTCTTTTGGGATATTAATCAGACCCTGACACTTTGCCAACCTCATGATGGCAGAGTAGAAGAGGTGTTATAGGACTGGAGATGAGCTTGTGTGGACAGTGGTATCCAACATAGAGCTCATGGCTTACTCCTTTCTCTGCAATATCGTGTCAGATGCTCAAGGACTGGACATTTTCTTTACATGATATTTAAATATTGTGCACTTATAATGAAGTGACAATGGGGAATTAATATAGTATATTTTAAGGAAAGTAACAGAAAGGAGATTTAATACCTTATGTATGTGAACTTATTAAAGTTCTACTGAAATGTAAGGTGGCATGACTTTCTTCATTTTAATTTTTTAAATCATTGTGTCTATTGTACTTACATTCTACAATAATAAATTTTTACAAGAGTTAAAAAGTTATCAAAATTTAACAAGTAAATAATTATAAAAAGCTAATTACCAAAAACTTTGTATTCAAATTTAAAGATGCTACTTATGTTAAGGGTATGTTTTTAATGTTAATGAATATTTATTTTCTGAAATTAAAATATAATTGCATTATTTCTCATTTTCCTTTCCTTCCTCTAGCCATATATTTGTCTCCTTTTCTTTCTTTTCAAATCCATGGCCTCTTTTTTTCATTCATATATATATATATATATATATATATATATATATATATATGTTTGTTCTTTCTTCCTTTCTTTTCATTCTTTTTTTCATTGTTTCTTTCTTTGTTTCCTTCTTCCTTCCTTCCTTTCTTTCTTTCCTTCTTTCTTTCTTTCATTTTCATTCTTTCCTCACATATCATGCCAGATGCAGTTTTCCTTCCCTTCTGTTCTCCTATCCTCTCCCTTCTCTCCCAGAACCACTCTTCCTTTAGATTCCTTAGCAGACCTTTCAGGGCTATCGACCAAACATGGCATGCCATGATAAAATAAGTCTAGGCACATACCATCATATCAAGGCTGGAGCAAGCCAGTAGGAGGAAAGGTGTTCCAAAAGCAGGCAAAAGAGCCAGAGTAAATTTATGGAAGGAACTAGAAAATATCATCGTGAATAAGTAACCCAGCATAAAAGAACAAACAAGTAGATTTTAGTCCAAAGGCTCAGAATACCCATGATACAACCCACAAACCATATGCATGTTAAGAAAGAAGACCAAAGTGTAGATGCTTCAATCCTACATAGAACTGCGAACAAAATTGTCATAGGAACGAGAGAGAGGAAGGGAGAGAGGAAAGGGAGGGAAAAAGCAGGGGCAGGAACAGGTATTGCAAGACACAGGAGAGAATAGAAATATGTAGAAGAGGGAAATGGGGAGCTGGGGTAGCCACTAGAAAGTCCCAGACTCCAGGGAAGCTAGAAACTCCCAGGAGTCAATGGTCATGACTTTAGCCAAAATACCCAACAAAGGAAAGATACGAGCTGTAGAGACTACCTCCAGTAGAGATAGGCATTGCCCCCAGTTGAGGGATGGGGCCACTCAAGCATCTCAAAATTTTAAACCCAGAAATTTTCCAAAGAAAAGACAGAGGCAAAAAAAAATGGAACTGAGACTGAAGGAAAGGCCATCCAGACATTGCCTTACCCATGGATTTATTCCATCCGTAGACACCAACCCCCACATTATTGCTCATGCTAAGAAGTACTTAGTAATAGGAGCCTGATATGGCTGTTCCCTGAGAGTGTTTACCAGCACTTGACTAATAGAGATGCAGATATAGCCAACCGTTGATCCAAGCTGGGGTACCCCAGTGGAAGAGCTAGGGGAAGGATTGCAGGAGCTGAATGAGGATTGCAGTCCCATAAGAAGAACAATATCAAGTAACTGGACTACCCAGAGCTCCCAGAGACTAAACCACCAACCAAATATACATGGAGGAATCCAGGACTTCAGATACATATGTAGCGGAGGGTAGCCTTATCTGACATCAATGGGAGGGGAGAGAGGCTTTATGCCCCAGCTAGGGGGATGCTAGAGGAGTGAGGTGGGAGTAGGTAAGTGGGTGGAGGAGTACCTTCATAGAGGCAAAGGGAAGTGGGGAGGGGAAAAAGTTGTGGGATTGGTGGAGGGGTAACTGGGAAGGGGACTATCATTTGAAATGCAAACAAAATGTAAAATGATTAATAAAAACAAACAAACAAAACAAACGAAAAGAGGCAGAGACAGCCCCTGCTCCCACTGTTAGGTGTCCCACAAGAATACTGAACTATACAACAACATCATGTCTGCAGAGAACGTAGGTCAGATCCATACAAAATCTTTAATTGGGGCTTCAGTCTTTACGAACTCTGATGAGCCCTGCTTACTTGATTCTGTGGGCCAGCTGTGATCTTGTGGTTTCTTTGACTCCTCTGGCTCTTATGGTACTTCGTCTTCAATCCCTCCACCTAATGTTTGGCTGTGTGTCTTTGCATCCGTTTCTATTAGTTGCTGGATAAGGCTTCTCTGTTAACAATTATGGAAGCTCTGGTTTAAGAGGAAAATACCATTAGGAATTATTTCACTGACTTCCCAATACATTTCAGTCTATCCCTACCCCCAATTTTGTTTGATTCTATCTAGTTTCTGAGATATTCATTCTCTGGTTTCTGGTCATCCAGGTGTTATCAAGCATGGGCTTCCTCTCATGACAGTGGGTCTCAAGTTGGACCAGTCATTAGTTGGCCATTCCCACAAGTTCTCTGCCACCTTTAACCCATCTTGCAAACACAAATCATAGGTCGAAAGTTTTGTGGTTGAATTGGTATCATAGTCTCAACACTGGAGCAAATATATACAACTTGCTGAGTTCTGCATAATGCTATTTTCATGGATAAGCTTTCTTCATTGTATAAAGGACATTAAGGTTTAAATAACTTATCAGAAAGTTGAAATTCTGTTGTGCACTGACTCTCAAGGGCATACCATATTTTAATTTTGAAATATGATGAAGATATGTCTGGAAATTTTGAAAATTAAATTCCTCATATGAAACTCTTATGGCTTAAGGGAAAATTTACATGTACTTCAGGGATCTTTACATCATAAAATCAATGTGTTCCTGTCCAGGGTTCAAATGCCATCATGGAAAACACATTCACTACTTGAAAATCTGACCTTTAAGTTTAAGTGATACTGAGTGCTCTCTTATCTGCCTTTGATAAAGATTGAAGGAGGCAGGTTCATCAAGCACCTTGAATATTATCTGGCATTATGTGAGCACTCATAATCATTGGCTTCTTGCTTTCTGATTATGTCCCCTGTTGTGATGAATAGATTGATTCAGGTGCTGCTGTACAACAAGCAGATATACTGCAGAGTTGCATTATTTCTTTAGGAGTATTATGACAGAACTTCTGATCTAGCAAGGGCTTTCATGGGAGACCAGTCATGTAACAGATGAGATTCATGGGTCAGAGCAGAACATGTAGCTGTCTCGACGTCATGAATATGACTACCCCTACCCTGCCCCATTCATCATGCTCACTTCCTTTGAAAATCAAGCCTATACTCAATGACAATACATGTGAGTGTATGTGTGCTGGGGTGGTAGTTGGAGTCTAAGTGTGGAAAAGAGGAACATTAGTTCCTATCTTTAGAGCATTTTGTATCTAGCCAATGTTTTCAATAAAATAATTGCCTTGTATTCACAACCAATTCAAATTCTTTTCAGCAACCACTTCTTTCCATGTGAGAAACACAGTGAACATTCCTATTCCACATTGAAATAATATTTTCATTCTCATGTCTAATCATAGTAACTAGGGTAAAGACTTAGTCTAAACTTAGCGACTAATAGCCCACGCTGTTAAATTTGTCATTACAATAATCCTTTTTTCCTGTGTTCATAGCTATTGCATAGTAAGATAAAAGTCTTTTGTTAGCAACAAAAACCATTGCTTTTAGTTAGGCAATTTCCAGAAAATTAACAGGGCAGTGCAGAAACTTTTGTTGCTTATTAACAGATGACACTACCGCAATGTGAAGACTCTTGTGGTGAAAGAAATGGCAGAGTGCTGAAGTGGTAGAAATTGCACTGGGCTACCAGGTCCTGAATCAGGTGACTGCAGTTACTTCTAAGGGCTACTATTTGCTTCTGGAGGTGATTGCAATGTGGTACATGTTTTATTTCAACAGTGATGAGTAACTGTAAAAGTTTGCTTTCCTGATAGACAATTGACATCTTTCTTCATATTATTTCTGGTTCATTATGCTCTCAAAAGGTAATTCTATGTTTATAATTAAATCATCTTCAAGTACACTGCTCTGCTCCAGTTCCTAAAACACATGTACATTAAAAAAGAACAGGTACATGGACTGGAGAGATGGGAAAGTGGTTAAGAGTACATAGAGGTTTGACAGAGAACTCAGCTTCAGTTCAGCTTTCACTCACAGCCATCTTTAATTCCTTCTCTAAGGGTTCCAGTGTTCTCTTCTGAACTCTCCTGGCACCTGTGTGCCGTATGAAGTTCCTTTAGTCATTGGCCATACACGTACCAAAACTAAAATCAATATATTTAAAATATAAAAGGGAGACTTGGAGCAATAGTGCAGTTGGTACAGTGTCTGCTGCACCAGTATGAGGACCTAACTTTGAATCCCCAGGACACACAAGAATACAGAGATACAGGTGTCTGCACTTCTTATTTCGAGGAAATAAGGGACACTTCGATGCTGCAAACTGCCGAGAGCCTCAAAGTCAGTGAAAGATGCTGTCTTAAAAACTAATTGCATTTGTTGCAGGCATATACAATATAAATTTTACAAGTCACGAGGGAGAGGGAGTTAAAATTCAAAAGTCAATAATTATAGAATGGAACCTAAAGTCACAAAGATATTCATGTAACATAAAGCTTCTCTGGTTTGTGAGGTTTGTGTCTCCATATTCTGCAGATTGCTTTTTTATTCCAGAACATCATCACCCCTTTTTCTCACTTAGATTTTTGATGGAAGTGAAAATGCATCTACTAATGTCTTCATTCTCCTGCCACCAAATTTATGAGGCTCTCTTCATCTCAGCGTATGCTTTCACCCATTTCTTTGGATAGATGGTGTCCCCAGATTTTCCTGGGCTTCCTTATATTCATTATAAGATTATATTCCTTATATTATCCCAAAGATTTCATTTCTGGTAATGTTGATTGTTCTCTGTTTATTGGTATCTTATAACAGAATATCAATATAAAAACCAGAGGCAGACTAGCATAGTTCACAGGATTGGCCCAAACTGTGAATTATAAAATCTTACTGTCTATTCAAATACTTGCTCTGACACTATGGAAAGCACACCAATTTCCTTCTTTATACTTTGGTGTCCTGGGCAGTGGGGCAGAAACTCTAATAGTCCTTATCTATTTGCAAGTCTTTGTGAGGATTTGCAAAGAGCATTGGGGAAAATATGTACAATACACTCTAGCATATTCCACCCAGAAAACCAATCTTAGCAATTAGTAATCTTCATAAGTTTTATCCAAAAATGACATGAAAATAAAAGGTAAAAAGGACAATCCTCTTTGCTTAAGTGTCTATATTGACTCTCTCATATATCTTCCATTTTCTTTATGTAAAGACTATAGATTATTCATGTGCCCACTCCCTAATAGTCCACCTCCTGATGCATTCAAACTAAACTTCATTACCAGTTTGTTTGAATCCTTCTTGAAAAGTAGTTAATCCATGTGGCTAAATCCAGGTCATTTTTCCATATCCTTGCTTGATCTCTCAGTACATTCTGCAGGAGCATGCTATTTTTATTCTTTTTTTTCTTAATGTGGTACTACTATTACCTGACTTTTCTTCCTACAGACGACTTCTTCTCTGTTTTCTTTGTGATATCTTCCTGTTCTATTCAGGCTTTAATGAACACCTTTGCTCTTAGCTCAGTACTAGGTTTTACTTTTTCCTAATTATAGATTTTCCTAGACATAACTTATCTTTGTGGTTTTAGGTTCCATTCTATAACTGTTGGCATCCCAATTTTAAGTCTCCCCCAACCCCGGCTTACCAATTTACTTCCAAAAATGTATGTGTATCAGTCTTAATTTTCTGTTGCTGTGTTTAGATATCATTTAACTTACACCAAATTAATTTATAGAAGAATGCATTTATTTTGGGACTCAATTCCAGAAGATTAGAGACAATGTCCATTATTGTGGGGACCAAGAATTCAAATATGCAGACCTATGGGAAACAATACCCTTCAATTTACTATCTCCACTGAGATGGTCAAAGCGAACTATCCAACCTTTTTTATTCATTATTTTAGCAAATGGTAGGATTAAGTGACCTAAGCAACAAATCAATGGATCATATTTGTTATTTTCTTCAGATGATATCCATATCAAACTTGTCAACAAGTTGTATTTTCAACTATAGTCTTTGTCTCTTTTTCAGCTAAAATACTGCAGCTAAATTCAGCTAAAATAAAATACTCTCCTCTCTATAAGAATGGCATCTGAATATACCTTACCTTTTGAAAAACATTCCCTTTACCTTTTTAGGCATAATACTCTGTTTCCTTTCTCTTTGAAAATTCATCTTTACCTAATGTCTTTAGTCTTTCTCTCTGCTCTGTAGGTTTCCATTTATTGATGATACTCATCAAGTAGTTCCCAACTTAAGCATCACTGTTTTAGAGAGACTTCCTAGTTATTTTCTATTTTTCCATGTATATTTGCAAGTTGCTAACTAATAGCATGCTATCTTATGCTCAATTTCTTCAGAACCCATAGGAAGGTTAAAAAAATAAATAAATAATAAAATTAAACTGAAGCTCTTCTAAGTTGTAGACCTGATTCTCTTCACAGCTTATTTCACCCTGTTTTGCCTTTGTTCAGCTTTCTTTCCTTGTTTCTTTCTTTGTTTCTTTGTTTCTTTCTTTCTTTCCTTCTTTATTTTTTTCTATTTATTTTTATTTATTTATTTTACTTAACATTTCTTTGATAAAGTTCTCTCTGATACATTCTTTTTTTTATTTTAAAAAATGTTTTATTTCTTTTCTCTTGGCATAGAAATGACAGTACTTTAACTCTTTAAATTTTAGGCACACACCACACACACACACACACACACACACACACACACACACACACACACACACACACATATATATGATGCATTGGCACACCCCCACATGCAAAAAAATTTTAAAGATTAATCTTTAATATTTCTTTTTCCCTTAGTAGACTGCCAACTCCCAAGTCATAATGAGGGCATCTAGGATGCATCACTCTGTACCATTAAACCACTTTTACTCTTAAGATAGACATCATCAAGAATCAAACCTTTGGGGGCTGGAGAGATGGCTCAGCGGTTAAGAGCACTGACTGTTCTTCCAGAGATCCTGAATTCAATCCCCAGAAACCACGTGGTGGCTCACAACCATCTGTAATGGGATCTGATGCCCTCTTCTGGTGTTCTGAAGAGAGTTACAGTGTACTTATAATCAATCAATCAATCAATCTTAAAAAGAAGGAAACAAGTCTTTACAGTTTAAAACTGCTTAAAATTTTAGGACTGTCTATGACAGCAGCACAGCTAACCTTTTCTTTGTGTGCTTCTGTGTGTACTCTTGCTTGTCAATATGTGTGTATGTATGTGTACATGTGTGTGTGTGTGTGTGTGTGTGTATGTGTGTGTAGGCATGTGGATGCCAAAGGTCTAGGCTCAATGTCTTCCTTCACCTTAGTTTTTGAGAAAGGATCTCTCATTGAATTTAGAGCTCATCAATTTAGGCGAGATTGACTGGCCAGCGAGCCCAAGGGGTCCTTCTTCCATCACCCCAGCATTGGGATTCCATGTGCACTGAAGCCCTCAGTTATTACAAGGATGTTGGGGATTAAACTGGGGCCCCCATGTGTGAGTAGCACTTGCCCGACTAAGTTATCACCCAAGCTCCAAGCTAGCCCATTCCAAATGGATATGTCATTAAGGCAAAATGAAGTTCTTAGACATAGACCAGGCAAGTCTGTGCTTTTTCTCTCAGCTGTTTTATGGATTCATTTTACCCATTGGAGAACTGATGGGAACACACACACACACATACACACACACACACACACACACACACACACACACACACACACATATATATATATATATCACATTAGCCAATGTATTTTAGAACCTTAAATGTCAACTTAGTAATCAGAGAGACACTATGTCTGGCTCTGAGCAGTCACCAACTCAGTTACATTATTCTTGCAGGATTATCTAAGACACACGTACAACTCTGGTACAATAAACTGATTCTGGATCTAGTGGCTAAACACAGGTTATCTCCCAAATTTGATTCAGCAGGGCATTTATGCAAAGGTGGCAATACTCAACACTGCTGCCTTCCTCACATCACTTGATATGCTGAACTGGCTGGATTGTTTTGCTTTTTGTCAGTCATTTTTCTCTTCACCCAATTTCTCCAATTGCTTGCTTTTTTTTTTATTTTTGAGTGAGAGCATTTTCTTTTTTTTTTTTTTATTAACTTGAGTATTTCTTATATACATTTCGAATGTTATTCCCTTTCCCGGTTTCCGGGCAAACATCCCCCTCCCCCCTCCCCTTCCTTATGGGTGTTCCCCTCCCAACCCTCCCCCCATTGCCGCCCTCCCCCCATAGACTAGTTCACTGGGGGCTCTCTGGTACATTCTTTACCTGGTTGGTCATGACCTTCTTTGCAATGTAAGTTGGATTTGTCTCTACGAGTCCTCACCTGTGTAACCCCCACTTCCAAAACTTTTCTTTAGGATCTCTACTGAAATATATGTTTAAGTTTGCTCTTGAGACTCTAAACAAGTTTTCTATCCTGTTGGCCTGAGGTAATGGGATTTATTTTTATTATTTTTCTTTTTTGTTTCCCAAATTATTCCAGTGTTAAGGAATTGCTCCCAGAATGGGGAGTGGGTTAGACATGAGAGGAATGCTATCTTTATCTTGAACTTTCTTCTTTAACAAAACAATTTATGCTTTTGAAAGGTGTTATTTAATAAATAGTGCTGTTTGTGTTTTTGTTTGTAAATCAATTTGTGATGGTTGGTGTCAAATATAAACTTGACAAAATCTAGAATAACCAGGAAGATGGGTGTTTGGGCTTACCAATGCAGAATTACATCCATTGAGGTGTGAAGACCTCCACATTGTGGGTGGCTCAGTTCCCTGACTGAGATGCTGGAACTCTGGACCATACAAACAAAGAAAGAGAACTTAGCAACAGAATGAATTTACTACTCTTTGCTGTTAACTATGGATCTAATATAACCAACTACTTCAAGTTTCTATCACCTTGACTTTCCATAATAATGAATTGTAGCTTGAACTATGAGTCAAAATAAACACTTTCTCCTAGAAGTTGCTCTGGTCCGGATATTTAATCATGGCAATAGGAAAAGAAATGGAGGCACGATTGTTTACGCTTCTTTCTTTAAAGGGTTGGAGCTTTATGGAGTATGTTCTGCAGTCGCAGCCTCTATTTTGTAGTGACTCGTTTTAAAGTGATAATCTTAACAGACTCATTCAACTCAATGTGTTTGCTGTCTGATGGCATTTAAGTAGCGTTCATTTAAATCTCAATGAAATCAGGAGGAAAACCTTATAATTTGGGAACTACTATTGCTTTCATTAACTATTTTATCATATTCCTTTATTATGTGTCCATTGGGTAGGTGGACAGTGCTCTATGCTCCAGGCTTCAGAGTCCTCTAATTATGGATCTCACGTAATCAGAATCCTTTGCTAAGGGCCCCCATTTCTTTTTTAATTTCTTTCTTTCTTTCTTTCTTTCTTTCTTTCTTTCTTTCTTTCTTTCTTTCTTTCCTTCTTTCTTCCTTCCTTCCTTCCTTCCTTCCTTCCTCCTCCTGCTCCTCCTCCTTCTTCTTCTCCTCTTCCTCCTCTTCCCCTTCCTCCTTCCCCACCTCCTCCCCAGCCTCTGCCTCTGCCTCCTCCTCCTCCTCATTATTATTTTTGTTTTACATCCTGCTTTCTGACTCCTCCCTGTCACTCCCTCCCACAATCTTTCCCCCATTGCCCTTCCCATTCTCCTCTGAGCAGGTGCCCCTCCCCCCTGGTATCCTCCACTTTGGCATATCAAGTCTGTGTGAGGCTAGGACCATCCTATCCCACTGAGGACAAGAGCCTCCATTTATTGATCATGGAAAATGTTTACTATGAGACAAGCATAGTTTAGAAGAAACAACATTGTTAAAATCTGCCCAAATTCTTTCAATAATATGGAGAAGCAAGTGTTAGGATTTTCAGTTACAGAATAAGGAAACTGAGGCTTTAGGAAAGTTAACAGAGTAATCCAAACACAAAGATAGTAAGTGGAAACAGATGTTTTGTTGTGCTTTGAAGATGAAGTGTCTCCCACACACTTATGTATTTGAAAACTTGGCCTGCCTCTGGTGGCACTGTCCTGTGAGACTGTGGAATCTTTGCGAGGTGAGACCGAGCCTCTGGATGTGGATCAGTGGGGTTGGGCCTTAATCATAGCTAATTTCCTGTTTTGTTCTCTGTTTCCTGTCAGCTGTCACTCTGTCTGCCCTAGGGTGATAGTGGTGATTAATGAGAACATTTTATCACCTATTTTTTCTGTACTATTTCTTAATATTGTGTTTCTTCATAATGACGGTGAGAAAAAAATAGAACAAATCCCCTCACTTTAACCTTTATATATGGAAAGGCACGGTTCTAAGACTTCACATAGGAAACATAATAGAAAATAAATAAGTGCTGTGGAGGCAAGAATATGTAGATTTAAGTTCTGCTTTCGCTATTTAATGCTTTCCTGGAGTACAAGGATTCTTACAACATTAAAGTCTCGAGTACATCATATGAAACAGGACTGTGTCTAGTTCATAGGACTGCAATGACTATTAAATGAGGTAACTTCACATGAAGTTAGGATATGGCAGAAATGAAGCCTTCCTTGTTAGCCCCCCTTTCTTCAGAAATTATAATGCAGTACAATGAATTTTAAACCACATTGTAGTAATTATTTATATACCTAAATATTGGCATGCATCATTTTTTCACTGAAGTAATGAACAAGGAAGTAAAAATTAAAATAAAACGTAGAGGCATAATACTGTACTTACACAATGGAGTTCTATTTACAAATAATAATAAAAAATGAATGAGGCATTTCATGTATATTATAACATAGAAAAGTCTCCAAAACATTATGCATGGGAGGCACAGATGTATTAAAGTTCTCATGAAATGCTTTCATGTATACAAAGTTCCAGAATAGACAAATGTATTCCTGTTATTGACTGCCTGGACACACAGGGGTTTACTGGAAAATGGCATAATGGAAATGGCTGATGGGTAGAAATGTCCTTTGCTTTGGTTGGGGCAGAAGTTGGCTGAATGAAAACTCAGAACATTTAAAATCCATTCATTCTATCACTAAGTTTATTGTAATATGTCTATTCAGGCTTATATAATTATAAAAGTCTAGTTGAGAGAATGACAAGGACATTCTCAAAAAGAGTTTGAACAGAAGTACAAGGGATGTTATCTAGGGGATAAAAGAGTTTGCATGGCAATATTAACCTAATGGTGGAGACTAAATTATATAAGGCCTTCTATACCAATGTCATGTTGACAAGTAGTTCTTTGAACTAAAGGCACTACAGCCAAGTTTCTGTGAAGAACAATGGTTAGACGGAGCAGTGCTTTAGAAAGATTATTTAGTCAAACCTGTCAAGTAAAGAGAAGACAGAGAATACTGATATTGAAAGCTACATGGAGAACAATCACATAGGACTATACAGAACATTCTCTTCAATAGACAAGTGCCACTCATGGTATAAAAGTGATGTTTTTGTCAACAAAGTAATCAATTGTTTCTTTTATTGTCTTTTTCCTCCTTTACAATTTGCAATGTAGTGTGTGCATCAGCGACTCTAGCTAGGTTAATTTGAGGACACATGAAGCTATCTAATTTTTCATGTCTGAAGAAAGGAAAACCTTTCTAATATGTGGTCATACATACACAGGCCCTCTTATCAGGCAATTAAGAGACCTCTGTTGCTAATGCTTTTTCTCTGATCAAGCTGCCATATGGGAAGATTTGGCCAGAAAATACAAGCTCATAAACTCTTTATTTTACCTTCAGATGCTATTAGACATGAAATTCTAGCTAATCCTAACCAATGTCATGAAAAGATTGATATATGGACAAGAAAATTACTTTAATTGATTAAAAAAGACACACAAATAAGACTACAGTTATAGATCAATAAGTGTTGATTAGGTACAGAGAAGTGACAGGAACATTTGGGACAATGGAAACTGGTTATGCTTCTGTAACATCACTTATCCACTGATACATCAACCCCCTCCAGGCTTATGACTTTTGCATGAGAAATTAGTGTCTAGGAAGTAAAACAAGAAGTTATGCAAATGTCCATTTTCTGACTATCAACATTGCTAATGTTACTGTTCAAATTGTTATCCAACTATATACATTCATTCCTTAGTCTACACTTACAAGGTGGTGATCTATATCTAAGATGAAGAGGAAAATGCATTTCTTTGAAACTTCCAGGTTTTATTCTGCAAGGAAAATCTGTAATTCATACTTAAAGTGTGCATAAACTTGAGAACTGTCCTGTCATACATTTAGTTGCACTGAAAGCATTTGTTTTATGAAGATCAAGGATCCATAATGTATTTATGTTTATCTTCCATTCATTGACATGTGAACCCTTAATTGGCACATGTTCCACAAACTGATTCTGACTGACTAAGCCATCCATGCTAAGCATGACAAAGTTCCTGGGAAAATCATGTTCTGCCATGCCTTATGCTTTCAACACACATGGAATCCATCACTACTCTGATCTGGCTGATATCTACTCTCCAGCAAGCTACCATAACTTCAGAGTTCTTCTCATTGTAAAATAGACTGTAGTGGTCATGAAGTTCTGATGAGTTTCCATTTCTGATCTTGACCCTGATTTATAACTAGCAAATTTTCACAAGTAAACTCTTAAATCCTGCAGATGGGCCATCTCATTCAATCTTGTTTATCTTTCTTGAAATCTCATATTTTTACTCTGTTTCATGTAACTTGGTTTCTTGAGCATATTACTCTGTGCATGACTTAAAATACTATACATAAGAGAATAGCTCCAGAGTTTGAATCTGTATGGTCCTTGTCAAAAATCTCTCTTTGACTTTAAGATTCATACAGCCAATGTATCTTCTCCATATTAATGCCTTACAGACACATCAATTGTGATATTCCCAAACAAAACTCCTTTGTCTGTTTGTCCTGATCCCTCTCACAATAGAACCCTGGCTGCTTGAAGTGATCCTTATCAGTCTCCTTCTGTGAAATGTTCTATTCAAGTTATAAGTGTGGTTAGGAAGACTTCTCCATCTACCACCAAGATAATTCTTGATTGTAGTTCACATCTCGGCACAGGTACCATTTTTATTTTAGTCTGCTGAAATAGCAACTTGTGCCTGGGTTTCTTATATTCTTTTTTCATCATTATGTCTGTGCAAGATTTGCTCAGCATCATAAGACAAATAATTTGATTTTATTATCATACGTAAAAGTCATCTGATTCTAAAAATAACTTATTCATAAAAGTAGTTATCGTCTCAGAATTATTACACGCTGACAGATACTTCTTTTTCTCATTTCTTCAAAAAATTTGTATAATTTAATTGGATTCACATCTTCTTTCCCAACTCTCTTTCATCTCTTCTCCTTCCCATACCTACCCCAAATTATTACTTCTTTCTTTGTTTTTAACCAATAGAGTCCATATTATGCTGTCTATCTACTTTTGGATATGTGGTCTATTGGAGCTTGGACCCCAAAACTTACAGAGTAATGACTGTTCCTCTTACTAACGAGTCTTCAACTAGGGGCGGGATGTCCTGTTCATTCTTTCCTTTCATGCTGGGATTTTTTTCTGTGTTGAGTCTGTCCAGTTACTGGACATGCTGTTCCAACTAACATGAGTTCATATATGCAACTGTCCTACAGTGCCAGGAAAACTCAGTCTTTTCATAATCACCTAAGCTTCTGGATCTTAGAACTTTTTTGGTCCATCTCAGCAATAAGCCCTGAGGTCTTTCAGGAGAAGATCCATAATAGGTGCCCCATTTAGGTATGAGAATTCATCAGTCTTTAATTATCTGCTTGTTGATCAGTTGTAGATCCCTGGGATGATCTCTACCTACTGCAAATAAAATCTTTTTCAGCAGGGGTTAAGGTGATTTGCATGAGTTTGGCCCAGGGAGTATCACTACTTGGAGGTGTGGCCTTGTTGGAGAAAGTGTGTCACTGTGGAGGTGGGCTGTGAGCTCTTCCTTCTGCTCTGAAGGTAGAACTCACAGGTCTTTTCAGCGCTTTGCCTGCCTGAATGCTGCCATGCTTCCCATCATAAGGATAATGAACAGAATTTCTGAACCTGTAAGTCTGCCCCAATTAAATGTTGTCCATATAAGAGTAACCTTGTTTGTGGTGCCCGTTCTCAGCAGTAAAACCCTAAGTAAGATTGGGATGAAGAGACACATTGATCTATAGATATAATAATAATTATTAAGAAGTTGGATTAATACCATGTCCCTTTAGCAGAATAATGATAATAGATTTTGTCCCAGGGGTTACAACCTGCCTAATCAAAGATTCTTGGCCCTGAGTAATTATGATAGATTGGGTTTTCAATCTGTTTTGGAACAAGACTTTTGCCCAATCAGAAATAGGTTGGTTACTCATGATATTTATGCCACTATGTGCATGAATTTTGCTTTCCTGGGCTTGTTTTACTAACTCACTAAATCTCAGAGTTTAAATATGGGTAAGATTATTGATAACTTTTTTCCTCTAGTTTGTGAACAGCACCTTTCTACACTTTAAAGCTAACCAGTAGGGACGGAGTTCAGTACCAGCGTGATTTTGCCACTTTCTCTGACTCAAGAATGTGGTGTCTTCAGCAGCAGGATATCAGTGTTAAGTTATGGAAAGTGAACAATAGAATTGACAATAGCTTATTATGTTTAGGGGGCCACAGGACCTCACAGACCAAAAGCTTTAAGACAGCAAAGCATTTCTGGACTTACATTTTTTTTATTTGTTAGCCTGTGTGTATGTGTGGGTGTGTGTGGTAGAGCCGTTGTATACTTGATAACTCACTTTTAAACTCTTTTGATATATGTCGTGTGTGTGTGTGTGTGTGTGTGTGTGTGTGTGTGTGTGTATTGTAGGAAGCTTCTTTTTTTCAGTATTAGTTTTTTTAATTCCTATTCCTTTCTCTAAGCTTTCTTCTCACGTCCTATTTAACCCTTTCCTGTTCCATTATTCCTCCTTTAAATCTTTATACTTGTGAGTTATCGAGCCCTTTCTGCATAGCCACTTACTAATTTCCTGGCCTCTAGGATTATTACTAGTAAAGCTTACATATCTAAACTTTCAAAGCTATCATCGTAAGTAAAAGAAAACATATGCTTTTCTCCCACTCTTTCGGGGTCGGTTTAACTCATTCAGAATGAATGTTTCTAGCTTCATCTATTTATTGAAAATTTTACAAATATTGAAATTAAGAAGAAATTCAACTATCGTCAGGGGAACTAGACAGCGCCGGTGATTGCTTTATCTGCATTTTAAAGGTGAGGAAACTGAAGCCCAGAAAGAAAATTCATTCAAATTATACACCTATGAAATGGCATATTCATAGTTTGGATTAAGCTGGCCCAGATAATGCCACTGATTACTCTAGATACAGCGACCCCTTACTAATGCTAGCACCAATTAAAAAGTGAAAATTTTACAATAGTCATATTTTAGCACTGAATACTAGGAAGTAAGATTCTAACAGTATCATTTATGGTGATGACACAACCAAGAATTATCTGGAAAGAGAGTCTGAATAAAGAATTATCTACATCTTATTTCCAATGGGCTTGGTTATAGGAATGATATTTTATTTCAGTTTTTTAAATTTGAGAAATTCCTATAGTCACAGAGAATATATTCTTTCCATTTACTTTTTGTAGTGGACTTTTTTTCAAACGTTATCCTCTTTCTCAGTTTCCCATCCAGAAACTCCCTATCCCATTCCCTCTCCTACTTCTTCTATGAGGGTGTTCCCCCACCCAACCACTCGCACCTTCCCACCTCCCCATCCTGACATTCCCCAACATTGGATGCTCCAGCCTTGGTAGGACCAAAGGCTGCTCCTCCTATTGGTGCCTGACAAGGTCATCTTCTGCTACATATGCAGCTGGAGCCATGGGTCTGGTCATGTGTACTTTTGGATGGTGATTTAGTCCCTTGGACCTCTACTTTCTTGGTATTGTTGTTCTTATGGCATCAAGGACCTCCACATAAAACCAGATACACTCAAATTAATAGAAGAAAAATTGGGGAAGAGCCTCAAACAAAGGGGTATTAGGGAAAAGTTCCTGAACAGAACACCAATGGCTTATGCTCTAATATTAAGAAAAGACACATGGGACCTCACAAAATTGCAAAGTTTCTGTAAGGAAAGGACATTGTCATTAGGACAAAACAGAAATCAACAGATTGGGAAAAGACCTTTACCAATCCTACATCCAATAGAGGGTTAATATCCAATATATACAAAGAACTCAAGAAGTTAGATTCCAGAGAGTGAAATAACCATATTTAAAAAATGGGGTAGAGAGCTAAACAAAGAATTCTCAACTGAGGAAGGTCGAATGGCTGAGAGGTACCTAAGGAAATGTTCAACATCCTTAGTGATCAGGGAAATGCAAATCAAAACAACACTGAGGTTCTACCTCACACCAGTTAGAAAGGCTAAGATCGAAAACTCAGGTGACAACAGATGCTGGCAAGAATGTGTAGAATGAGGAACACTCTTCCATTGTTGGTGGGATTGCAAACTGGTACAACCACTCTGAAAATCAGTCTGGAAGTTCCTCAGAAAATTGGACATAGTACTATCTTAGCACCCAGCTATACTACTCGTAGGCATATACCCAAAAGATGCTCCAACATACAACAAGGATACATGCCACACTATATTCATAGCAGCCTTATATAAAATAGCCAGAAGCTGGAAAGAACCCAGATGCCCTTCAACAGAGGAATGGATACAGGAAATGTGATACATTTACACAATGGAGTACTATTCAGCTATTAAAAACAATGACTTCATGAAATTCATAGGCAAATGAATGGAACTGGAAAATATCATCCTGAGGGAGGTAACCTATCAGTGTGCACTCACTGCTAAGTGGGTATTAGCATAAATGCATGGAATACCCAAGATACAATCCACAGACCACATGAAGCTCAAGAAGAAGGATAACCAAAATATGAGAATGATCGTAATCATTAACTGAGATGTGAAGTGTCACATAAATGTGTATGTGTCACCTCTGTTAATGGCCATTGACAGGATATTGAAAAAGAAAAACTGCTTTTATTACTTGTTTAGCCCTCAATATTGCTGTTAAATTTTTCTAGTTTGCTGCTATAGCTGACATTTTTTTCAGAGATGTTAGAAGAAGTTTCATCAGGAATCCAGTATGGACTGAAGAACAACAGGTTTCCAAGAATCCTCTAGATTCTTCATGCCACATTAGGACTACTGAGACACTCAGCCTTTTGGACTTAGCAACTGCTCAGTTCTATACTCTCCAATGTGAAACAGCTATTGTTATAATATTCAGACATTATTCTGTCCTCCAATCTAATATGTCCTCTTTTAATGTATCTACTTGCTCTTATGAGTTCCTATTTATTAATAAGCAGTTACTATTTGTCAGCCTATGTGACTCACCTCCATAATACTCCCAGATTTTTTACTAAATAACAAAAGGTCAGTAGTTTTAATTTATTTTTGTTCAATGCAAATTCGAGTGATGGGAAGTCTGAGTGAGTCACTAATGACCATGATGGATATTTAAAATTGATTAGATACTTAAAATCAATCCTCATGCTTTTCAGTAGCCACATTTATAAATACAAAATATGTCTTCTTCTGCCTCATTAAATATGAAGTCTACAGGGTATTTGGACTAGAGTTTGTGGGCATACTGGTAAAAGACCTGGCAATTTTCTTATATCAACTTTATAAAACATATAATTTAAATTAATATCTGTGGCAAAGTAACTACAGATGAACATTAGGTACCTTGGGGTTACCTAAACAGTAGCACATCCATAAAATGCTAAATGCTTTCATGCAGAAGAAGATCAGCATGTTGTGTTTAAATTGGCATTCATGAGGCAACTTTAATCAGTTTTTACCACTTTGGATATTTTGAGACTGTGACTCATGTGGTAACTTTTTATTGCTCCCTTTGACCTTATACCTATTGGTCCACTAGAAATCATTTTGAAAGATGACAAACAAGAGGACTTGGGATAAATTGTCATGAATAAGTGAAAGCAAAGCATGATGAGTGTTAATAATAAGGGTCCCAGTTGAATTTAACATTAAATTTCAAAACACACAGAGTATGAAGAGAGTTGGGTCAGACATCTTTTTTTGTTTCTCAGAAATGAAAGTAACTAATGTTAACTATTTACTGGTAGTAAATTCCTTCTAGCAGGTAAAAGTATCAAACATAGGTGGCATCTTTACACTTGTATTATTTCCTTATAAAAATCTATAGCCCTCTTAAAATAAGGAATTAATATTAAACATTCCATTGGCTGAATCCCATGCAGACACTAATGGGAATCTGAAAAGGGCTTGCATTTGGTAAGCAATCTTGAGTGATTCTTTTGTTTATAATATTAAAAACATGGATGTCATTCTCATGTTACTCTCCTTTTAAAATCCATTATATATGCCTTGACTATAAATGGATATGTTCATATAATTCAAGAAGAAGTTGACAATGTAACCCAATTCTCTTAAAATTGTCTTTGTCTACCTGAATAGATGGCCATAAAATGAATGAAAACAAGTGTCAACATCAAATCTGAGAACATTGACAATGGTATGGTCTGGCAGCCTCAGTAACCGTCTCTCATAGCCCACAAGTCAACCTTAGATTTGCAATTTTCCTGTGTTTCAGTCATCAATGTTATTGCTCATTATTAACTATCTATATCAAGTTAATAATTGATAATAAGAAACAGTCAAAGCAATCATTTCCTGCAAGTCACATTGGTATCTCCCAGTTTAATTCTATTATTACATGTGAACATATGATTAGATTCTCTCTCCTCTCTCTCTCTCCTTCTCTGTCTCTTCACTGCTAGACTCTCATGATACTGTGTAAAAACAAGCCACAATCTTTTTCTATCATTTATCTAATTGACTATTTTTCTTTATCAGATCCAATATTAACTTGAATTACATGTTACCGCAAGCTGCAAGCAATCCTATTCAATTTATTGTGGTCCACTGGTTGTATGAAGACATAATTACTTACCAACTACTTTTAAGAATAAAATAGTTCTGTATTCCAGGGTTGATAATTTCCAATGTAGACTCGGAGAACAATTCTGTAATCATAATAGTCCAGTATATCAGACCTGCAGTTCATCATGAATATACACTAACCAACCTTCAGCGAACCATGAAAACAGTAGCTTATTTCAATGGGTGGGAAGAAACTTTTTTTTTCTATTCTTTTTTTCGGAGCTGGGGACTGAACCCAAGGCCTTGCGCTTGCTAGGCAAGCGCTCTACCGCTGAGCTAAATCCCCAACCCCGGGAAGAAACTTTTTATATGTGAGATAATTTATTATGCTCTTAGAGTCAACTTGGAAGTACCCCAAAGTTTAAATTATATAGATAAGTAGCTCTAGATTTATTTTACATGAGACCTCATCTGAGATAAGCATTATGGCTGAATTTAAATATTTACATGTTGTTTTCTGAGTGAAGGGAGGATCTTACTTGTTTGGTCATAATTACTTAAACAGATTCTGAGCTTTAACAGACACTCACCAGAGGAACTCCTTCAGTGTCCCCTAGGTTGCTTCACATAAGATTTCACATACTATGTGACAAATCGAGAGTTCTCAGACAATGTGCATGATGAATAGCAATTATAGTAGGATTTTTCTTCATGGATGCATCTTAGAACTAACAGCAAAAGTACTTTCTTAGACTTTCATGGATGAATATAAATATTGAAATGCTAGGTTTTATATCCAGCAAGATTGGTCTGTGGGAAAAAAGCTCTTACTCCAGTTTATCATCTGAGTGTGATCCTTAAAACCCATGGCAGCAGAAGAGAGCAGATTCCCACAAGTCACACGCAACTCCATACACAGAATAATAAACAGGCAAACAATATTAGTTACAAAATATACTCCTTTCTGTCTAACGCCAGTAATCTCTTGTATATAAAAACATGTAGCCTACACTCTTTTGCCTCCAATTTTCTCTCATTTTTGGACAACTGCTTATTTTCTTTCATTATTACCCAACTTGTTCTTCTAATGTTTGTTATGAACTAAGCTTTAGTAAATACTCCTTGTTCTTTACCCTGCTTACTGCCTTGCATTTCCCAATAACTTTGAAATCCTGTTACTAACAAAGACTATGTTTCTCTCCCTAATGACTATGTTTGGCCATTGCGTTCATGTTTTGAGGAGGTAATATTAGAAGGTATGAAACAAAAATAAATGTTTATAGATGCTGTGTTATTGGGATTCTATTCTTGTAAACTTGACTTCACATGAGAATAAAATTTGTAGGTTAAGCTGTTCATTCAGGAAATATTATAAAACTTATAAACTGACTCAGTGAACGTAACCTGGCTCACCTCAACTCTTCCCATGCCAAAGATGAATTTTCTGAAAACAAATGATTTCTATTTTAAACTGCTAGCTAACTATTAAAAAAGTAGGTAACAGGATGTGTGGCGTTATCATATTATATACTTAACAACTGATACCACGTGTTTTATAACTGGCAAACCAGTGATGAAGGAACAATTAAGTCTACATAAATAGCAATTTACAACATAATGATGAGATTTCTAATACTGAGTTTTAAAAACTGTGGAAGGAGAAACAAATTAGGTAGAATTTGATGCATTTCTCTTGTCTCTCAATATAAAAGAAGAATCTTTTATTTAGACAAATTCTGAGTGAAGATTAAATCGTGAACTGCTGAGAGACATGACAATAAAGGTCAGATTCTGGTCAGTGATACAGTTTGGTTATAAGTCACCTTGACCTTTGAGAAAGGGTATCCAGCAGACTTATTTGCCCAAAAAGTTGTCTAGAAAGGTTAGATGTTAGTTCTATTAACCTATACAGATGTCTATTAGCCATCTAATTATTTTAAGATTTAAAAATCAACCCACTTGAAATATACTTAGTATGAGTAATGGATCAGTTTTTAAATTTTATTCTCAGCACTGAACCATTTATGAATTTTGTCATTAACTGTCAATTTCCTGCTACAACAAGAATCTTTGATGAATACAGAGAAGCAGGTTCTACTCTATGGCCAATGAACTCCATGGCAACCATTAGGGTTGGTCAAGTTTTTCAGAGCTAGTCATGAGGTTTCTTTTGTGGGCAGGCCTCAAGTCCCATCAAAAAGTGTTTTTTTCCTATTTCTCATGCCACTATTACCCTGTGGGCACATATTACCTAGAAAATGGTTATTTTTTACAGCTAGGTAAGACTGCAGATGCCTTTTCTCCCCAGCAACCTGCATAGCACTTTGAGTACCATGAAAGCTACTGATCAATTTTGGTAAGCAACCACAAAGGAAAACAATAGTCTGTGTTTTTCTGGGAGACACTGAGACCACCCTGATCAAGAGCTAGTACAGAGAAATCTCATACCTGGCATTAGTATTTTGGGTTAATAACTTTGGAATTCTCTAAGCTCTATCATCTACCTATGCATTGTACCTCCCTAAAACTAATTTTTACTTAATTTTTAACATGCTCATGAAATAGTAACTCCATAGGTCTTTTCTTTGTGGTCTTAATGTTCATTATTCTTTGCCGTAAACTCTCCATAGCCAAATGCTCCCATCACCCTGGCCCCTGAAGCAATGCCAACCCTTAACTAGGACTATCACCTGTAGATAGACTTTCCTAGTCTCTACTGGCATACCAAGTTAAATACAGCACTCTAAAATTTCTCAGCTAAGATCCACAAATAAGAGAGAACATAACTGATTTGTCTGAATTTGAATTACCTCACTTGGCATAATACTTTTAAGTTCTATCCATTTTCATTCAAATCTTTATGACTTCAGTTTTCCATACAGCTCAATAAAATTCTGTGTGTAAATGGACCACAACTTCACTATGCATCTATTGGTTTAGAGACAAGTAGGCAGGTACCATTCTTAGCTGCTATGTAGAGAATCAGAGAATGAGAATCTGCTAATATCTCCGCAGTAGGGTGTAAATTGTTTTGGATGTATGCTTAAGGGTACAACTATAGCTAAGTCAATGACAGTCCTATTTTTAGTTTATTACAGATTCTCTACACTCAATTCCACAGAGGTTATATCTGTTTATACCTTACCAACAGTGAAAAGCATTCCTCTTTTCCCACAGCTTTGGTAGGACTTGATTCTAGTCATTCTGACTGGAATGAGATACGATATTTAAAGTAGTTTTAATTTTGAAAATTTTTTAAATAATTATTAGATATCTGTATTTCTTGTTTTGAAATCTCTGCTCAGTTTTTGTTGTTGTTCAGCTCATCCCTTCTTGTTTTTAATTGCATTGTCTGTTTTATAGATGTTTAGCTTTTGCTTTTGAGTTCCTTGTATATTCTTGTCTAGATATACAATTGCTTGTCAGATATCTTAACTTGCCATAGTCTATCTCTTTATTTAATTAACATTTTCTTTTGAACTAGAGTAGAGTTTTCTTTAATTTTATGAGCTCCCACCTGCCAGCTGTTGGACTCACTTCCTAGTTGACCAGGGTGCGATTGAGAAAGCCCTTATCTTGTGACTAATATATTTGTTCCCATTTTCTTCATTGCTTAAAACATTTTGATAGCTCTCTAAATATCTGAAGATAAAAACAGTGTTCCATAGTTGCTGATGAAGCTTATGCTAAATAATTTATTATTCAGTCTATTGGGGCAGGCAAAGTACTTGTACCTCCACTACTGGGTAGCGTTATCCACAGTGAAGTCTTCTCTTGACTTCTGAATCTACTCTAAGGTTCATCCAGATCAGTCTGTTTGTCCTCCCTTTGCTTGGAATCCTTTTTCTTTTCCTGAGTACTGCAGTTATCATCTCATCATCATGGGTCTCTACTAGGGTCTTGACCTTGTCTTGTATGTTTATATTTACACATGAATTTTAGCTGTTTCTTAAAGAAGCCAGGCACATTCCAATCTGCTAGTCCTCACAGCTTCCATAAAGATTGACAGACATTAGGCACTCAATAAACTTGTGCTGAAACACATTTTCTGATTTCTCTATCACATTACCTACAAGTGGAGTCAACGTACTAACATTTGCCACATGACAAAGAAGAAGATAGCAAGGTTCTGAATTAATAAAAACCACCCACTCTACCCTCATCATTCACAGTACAACATCGTGTTCCAGATTCCACAGGTGCAATGCTTACATTTAATTGCACGGATCCAGCTCTCCTTATGCTGAATGTCTGTGTACATCATCCTCTGGGTAGGATCAACTGTGCAGTTTCAGATCCATTTGCTTCAAACCCCAGGAGGACTCTGTGTTCTTGTGTGACTTCTTGTTACTTCCTGATGAGTCACAGAGTATAAGAGCAATGAAACTAGAGGCTGTGCAAATAGATTCTCCTGGGGAGAAAAATTCCTCTTTAAATCAATTTAATTTTCCAAGTTTTGTTTGAAATGTGAGCAGAGCATGTTGCGTCTTTGTTTTAAGGAACTCAGGCATCTTTTACAGGTCTCTCAGTCTTAAAGTCTTCTTGAAACCCAAAATGATTGCCTTTATTTTACAAATTGGATCATTCTTATAGTGTGGTAAAATATCAAAGGCTAACATTCATTTGTTCTGCTTTTATTGACAAGACAGTGGTACAACAGAAAAATAATAAATGTTAAAGTGATGGATTTCTATAGAGTGTGTTTTAGCTCCAGAACCAGAAAAATCTCATATCCCACATTGTACTTATTTATTAGGTTAATATGACATAAATGTAGAAGTGAAATAGCTTGAAACACAGAGGCATAAGAAAAAAAAATTCTGCTCAAGGCTTAGCTTCCTGTTTATATTCTCCAAAGCACACTGTCCCGCCCACATTTAAAATGCTGGCTCATAATCTTTTGAACAATGGGCATATTGGCAAAATTCTCTCAGTTGTCCTCTGGCTAGGAAGCTTTACAAAGAAAATGACTCCCAATTGACCAATGCTATGTTTTGAATACACATTATAATGAGTCAATTTACACAGGCAAACATTGGCTCCCCATACTGTTTTGTTTTTCTGAATCCTACAGGCCAGAATTCATTAGTTTGGCTCTCTAAGTCTTCTGCCTTGATTCCCGAAGCATTTTCTTTCTGAACTCCAACCAATAATGTTGCAATGTATATTCACTGAACATTAATCCTGGAAAGAAGGATAATTCTAGGCTATACTACATATCTTGCAGATTTAAAATGCCAGTTAGCATGAGATTTCAAAGAAGGTTTTTGTAATAAAACTGTGCCTTTCTTATTTAATCTAGTATTTTTTAGATGTTATTTGACAGAAAATTTCGTTTAGATTTTTTTTTACATCTCAAGGGAAGGATTACATTTTCATATTCTTTTTATTTTTTAACAAAAATATCTTTGACCATTGCATAAATGTATACAATGATTTTCTGTCCTGTTTATCTCTTATGACCCTCTCTTATCCTCCAACATTTTCCCTTGTAATACTTCTTCCTTTTAGTTGCTTCAGAGATCACCAGTAATAACAAATAATAATACAAACATTACTACTATTACTACAACTACCACCTCCACCACCACCACCACCACCAGCACCACCACTACTACTACTACTACTACTACTACTACTACTACTACTACCACTACTACCACTACTACCACTACTACTACTAATGGTTAGTGACCATGTACTCTGTCCTAATCACTGCTCATAGTGTATTGTAAAGACAAAGTCAGTAAATCTTCATAATTTGATGGACGGAAATGATATGTACCTGTGTCTCAACTTTGAAGTTAATCATTTGCTCTAGAGTTCTCATGTTTAACGACAAAGTTACATGATTTTTGTCTCCAGGTCTCTACACATTTACTTGTTCTATAAAATCTGCTGGTAAAACAGATATTCTTACATATAATTTCTTTTAAAACATGTAAAAAAGAACTATTTCTTCAAGAAAACAAAGCTAAAAAATATGGCTGGGAACAAGAAAAAACAGGGAAGAAACTTCTGCCAGCCAACCAGGGAGAGGAGAGGAAAGGAGAGAGAGAGAGAGACATAGAGAGACAGATAGAGACTGCAAAAGGCAGAGACAGAGAGATAGAGAGACAGAGACAAAGACAGACAGATAGATAATGAGATCTGCCATGAAGAGGGAGAGATGAGCCATAGGAGAGGGTCTGAGAAGCTATCATGAGAAAAAACATCTGAAGTCCAAAGAGCCAGATTAATATAACATGCAAGTATGTGCTATCAAGGCTGGAAGATAGTCAGATTAGGGTCTAATATAATCATTTCAATACAGAACTATCGAGGTGGAACTTGAAATAATTTTTGGTTTCTCTGTGTGGATTATCATGGACTAGAAAGGATAAAGAAATACAGTGGCTGAAATAATTCACTGACTATATTTATATTAAAAATAATTCATTTTCACATGCTTTACACAATAACTTCCTCACAAGCAAAAATAAGTTTTAAAATAAATAAAACTAAGGATATATGTGTTTTTAAAATGTAAGTAAACCCAGAGAAAATGGTAAGATTTTCAAAACCCTGGAGAAATTTACTTTAAATTAAATTTAATTTTAAGCAAGGTCCTATTGTATAGCCTTGGTTGATCTAGAACTCATTTTGTAGACCAGACTGGCCTAGAACTTACAAAGGTCTGCCTGTATCTCAAATTTTGGGATTTTAAAAAAATGAACAATTGTAGCTTTCAGATAACTTTATGAAATTTATTTAGATCATCTGTTAGTTTCATTTTAGAAATGGTATAAAATAAAAGTCAGAGATGGTGCCACATTCACCTTCTCTTTGCAAGTGTGCTTCAATGGTACAGAGTTTTGGTAACTTCCCTGGTAAATATAGTGGGTACCTGAAACATATACAGATTTCAGACATTCACTAGACCAGAGTACTGATGAGAGAGTTATGAAAATATAGAATCACTTGGAGTAAAGGTCAAATTAAAAATGTTAATTATCCTTCCTAAAAATGATTATCCATGAACTCACTTGCTGTTGATAATTATTGGGTTGCCTTAGACTTCTGCTGTAATATTAGAGTGACTATACCTGAACAACACAACTTCTATAGTCCACACCTTACTAAGAAACCAACTCAAGGTTCCTATAGCATGTAGGCCTTCTTCCTATAGCATTTGGGACTTCTTAATATGATACTTGGGCAGCTGTACCTGTTAAAAGAATATTATTAAAATCTTAAAGCTCTTTAAGGTCTCAATGTGTCACCTTTATCCTTTTATGGGCAGTGAGTACAATTTCAAAGGATGCATGTCCCCAATCTAAATAACATGTTGTTAAAGTCTGAATTTGGGCATGAGTGTAGATCAGGAGGGTAGTGGTGGTGGAATTTTGAGCTTAGAATTAACTATAACTTTTTTGATCAAATTTTTGAAATTTTTGAGATCTCCCCCTTTGGATACCTCCTCTGTATGTGCGCGTTTGTGTGTGTGTGTGTGTGTGTGTGTGTGTGTGTGTGTGTGTATGTTAGATCTAGAGAGAGACAGAAACAAAGATAGATAGATAAAGAGAGAAAGAGAGAGACAGAGAGAGACAGAGAAAGACAGAGACAGAGAGACAGAGAGACAGAGAGACAAAGATAAAAGAACTATCCTGGCCATTGTTTCTCCTCTTTTGTTCTCCACTCAATTTGCATGTGGAACTAGCCTTCTAGAAAGATGAAGCTCTTTCCAGAAGTTTGCATAATTTAATACAAATTTAAACACAGACAAGCCTTACTCTTAAATGATATCTGAGTTTGAGGTATAATTTAGGTACAAGAGAACCTAGCCATAGCATGAAACCTTAGAACTCATTACAGTGTTAGTGTCTGATAAAGGAACTCAAATTTTCAGTCTTGAAAGTATCATCTAGGCTGAGTTGGCTACTACCTGATACCTCAAATTCATGTCTGCTTAAAACCTCCAAGTGTAATTTTATTTGGAAAAAGGGTTTTTCTACTTGTAGTGAAGCTTAAATGATGCCCTGGACTAAAGTGGGCCTGCATCCACTGTTAACTACACGTAGAAGACAAGATGAATTGAATATAATCAAATGAATAGGGCAATGCCATGTGAAGGATTGGAGACGTGAACTGCTCTTCCAGAAGATCCCAGCTCAGTTCTCAGTCTTCATTGGGTGGTTCACAACCAACTCTAACTTCAGCTCCAACTGCAGCAGGATCCAGCAACTCTGTCTCTAAGGGTACCTGCCTATACATGTACACAATTCACATAGGCACATTAAATAAAATATACCATTAAAATAGAGAAATAAAGATGCTGAGTTAGGAAGACAGAGATTGACAATGGGTCTCTAAATCTAGAGATAGCAATGATCGTTGGTTAAAAAAACAAAACAAACAAAAAACAAAAAACAAAACAAACAAAAAAACCTGGGAGATATGAACAGGAAATCCAGGCTTTATAGAACCTTTGGGGAAAGTAGTGCTCTGCCAGTGCCTGAATTTGAGACAAGTGATTTCCCAATCCAGAAGAAGTTCTTTAAAAGCACTCAGTTTATATAAATTTGTTACATTAGCCCTGAGAAATACCACATAATTCCAACTATCCATTGTGATGATAAAGGTGACTTTACTGCATATTGAAGGGAGGCAGACATCATTTCTGCAGTAATATTACATATTTAGGAGGAAGTAGGGAATGGTAACAAACTATACTAGGAGATTAAGTGATAGGATTTCATGATATGAGCTTAATATCTCTGGGTAGGGATCACGATGACTTTCATTATGATTGGTGGGCAGTAAAGCTCCAGAGCTGAGAACTCAAAGGATCTTGAGTAGAAACTGTCATTAGAGCTCTCAAACGAAGAGTTCATGGTCATTCAGGAAGGACCAGCCATTAAGCAATTAGGGTATTTGCATTTCTTTCTATCCTGAGAAACACCCCCCTCCCCAAATTGTAAAAATATAAACAAACAAACAAACGAACAAAAAAGAGCAGAGTGGGGCTAATACCGGCATATAGGCAGCATCTGTGGGGTAGCATAATTGATCATGTTTCTTAGTTCCAAAAATGACAATATATGCTCAGTGACCATAGGTAGTCATTTCAGATAAGCACTTGTAAAAGGAGCCTGCTATCCTGGATACTATGATTTCCTCAACTTTCATTTTGCTTTTGGCTCTCTATATCATGCCTATGTATAAACAAGTTTTGTTTTTGGGTAAGTTTCCTATTTAGAATATTCAAATATAGAAAGGGCTAAGACATAAAAATTCTTCTTTGGAAATGGAGATGGGTTATCTCTGAGACGTCTATAACTTGTAGTCTCACTGAGACATTTTGAATTTAACACTTTGGAAAATTGGCTCAAACAGAATTTCTCACTTCCTTGCATGTCACTGATAATCACATGCCTTCGTTCTATAGGCTGCTTGTTGTTCAGGGCTAGGGAGTTGTTACAACAATCACTCTCCAGATGCTGATGCCTTATAACAACATATGCTCACCATGTGTGTGTAGAATGCAGGTATCACACATATTAAAAAGACCAAATTGAAAATGTTTTTTTTTGGGGGGATAACACACTGCTATTATTTGAGCTGGACATGCATGCATGCTGATGTCATGGGATTAATCTCATTATTTAAGTTTTACTGGAAACTGTTTTTACTGACTACTACTAAGAGCCACATCAAATGTTCCCCACTTGCTCCGCTAAACAAAGCAGCTACTGCTTTTAGGACTTTCCTTATGGTTCTTGATACATGATGGTTTTTGAAGAGTTTATTTCAGTAACACTGGGATTTGCTTAAATGTTCCCTTTGAAAGGGTGGTTTAAATACATCAATACTGTCTAGGAATACTTATGTGGAAGCATTCTATATTGAGGAAAGTTACTAGAACCTCTGAGTAGAAATGTCATTTTCAAATATTATAAAATTCTAAATACTAGATATTAAGTTTCCATTGTTCAATATTATAGCATACAGATTTTGGTAGTAGTCATTAATACATTCATAGCTGGATTTAAATCTTCCTTTGACACATAAGTCTCTTAAACCCTAGATATCACTGAGCCTCAACACTTATTTTGCATGTGTATAATGAAGCTCAAAACCAAAGTATTTTATAATATGACATGAGAATACACAGGATTAAAAAGAGTCTCATATCTAAAAACATATTGGAAGAGGCTAGAGGAATATGACAATATAGATGGCAGTGATCTTTTATACAGATAAGGTTTTTGAAACAGTGCAAAATCAAGAAGCCAGCTTACTCATCCTCTGAATGTCTGAACAGGTATATGGATATTTGACTTCTATATTTAATTTTCTGTTTGTTACCAAGACTCATCATCCTACGTGTTCTATTTCCATCACTTCTTATTCTTAGGAGATTCATCATAACTGTGGCTAATAAGTCAGAGGGAACATCAGATGTTGAGTCTTAAGTTCAGGCTGCACCTACTTTCTGATATGCATCAAGACATGTTCTACATAAAAATTATAAATTTATTACTTTGCAATTATGCTGTTGACTAAAGAATAAATTCTTTATGTATTGTAACCAAATCATTAACCAATATAGTCTCTTCATTTTTTGAGAAATTAAAAGCTAAGCAAGCATGCCATCTATATTTTTCCATTAATTTATTTATTCGCTTTACATCACAGCTCCCGCCCTCTGTCTCCCCCAGCCTCTTCTAACCTTCTTCCACTTCAACTCTGAGAGTAAGAGCCCCCTCCTGGGAACCAATTCGTCCTAGTACATCAAATCACTGCAGGACTGGGTACATCCTCTACCACTGAGGTCAGACAAGTCCAGTTAGGGGAAGAGCATCCACAGGCCAGCAACAGAGTCAGAAACAGCTCCAGCTCCAGTTGTTGGGAGACCTCCATAAAGATCAAGTTGAATATCTGCTACATATATGGACATGGGTGTGGGGGTGGTTAGGTTTACTCCTTATATGCTCTTTGGTTGATGGTTCAGTCTCTGGGATCCCCCAAGGGTCCAGGTGAGTTGACTCTGGTGGAACTCTTGTAGAGTCCCTATCTCCTTGGAGTCCTTTAATTCTTCCCTTAACCCTCCACAAAACTCTACAAGCTTTGTCTAATGTTCGGCTATGGGTCATATGTTTCGATCAATTGTTGGGTAGTGCTTCACAGAGGACAGTTATGCTAGCCTCCTGTCTGCAGCATAACAGAGTATCATTCATATTGGAGATTGGTTGTTGGCCATGGGATGGAACTCAACTTTGGCCAGGAATTGGTTGGCCATTCCCTCAGTCTCTTCTCCATCTTTGTCCCTGCAGTTCTTGTAGGCAGGAGAAAATTTGAGTTTAGTTTTTTCTCTATTTTTTCTATTCGTTTCAAGATTAGAGTTCTATAAGACCGAGTGAAAATTACCAACCACCACAATTCTTGCCATCTTTCCAATACACGTGCTCTCACCATTACTGTCACTGCTTCCTGCACAACACAGGATGCTAAATTAAAGCACAGTAGAATGCATAGCCTAAGCAGAAGGTATTAATTATGAAAGTTCTGGAGATTGGAAGTTTAAGATGAAGCTGCTGACGTATGGGTTGTTAGAAAGGACATCTTTTGCTGTAGAGATGGCGGACTTCCTTCTGTACAATCAAAATGACGGTGGGAAAAGAGCTCTGCTATCTCATTGTCCTACCAAAGTACGATTATTTCAATGTGAACTTTCATCTTCGTGGCTTCATCTAAATTTATTTATGTCCTAAAGGTATCACTTTATAATGTTATCACACTGAGATTAATGGTTCAAAATATGAGTTGGGGGATTATACAGACATACATCCCCAAATAGTCATCATCCATACTAGCACCATCGTCCCTACTGCTCCCGCATTTGTCCTGTATCTCTTCACACACCATGGCATCATTACTAACTGCAGATGCAGTTGTGGTAGAATCTCTCTGAATGCTCGTTTCATCTCTTTTCATTATGTCTAAATTATGATTTTGTTCACATCCAAGGTAAGAAGAAATGATGTTTAGGGGACTCATAGAGAGCCCCACATCTTTCCTTTATGGATGAAAAGTCTTGGACTTTTCATAAAGCATGAGCTCTGTGAATTATGTTTGTCTATTCTTTATTTTGAACCCTTTTAACAACCTCAATCTACAATTCTGTCCACACACAGATTGAGGTGATATTTCTCAGAGCCATAAATGATACTAGATTAGTTTCTTGATATAATTTTAGGCATTTTGAGCTGTATATAAATCATTGTTGGGTCGGATGAGTTGAGGTCAGTGAGCTAGGATTTGTCTTTTGCAATATTGTCAGCATGTCCTAGCTTCTCTCTAGCATATGTAACCAGACTCAGTCATACTGATAAAATGTAACACCAAGCGTTTTCATTGGTGTCTTGGAGCGAAATTACCTTCTAGGTTGAAAGACAATTAATTGACCTATTGGAAAGTACTATCTTTTTGAAAATAATTCTTTTTCCCATGGGTGATAATTAAAACCTTAATTTAAAAATGCAATTTTAACATTTTTCCACACTAAATGGGTGAGTGTTTTAGATGCTGAATGGGATTAAGAAATTATAAAGTCTCTTCAATCAACAAAGTGATTATTGTGGCTGGTATCCTTACAAGTAATTGATTACAAATGATTGCCCACTGGAGTAATCTCAGGTCTTATGGACTTCTTTGACTTTTTTAAAACTTTTTATTGGATATTTTATATATTTCCATTTCAAATATTATTCCCATTTCCCCATCTCCCATTCGTCTTACCCAGCCCTTCCAGCCCTGCTTTGATGAAGATGATCCCACTTCCCACACCCACTTCACCACCCTGGAATTTCCCTACACTGGGAAAACGAGTTTTCACAGGACAAAGAGCTTTTCCTCCTATTGATGCCAGACAATGCCAACCTCTGCTACATATGCAGCTGGAGCCATAAGTCCCTCCATGTGTACACGTTGGTTGGTAGTCCCTAGGAGCTCTGGGGAGTCTGGTTGGTTGATATTGTTGTTCTTCCTTCACTTCCTTCTGTCTTTTCTCTAAGTCCTCCATTGGGGTGCCCGTGCTAAGTCTGATAGTTAACTGAATGCATCCTCACCACTATCAGTAATACTCTGGCATAGCCTCTCAAGAGACATCCATATCAGGCTCCTATCAGCAAGCCATTCTTAGCATCAGCAATAGTAACTGGGTTTGGTGGCTGCATATGGGATGGATTTCCCATATGGGGCTGTGTCTGGATAGCCTTTCTTTCAGTCTCTGCTCCACTCTTTGTCCCTGTATTTCTGCCCATGAGTATTTGGTTCCAACTTCTAAGAAGGCTTGAACCAACCACATTTTTGTCTTCCTTCTTTCTGAGCTTTATATAAACTATGAATTGTATTTTGTGTATCAGCTTTTGAGCTACTATCTACTTATCAATAAGTGCATACCATGTATGTTTTTTTGTGACTGGGTTAACTCACTCAGGATGATATTTTCTAGTTCCATCCATTTGCCTAAGAATTTCATGAAGTAATTGTTTTTCATAGCTGAGTAGTATTCCATCGTGTAAATGTACCACATATTCTGCATTCATTCTTCTGTTGAGGGATATCTGGGTACTTTCCAACTTCTGGCTATTATAAATAAGGTTGCCTTGAACATAGCGTGGTATGTGTCCTTGTTATATTTTGGATCATCTTTGGGTATATTCCCAGGAGTAGTATGTCTGGGTCCTCAGTTAGAACTATGTCCAGTTTTCTGAGGAACCACAAGACTGATTTCCAGAGTGGTTGTAGCAGCTTGTAATCCCACAAACTATGGAGGAGTGTTCCTATTTCTCTACATCCTTACCAGAATCTGTTGTCCCCTAAGTTTTTGATCTTAGCCATTCTGATTGGTGTGAGGGTTGTTTTGACTCACATTTCCCTGATGGCTAAGGATGTTGAACATTTCTTTACATTCTTTGTGGCCATTTGATATTCCTCAGTTGAGAATTCTTTGTTTAGCTCTGTATACCATTTTTAATAGGATTATCTGGTTCTCTTGAGTCTAACTTGTTGAGTTCTTTGTATATATTAGATATTAGCCCCCTATTAGATTGAGAACTAGTAAATGTCTTTCCTCAATGTGTTGTTTGCTATTTTGTTCTATTAACAGTGTCCTTTGACTTACAGAAACTTTGCAATTTTATGAGGTCCCATTTGTCGATTCTTGATCTTAGAGCATAAGCCATTGGATTTCTGTTCAGGAAATTTTCCCCTGTGTCCATGTGTTGGAGGCTCTTCCCCACTTTTTCCTTCTATTAGTTTCAGTGTATCTGATTTTATGTGGAGGTTTTGATCATCTTGGACTTGAGCTTTGAGCAAGGAGAATGGTTTGATTTGCATCCTTCTACATGGTGACATCCAGTTGCACCAGCACCATTTGTTGAAAATGCTGTCTTTTCCCCACTGAATGGTTTTAGCCTTTTTGTCAAAGATCAAGTGATCATATTCATATTCATGAGAGAAATTGGTCTGTTCATAGGATCTTTCTATGGTTTAGATATAAGCTTAATTGTGGCTTCAAAAAATGAATTGGTTAGTGTTCCTTTTGTTTCCTTTTGTTTCTATTTTGTGGAAGAATTTGAAGAGTATTAAGTCTTCTAGGAAGGTCTGTTAGAATTCTGCACTAAACCCATCTGGTCTTGGGATCTTTCTTTCTTTCTTCCTTCCTTTCTTTCTTCCTTCCTTCCTTTCTTCCTTCCTTCCTTCCTTCTTTCTTTCTTTCTTTCTTTCTTTCTTTCTTTCTTTCTTTCTTTCTTTCTTTCTTTCTTTCTTTCTTTCTTTCTTTTTTCTGGAGCTGAGAACTGAACCCAGGGCCTTGAGCTTGTGCTCTACCACTGAGCTAAATCCCCAACACTGGGCTTTTTTTGTTGTGGGACTTTTAATGACTGCTTCTGTTTCTTCAGGAGTTATAGGACCGTTTAAATAGTTTATCTGATCTTAATTTAACTTTTGTGTTTGGTATCTGTCTAGAAAATTGTTCTTTTTCAACCTTATTTTTCATTTTTGTTGAGTACAGTCTTTTGTAGTAGGATCTGATGATTTTTTTAATTTCCTCAAATTCTGTTGTTATGTCCGCCTTTTCATTTCTGATTTTTTAATTTGGATGCTGCCTCTGTGCCCTCTGGTTAGTCTGGCTAAGTGTTTATCTATCTTCTTGATTTTCCTAAAGAACCAGCTCCTGGTTTTGTTGATCCTTTGTGTAGTTTTTTTGTTTCTACTTGGTTGATTTCAGCCCCGAGTTTGATTATTTCCTTCCATCTACTCCTCTTGGGTCTATTTGCTTCTTTTTGTTCTAGAGCTTTCAGGTGTCCAGTCAAGTTGATAGTGTATGTTCTCTCAAGTTTCTTTTTGGAGTCACTCAGAGGTATGATGATTCCTCTTAGCACTGCTTTCATTGTGTCCCATAAGTTTGGGTATGTTGTGCCTTCATTTTCACTAAATTCTAAAAAGTCTTTAATTTCTTTCTTCATTTCTTCCTTGGCCAAGTTATTGTGTAGAGTGTTGTTTAGCTTCCATGTGTATGTTGGTTTCTGTTGTTTTTGTTGTTATTGAAGACCAGACTTAGTCCATGGTAATCTCATAGGATTCATGGGATTATATCAATCTCCTTGTAACTGTTGAGTCCTGATTTGTGAAAGATTATATGGTCAGTTTTGGAGAAGGTACCATGAGGTGCTCAGAAGAAGGTATATTCTTTTAGCATTAAATGTTCTATAGATATCTGTTAAATCCATTTGTTTCATAACTTGTTTAGTTTCCATGAGACTCTGTTTAGTTTCTATCTCCATGATATGTCCATTGATGAGAGTGAGGTGTTGAAGTCTCTCAATATTATTGTGTGTAGTGCAATGTGTGCTTTCAGATTTAGTAAGGTTTCTTTCATGAATGTGGTTACCCTTGCATTTGGAGCATACATATCCACAACTGAGAGTTCATTTATTTTGGTAAATTTTCCTTTGTTGTGTATGAAGTGTCCTTCCTTATGTCTTTATATATCTTTGAATTGAAAGTCGATTATATGTGATATTAGAATGGCTACTCAAGCTTGTTCCTTGGGACCATTTGCTTGGAAATATTTTTTTCCAGCCTTTTACTGGTAGTATCTTTCTTTGTCACAAAAGGTAGTATCTTTCTTTGTCACTAAAGTGCATTTTCTGTATGCAGCAAAATGCTGAGTCCTGTTTATGTAACCAGTCTGTTAGTCTATGTCTTTTTATTAGGGAATTGAGACCACTGAAATTGAGATACTAGGGAATAACGATTGTTGTTTCCTGTTGTTTTTGTTGCTATAGTTGAAATTATGTTTGTGTAGTTATCTCCTTTTTGGTTTGTTGCAAGAAGATAAATTTCTTTCTTTTTCTAGGGTATAGTTTCCCTCCTTGTGTTGAAGTTTGCTATCTATTATTCTTTTGTAGGGTTGGGTTTGTGGAAAGATGTTGTGTAAATTTGGTTTTGTCATGAAATATCCTGGTTTCTCCATCTATGTTAATTGAGAGTTTTGCTGGATATAGTAGCCTGGGATGGCATTTGTGTTCTCTTAGGGTCTGTATGACATCAGCCCAGGATCTTCTGGTTTTCTTAGTCTCTTTTGAGAAGTCTGGTGTAATTCTGATAGGTCTGCCTTTATGTATTACTTGATTCTTTTCCCTTAATTCTTTTAATATTCTGTCTTTGTTTACTGCATTTGGTGTTTTGATTATTATATGATTATTATATGGAATTTCTCTTCTGGTCCAATCTATTTGGAGTTCTGTAGGCTTCTTGTAAGTTCATGGGCATCTCTTCTTTAGGTTAGGGAAGTTTTCTTCTATAATTTTTTGAAGATATGTGTTGGCCCTTTAAGTTGGGAATCTTCACTCTCTTCTATATCTACTATTCTTATATTTGGCCTTCTCATTGTATCCATGATTTTCTGGATGTTTTTGGTTAGGAACTTTTTGCATTTTGCATTTTTTGACTATTGTTTCAATGTTTTCTATGGTATCTTTTACTTCTGAGATTCTTCGTCAATCTCTTGAATTCTGTTGAGATGCTTGCATCCGTGACTCCTGATCTCTTTTCTAAGTTTTATATCTCTAGGGTTGTCTCCCTTTGTGAAATATTTATTGTTTCTATTTCCATTTTTAAATTCTGGATGGTTTTGTTCAATTCCTTCACCTGTTGGTTGTGTTTTCCTGTAATACTTGAAGCAATTTTTGTGTTTCCTCTTTAAGGGCTTCTACTTGTTTACCTGTTTTCTCTTGTATTTCTTTAAGGGAGTTATTTATGTCCTTCTTAAAGTCCTCTATCATTCTTATGAGATGTGGTTTTAAATCCAAAACTTGCATTTCTGAAGTGTTGGGATTTCCAGAAGCTGCTGTGTTGGAGAACTGGGTTCTGATGATGCCAATTAGTCTTGTTTTCTCTTGCTTAGGTTCTTGTGTTTGTTGCTGGCTGACTCTGACTGGAGCTCGTCCCACCTTTGCGTCTGTGAGTCTGTGATCTTAAGAGCACTCCTGGGAGACCAGCTCTCTAAGGACAGGATTTGGTTCTGGAGGGCTGTGAGATAGCCTGTGTTGTGGGTACAGATGAAGACCAGAAGAATCCTGTCTCAGTCTTTTACACAGTTCCTGTAGCCTGTGCAATCCCTGTTGTTCCCGCTTTGGACAGTTAGTGGAGAAAATGAGGGGTCTCACCTGTGGGCTCAGGAGTGAGAGTACTCCTGGGAGATCAGCTCTCTCTGGGCAGGGTTTGAGTCCAGAGGGCTATGGGACAGCTTAGTTCTGGGCACAGATAGAGACCACAAGGCTATTTTTTCTTGCCAATTAATAGGAAATATACTTCAATTTTTGAGAACAGCAACTATCTAGGGTAATTTTGAAGTATAGAAAATTAGAGAACGTTATCAATAAGTATTGGATGATAATTATGTCTGTGAAACAACAGTGTTTGTAATTTCTTGTAAGTGGAATTATAATTTGCAAATTTTAAAAAAGATTTTGTGAATTACTTACATTTTTTAGTATATAATTTATTTTCTTCCAATGTTGTGTCATAGAGTTCCTTTAAAAATCGAGGAGTATTTTTCTACTTCAAACTTACTACAGAATGAAGTTCATAAAACAAAGCTACTCTATGGATAAGCCCACGCTAAAAGTCAATGAGAGTTTGTTCAAGGCCAAGCAATTAATCAGTAAAATCATATCTTTTTTTCATTACCATCTGTCCTCTCTCCTCCCAATGTGAATTTATTGCAAAAGTGAGCACTAGAGAAAAAGGCATCTGTTGCTGAATTTCAGTTGGATGCCTTGTCCATTTAAACCTTTAGATGAATTGATAAAATCACCTAACAAAACAAGCCCCTTACATGTTTTTGGTGTAAGTATAGTGATTGTGGGAAAACAGAGGCAATACTTGTTATCAACTAAGTCCCACACAATATATAAAATAAAAACAATCCCAGTGTGCTTTTCACTGTGGGGCTCTGTCAAAATCTTGGACATTCTGGCATTGTTTCTGAGTTTGCTGGGGTTTTCCTACCAATGACTGATGAGGTTTCTGAAAAGATGTCTTTTTGTCTAAGGAAATATTAACAGTGGTCTTTAAGGTAACCCAAGATAATAAGGGGTCATTGTAATGGAATAGATCTCGGTTCTGGTTTCTCTGTGTCTCTGGAAATTGAGGTTTTGACAACCTCTGGAGAAAATTTACTCTGAAACTTCAGCTAAGCCACTAACTTGGCTTCTCTTTCCTCCTCCTCAACAATAGCAGTGGAACTAGGTCACCTTAAAATCATTTTTTTCTCATTTTTCTCATTTTGATTTTATGTTTCCATTAACAAGTATATTCTGTTCCTTATATATGTAGATTGATAGAAGTAGGCTATTAGCATGTGACATATTAAAATTGTCCAAAAAGGATCAAAGAAATCCACCAGTAAAGATCATTTATCTTTTAAGTAAGATTTCAGTGAATCAAAGGATTTAAATCTGTGAGACTGAAATAAGAGAATGGACAGCAACGGTGGTCCACTTTGAGGCATAGACACTGAACAGAAAAGTTACTTAATACAAAGACTATAAAGAATATCGACTGGGCAATGGGAGAAACTCAACGGTTTGAAGTCTCAAAAGCCTCTTTCCATATGGAGTGCATTTTAAATTGGATCAGTAAAAGGGATTGGAAATAACAGAAGGTAATGAGGCCACATTACATCTGCCTCTTGGTCTCTGTACCACAGCATCAAGGACAGCAGCCCCTGATCTTTATTATTCAGTTACTACAAATCTGTAACTTTAAACATGGAACTGTGAATACACACACACACACACACACACACACACACGCACACATGCACGCACACACGGACACATGCACACATGTATGCACACACACACACACACACACATATTCAGGCTAGCTGTTGTAAGCATCCATAAATATATTAGACAAGCCAGATTTTTACTCATTCATGCACTACAATTATCTACTAATATCTACTAAAATCTAACTATACAATTCACTACTAATAATAGATATTAGTAGTTGCATTATTGTCAAACATACAACTGGATACAGGGAACATATAGTAACATCATCTGTATTTGTGTTATAACTGTCTTTGATAGATCCTAAACTTGAGAGCAGAAAGTCAATTATCAAGAATTCAAACAAAGGACTGAAGTAGCTGATTGGTTTGCAACCCCATAGAAAGAACAACAATATCAACCAAACAGACACCCCACGACTCCCAGGGAGTAAACCACTAAGCAAAGAGTACACCTGGAAGAACCCACTGTTCCATCCACATATGTAGAAGAGGATGGCCTTGTCAGGCATAAATGGGAGGATGGACACTTGGTCTTGTGAAGGCTTAATGTACTAGTGTAGGAAAATGCCAGGATGGGGAAGTGAGAGAGAGTGGATGGGTGGATGAGGGGTCACCCTCAGAGCAGCAGGGGGAGGGAGATGGAATAGGGTATTTCTGGAAGGGAAACTGGGAAAACGGATAACATTTGAAATGTAAATAAAGAAAATATCCAATAAAAAAAGAATTCAAACAAATGAACTCTAAATTATAAATCTGAAAAAAGTGTCAAATAATTTGTTATTGTGAAGATAGAAACAAGAACGAGGCACCCGAACAATGTTCAGAAACCCAGTATGCTTCAAATAATATGTGAATTATTTTTCTTTCTACCAATCATATCTCACAAACCACTTGTATGGGATGAAACATGAACACGTGTACAATGCCTGCTACTTTTCTATAAGATTTTGATCTGTCCTTCATTTGGGAGATTCTTAGATTACAAAATGATAAGAACATTAATGTCCGTTCTCATATAAGAATGCATTTAATTAACAGGGTTTGAACGTTTTAACTTGGCCATAATTTAAAAACAACAGCACGAAACTTTATGCCACATCAAGGCTAATCCTAATTTCCCAGTGTATTAGTGATTTGCACTCCATTCTCCAAAGGGTTAAGGAAAATCTGCTAAAGCTTTGCTATACAATTCATCCATGTATTTATCCAGTATTCATTTAATGCTAATTCTTATGAGCTATCACAACATCTAACATTGTAGACTGGGACATAGATTGTGAATATTACCCTCAAGAGACTTGATAGCAAATATATTCAGTATATGATAACAAATCCTTTCCATGCTGATAAAACAAATTGAGATCTTTGACCAAAATTGGGACCCTTCCCAGTAGATTAATTTTTCCATAAAATACAATGTGATTCACAGTATTGTTAGTAGCTGACTTCCCCAGAGCTAAGATCATTACAGAACAGTCAGCCACAGAGCTTTCAATTTTAATTAGGAATAACACACATATGGGGAAACTGATTGATATAGGAGGAACTTTTGCTAGTCAAAAGCTTCTTTTCACTCAACTCCTATTTATATCCCTGGATTTTTTATTACTTATTAATGCCCTAACATATAATTTTATTAATAATTCTGTAAAATGAAGTGAGCCGTGTTTCCATTAAAATTTGAGTTCTAGACCAGAGCCAGTTACTAATAGTTACAATAGCAAATATATATATGCTATATAATGACAAACCACAATTACGCTTATACCTAAACCATACAAAAACCCAACAAAGAAAGAAAACTTCAGGAATATCCATGCAAAAATAATCAATAAAATTCTCCCAAACTAAAATCAAGAATACATCAAAGCAATCATTCACCATGATCAAGTAGGCTTCATCCCAGGGATGCAGGGATGGTTCAATATATGGAAATCCATCAACATATTCCACTATATAAACGAACTCAAAGAAAAAAAAACACATGATCATCTCATTAGATGCTGAGAAAGCATTTGACAATTTTCAAAACTCCTTCATGATAAAAGTCTTGAAAAGATCAGAAACAAAGGCCCATACCTAGACATAGTAAAAGCAATATATAGAAAACCAGTAACCAACATCAAACTACATGGAGAGAAACTTGAAGCAACCCCACTAAAATCAGGGACAAGACAAGACTTTCTCCCTACCTATTCAATATAGTACTCAAAATTCTAGCCAGAGCAATTAGACAACAAATGGAGGTCAAACAGATACTAATTAAAAGCAAGAAGTCAAAATACCAATAATTGCAAATGATATGATTGTATACTTAAGCGACTGCAAAAATTGCATCAGAGAAATACTAAACCTGATAAACAACTTCAGCAGAGTGGCTGGATATAAAATTAATTCAAACAAATCAGTAGCATTCCTCTACTCAAAGGATAAAACGGCTGAAAAAGAAATTAGGGAAACCACATCTTTTACAATGGTCACAAATAAATACCTTGGTGTGACTTTAACCCAGCAAGTGACAGATCTAGACAACAAGATCTTCAAGTCTCTGAAGAAATCAATGACCACCTCAGAAAATGGAAAGATCTCCCATGCTCATGGATTGGCAGGATTAATATAGTAAAAATGGCCATCTTGCTGAAATCAAACTACAGATTCAATGCAATCCCCATCAAAATTCTAACTCATTTCTTCATAGAGTTAGAAAGAAAAATTTGCAAAATCATTTAGAATAACAAAAAACCCAATATAGCAAAACTATACATGACAATAAAGGAACTTCTGGGAGAATCACCATCCCTGACCTCAAACTGACAAAAAATGCATGGTATTGATACAGAGACAAGCAAGTAGATCAATTGAATAGAATTGAAGACCGGAGAATGAACCAAAGCCCTATGGTCACTTGATCTTTGACAAAGGGGCTAAAACCATCCAGTGGGGGGAAAAAACGGCATTTCAACATATGGTTGAAACCTCCAGCAGCTTGAACTCGAGGTCAGCATGTAGAAGGATATAAGTCCCAGTGGATCAAATCCTCCACATAAAACCAGATACATTGAAACTAATAGAAGAGAAAGTGGGGAAGACCCTCCAACACTTTATGAAATTCTTTGGCAAATGGATGGAGCTAGAATATATCATCCTGAGTGAGTTAATCTAGTCACAAAAAACACACATGGTATGCACTCACTGAAAAGTGGCTATTAGCCCAAAAGCTAATACACAAAATACAATTCTTAGTTCTTATGAAGCTCAGAAAAAAGGAAGAGCAAACTGTGGATGGTTCAAGCCTTCTTAGAAGGTGGAACCGAATACTCACGGGAAGAGATACAGGGACAAAGAGTGGAGGAGACTGAGAAAAAGGCCATCCAGACACTGTCCCACATGGGAAATGTATGCCTTATGCAGCCACCAAACCCAGTCACTATTTATGATGCCAAGAATGGCTTGTTGACAGGAGCCTGATATGGATGTCTCCCGAGAGGCTCTGCCAGAATATAACTGATACAGCTAAGGGTACTTTCAGCTAACCATCAGACTGAGCATGGGGACCCCAATGGGGAAGTTAGAAAAAGAACAGAAGTAGCTGAAGAGGGTTGCAGCCCTGTAAGAAGAGCAATATCAACCAAGGGCACCCCCAGAGCTTCCGGTGACTAAACCACCAACGAATGAGTGCACACGGAGGCACCTATGGCTCCAGCTTCATATGTAGCAGACGATGGTCTTATCTGGCATCAATGAGAGGGGAGGCTTTTGGTCCCATGAAAGCTCTTTTCCCCAGTGTAGTAGAATGCCAGGGTGTTGAGTGGGGAGTGGATGGGCATGAGGGACAACATCCACATAGAAACAGGGGAAGCAGGATGGACATTGGGGGAAACAGGAAATGGGATCACATTTGAAATTTAAATACATAAAATATCTAAAAGGAAATAAAGAAGAAAAACAAACTATAATGAAAGAATAAATTATTGCTCAAGAAATTTAAGAGAACAATTTGAAAAAATTCCTATATTCATGAGTTAGAAGTTATTAATACTGTCAATATAAATTTAGTACCAAAAGAACAGTGATATTCTTCATAGAAGTAGAGAGACTAAACCAAATTTCTATGGGAGCCAACAAAATTTAATAGAAAAAGCTACCTTAAACAAAAACATAAATATCAGAACATATCTGCATTCACCATACACTACATCCTTGCACTGTTGGAAAACTAAGCACATAAACAATGGACATAGACTAGAGGTCCTTGATAAAATCTGTTTATACACAGGTAGTCGATAATTGACAAAAGGCATTAATAATCAAAATACATATGACAGATAACATATAACAACAAATACTTTTCAATGTGTTTTGTTTTCAAAACAAGTAACAGAAGGAGCTACAAGAATTAGGAAATGTCGTGCACCTTACACATTGTGAAACTAGGTCTATAGCAAAACCTGTCAGTTTTGTAATCTGTTTAATTATATAGAACATGCCAACTATACGTAACAGGGAAAGTTTTGATAAGGCTTAGACATTCTCTCTCATAGATATGACAAAGGAGGTAGCAGTGACTGACATGGTTTTATGTAAGACTACCATCGATGAGTATACATTTTACTTTTATATGTGAAATGAAGAATATTTTCTAAACACTCACTAAACTAATGGTATCCTCTTAATTAATGGTTTTGAGAAATTTGGGTCTCTACATATAGAATAATGAAACTAGAAATTTATTGCTTAGCAATAACAAAGTCAACCAAAATGCATTGAAGAGTTAAAGCTGGGACTTCAGAAGATATATAGAAAAATATGTCAAAAATTAAATAGACAAGGATTTCTTCAAGATAATTTCCCAAAGAATAATAAACTCTAACTTTATTGAGAAATCAGAATATATCCAAAAGCTTGTTCAACAGTTTGTTACCAGAATATATGAGGAATTCCAAGTACTCAACAGCAGCAAAAAATTAACACAAATACAAATGCTGTTAATGGTTAATGTTTGTAACTCATGCAGAAGACCAGGTTTTAGGTCCTAGGCTAAGGACCACATGGTTGTTCAAGACCACCTATACTTCAGCTCTAGGGTATCTGACTCTTCTGTTTTTTTTTCAGACAATGCAAACAAGTCTGAAAGCAAAACACATACAATAAAAATAAATCTGCATGTCGTGAAGATTTGCAAATTGTGAGTGAGTAAAAGAATATCACCTTCATCAGGTAAATGTAATTGAGGATTGAAATGAGATAGCATTGATCACAATAAAAATGCTGTTATCAAGAAGAATAAAAATAGCAAGTGTGATCAAGAATCTGGAAAGCAGAAAGTCACTTCAGTGATTGTAAGTGGGGTGAATGCGTGTTGTACAGTCATTATGAAGAACCATCCATATGCTTTACAAAACAAGCAAAACAAATAAAAAAATCTTCAAATATGACTACCACATGCTCCATACATGCTAATAAATAACATGAACTAAAAACCGGAGGTAAAAGAGTACATGAACACTCATGTTCATGACAACATTATTCAGACTAGCCAAGAAATGGAAAGAAGCCAGGCACTCTGTTGCTGCATGTATAAAGAGACCATGGTACACATGCATAATTGTAATAACTTACGGAAGGGAGTATCTCAGAACGGAAGCGAAGATGACATTACTTATAGCATAAAAGACAGAAGTGGAAGAATAATCTTCCTGGTCAAAAGAAGAGCTTCATTTGAAGAAACAGCCCAGATGTCATACAATGAAAGAATGGGGACAGAAAATTTGGTTTACTTACATAATGGAATATTGTTCAGCTGTTAAGAAGGAAGGCATCATGAGTTTTGAAGGCAAATGGATGGAAGTAGAAAATATCCTGAGTGAGGTAACTCAGACCCAAAAGGACATGATGATATGTACTCCCTAATTAGCAAACAGTAGCCAAAAAAGTACAGAATACCTAGGGTAGAATCCACAGAACACAAGGTCGACAAGGAGAAGGGTCTAAGGGGAGGATGCTTCAATCCCACTTGGAAGAGAGAAAAAAGTAGTCACTGGAGACAGAGGGAGGAGGAGATCTGGGTGGGAGAAATGAAGGGGAGAGGAAAAGGGGAACATGATCAGGTATAGGGGGGCATATGAGAGCAGCCCTAAGGGCCAGCAGAATGAATGGAAATATGCATTCTCAGTGGGTAAGAGTTGGGGTGGACCTTCTAGAAGGTAGCAGATACCTGGAAGGTGAGAAACTTTCAGGAATCAAAAGGAAGGACCTTAATTGGAATGCCCAACAGTGGGAAGAGGGAACTTGTTGAGTGCACTTCCAGTAGAAAGACCAGGCATAAATTAGAGAGATGGGGTTTCCAACTCATAGTCAAAAACTCTGACCTAGAATTGTTCCTGTCTAAAAGAACTTCAGGAACAAAAATGGAAAGGAGACTGAGGGAAAGGAGGTCCAGTGACAGGCCCAATTTGTGTTCTATCTCAAGGGGAGGCTCCAAGGCCTGACAGTATTGCTAATGTTGTGGTGTGCTTATACTCAGGAGCCTAGCATGGCTGTTCTCCGAGAGGCCCAACAGACAGCTGGCTGAGACAGATGCAGATACTTATACTCAACCAATGGACTGAAGTCAGGAACCCCTGTGGTTGAATGAGGAAATGGCTTGAAGCAGTTGAGGAGTAGTCTCAGCTAACCTGGACCCCTGAGACCTCCCAGACACTGAGCCACCAAACAGGTAGCATACACTGGTTTGGTATCAGTGGGAAAGACTTGAAGCCCTAAGGAGTGGGGAGCTCTGGTGGGGTTGGAGGGGTGGGAGGTGGGGAGTGGGGAGTGGAGGTTGGCTACATCTTTTTGGAGATGGGCAGGAGGAGAAATAGCACAATGAACTATGGAGGGTGAACCAGGAGTTGGGTAATGATTGGACTGAACATAAATAAAAGTAATAATTAAAAACTTTATAAATTAATAGGTTTATAAACATATAAAATGAATTTTATTCATTTTTATCTTCCTTTTCCATTCTCAAATCTCTGTCTATCTCCCCAATAACCTTCATCTTCCAAGGTTTCTTTTGTGTGGTACATTGAATTTATTTAGAATTAAACTGGGTGAGTAGGAAGTAATTTACCGCATCATGGGAAACTTTTAATAGTTGCATCACTGAAGAAGATGGCAATCTGTCTTCTACTAATCTTTAGTTGTCAATAGTTTCTCAAGGAGAGATGGGACCTTATGGGTCCCTTCTCTATCCAAAATGCTATGTTAAATTGCCCAAACTTGCATTCAGATAACCACAATTTCAGTAAGTCCACATTTTAACAGCACATCTCCCTGTTCTCTTGCATCCTATGTGGCCTTCAAACTCATTATGTGCCTGAGGTTAACGTTAAATTTATGATCCTCCTCTCTTCATCTCCCAAATTCTAGGATTCCAAGACCATGCCATCAGGCTCCATTTATGTGACGCTGATGATCAAAACCTAGGGTATGGTATATAGTAGGACAGCACTCTAGCAACTGAGATGAAGCCTTAATTGCCATGTCTTATTACATGACATAGATCCAATAGTCTTCATGGATTCATCTACTCTTAATTCACTTTTGGGAGAATTACAAATTAAAAGAGTCAGTATGCTCCACTCCAACCACCCTGAAATGGTAGGAAATGGTGGATTCTGAATTTGACCATGCTTGAAAAGCACGTAAAATTCTTCTAAAAACAAAATTATCCCAGTCACATATTATTCAATAGATCCAGGTGTTACTGACCAGCTGGCTGGCATCATTTTGCTTTACCCTGACCACAGGTACATGAGGCTCTGCCTTCCCGACATTGGCAATTCCAAGCCTCTGAACATTGATGTCTTGCTGATACACTGGCAGACACAAAGCCTTAGGACTCCAAACCTTATACCTATTACTCCCAGTTTCAAAGAAATATATGAGGACTGTGGGCATTATAGGAGACAGATTTCTGAGGACTTTAACTCCCAGTAGCCCTGGAACCTGACAGGTTAAGATAAGCACTTGCCTTTTATTTTATAGCACCTAACTGAGACAATCTTAGTCTGGGAAAGACATCAAAATCATAAAGTTACTTAGAGTTTTTTCAATTTCATTGATGTTCATTGGTATTGCATGCCAAGTCATTGAATTTATTTACACTTTAGAATTTGTTTGGTTTTCGGTTTTCATTTTAGAAGCAGAGTTTTATACTGCCCATGCTGTTCTTGAAATTACTCTATCTCCCTACTAAGGATGATCTAGATCACTGATCTCCCTGCCACCAGCACTCTGGTAGTTTGGATATGAATGACCTCCATAGACTTCTGGTTTGAATGCTTGCCCCATAGGGAGTAAGGAAATATGGCTTTGTTAGAATAGGCTTGGCATTGTTGGAGAAAGTACAACAGTACTCTGTGTGCTTTGAAGTCTCAGAAGCTGTAATAAGGTCTAGTGGCCAATTCACTTTCTTTAGTCTATTGATCTGGATGCAGAACTCTCAGCCCCTATTCCAGCACCATGTGTACCTGCAAACCATCATGTTCCTACCATGATGATAATGGACTAAAACTCTGAAACTGTAAGCCAGTTTCAATAAACGTTTTCTCATAAGAGTTGCTGTGGTTATGGTAACTTCACAGCAGGAGAAACCCTGAAACAACTAAGAAAACTAGGACACTAAGACAACATTCAAATGACTAGATTTCTAAGGAATACTTTTTTTTTTATTAACTTGAGTATTTCTTATATACATTTCGAGTGTTATTCCCTTTCCCGGTTTCCGGGCAAACATCCCCCTCCCCCCTCCCCTTCCTTATGGGTGTTCCCCTCCCAACCCTCCCCCCATTCCCGCCCTCCCCCCAACAGTCTAGTTCACTGGGGGTTCAGTCTTAGCAGGGCCCAGGGCTTCCCCTTCCACTGGTGCTCTTACTAGGATATTCATTGCTACCTATGAGGTCAGAGTCCAGGGTCAGTCCATGTATAGTCTTTAGGTAGTGGCTTAGTCCCTGGAAGCTCTGGTTGCTTGACATTGTTGTACATATGGGGTCTCGAGCCCCTTCAAGCTCTTCCAGTTCTTTCTCTGATTCCTTCAACGGGGGACCTATTCTCAGTTCAGTGGTTAGCTGCTGGCATTCGCCTCTGTATTTGCTGTATTCTGGCTGTGTCTCTCAGGAGCGATCTACATCCGGCTCCTGTCGGTCTGCACCTCTTTGCTTCATCCATCTTGTCTATATGGGTGGCTGTATATGTATGGGCCACATGTGGGGCAGGCACTGAATGGGTGTTTCTTCTGTGTCTGTTTTAATCTTTACCTCTCTATTAGCTGCCAAGGGTATTCTTGTTCCCCTTTTAAAGAAGGAGTGAAGCATTCACATTTTGATCATCCGTCTTGAGTTTCATTTGTTCTAGGCATCTAGGGTAATTCAAGCATTTGGGCTAATAGCCACTTATCAATGAGTGCATACCATGTATGTCTTTCTGTGATTGGGTTAGCTCACTCAGGATGATATTTTCCAGTTCCAACCATTTGCCTACGAATTTCATAAAGTCATGTTTTTGATAGCTGAGTAATATTCCATTGTGTAGATGTACCACATTTTCTGTATCCATTCCTCTGTTGAAGGGCATCTGGGTTCTTTCCAGCTTCTGGCTATTATAAATAAGGCTGCGATGAACATAGTGGAGCACGTGTCCTTTTTATAGGTTGGGGCATCTTTTGGGTATATGCCCAAGAAAGGTATAGCTGGATCCTCAGGCAGTTCAATGTCCAATTTTCTGAGGAACCTCCAGACTGATTTCCAGAATGGTTGTACCAGTCTGCAACCCCACCAACAATGGAGGAGTGTTCCTCTTTCTCCGCATCCTCGCCAGCATTTGCTGTCACCTGAGTTTTTGATCTTAGCCATTCTCACTGGTGTGAGGTGAAATCTCAGGGTTGTTTTGATTTGCATTTCCCTTATGACTAAAGATGTTGAACATTTCTTCAGGTGTTTCTCAGCCATTCGGCATTCCTCAGCTGTGAATTCTTTGTTTAGCTCTGAACCCCATTTTTTAATAGGGTAATTTGTCTCCCTGCGGTCTTACTTCTTGAGTTTTTGTATATTTTGGATATAAGGCCTCTATCTGTTGTAGGATTGGTAAAGATCTTTCCCCAATCTGTTGGTTGCCGTTTTGTCCTAACCACAGTGTCCTTTGCCTTACAGAAGCTTTGCAGTTTTATGAGATCCCATTTGTCCATTCTTGATCTTAGAGCATAAGCCATTGGTGTTTTGTTCAGGAAATTTTTTCCAGTGCCCATGTGCTCCAGATGCTTCCCTAGTTTTTCTTCTATTAGTTTGAGTGTGTCTGGTTTGATGTGGAGGTCCTTGCTCCACTTGGACTTAAGCTTTGTACAGGGTGATAAGCATGGATCGATCTGCATTCTTCTACATGTTGACCTCCAGTTGAACCAGCACCATTTGCTGAAAATGCTATCTTTTTTCCATTGGATGGTTTTGGCTCCTTTGTCAAAAATCAAGTGCCCATAGGTGTGTGGGTTCATTTCTGGGTCTTCAATTCTATTCCATTGGTCTATCTGTCTGTCTCTGTACCAATACCATGCAGTTTTTATCACTATTGCTCTGTAATATTGCTTGAGTTCAGGGATAGTGATTCCCCCTGAAATCCTTTACTTTTTAGTTCTGAATGGTTACATGGATTTACTAGAATTGGTCATTAAAAGGCCTATATTCTAATCACTGAGTTAAACATAGTTTTATAATACCCCACTAAAATCAACATTTAATTCTGAGTTCTATACTTTATTCTAAATCTTTGTTTTATCCCCAGACAATATTATATGATTTTATCCAAATATTTTATAGCAGTTTTTATTTTGAGGTTTTGTTGAAATTTGCTACAGGCTGTATAAAATTACAATGAGAAAATAAATCTTATTAAATTTTAGGTGTCTCTTTATCACCTGAAAGTAGCAGATATTGACTTATCTTTCTTTTTTTAATTTTTTTATTAGATATACTTCTTTTCTTACATTTGAGATATTATTCCCTTTCCCGTTTTCTGTCCATAAGCCCCTATCCCCTCCCCTCCCCCATACGTGTGTTCCCCCCATCCATCACCCCTACTGTCCCCCTATATTCCCCTGCACTGGGGGTTCAACCTTGGGAGGACCAAGGGCTTCCCTTTCCATTGGTGCCCCAACAAGTCTATTCTCTGCTACACATGCAGTTGGAGCCCTGGGTCAGTCCGTGTATAGTCTTTCAGTAGTGGTTTAATCCCTGGAAGCTCTGGTTGATTGGCATTGTTGTTCTTATGGGGTTGCAAGCTCCTTCAGCTCTTTCAATACTTCTTCTAATTCCCCCTAACGGGAGTCCTGTTCTCAGTTCAGTGGTTTGCTGCTAGCATTGACCTCTGTATTGGACATGCTCTGGATGTTTGACTTAGCTTTCTGTTGTGCATTGCCATACATATCTATCATCCATGTGCAGCAGCTTAAATTTTTATGTCAAGTCATGGAGATCCCTAGTAACTGAAAAATATATACAAGGGATATGAGACATATGTTTCTCTCTAAATTACTTCAAACAATGTTTCTTACGTGCTGCCCATTATTTATTAGATTAAACACACTTGGTCAGTGTAAAAGAAAATTGAAGTGATTTATTTTTTAATAAAAATTACTGCTCACATATTATGATTTTTTTTAGCTGTTTGTCTCTATTACATTTTTAGTTTTGGTAAAATAAGTATTTTGTGAGTTTTAACTGAAATTGAACCTAAAATTGCATTTAAGATGCTTTTATTTTTTAGTTATTAGCTAAATATTAGCCATATTTCATATTATTACTAAAATTTGTTTGCTAAAATCCTTTATGAACATTGAATGTAAAGATACTTGAAGTGTATGAGAAAAATTTACCTGATGGAATTTTTGATTAGATAAAGCACAAGGAATTACAGTTAGAGATCACTAAGCATAGAAATAAGAAAACACAAAACTAGACACATAGCACAAGAGATTATTTTACAACTATATTATATTTTTCAACCAAATAAAAGTTTTTTTTAAAAAGGTTATGTTCATTCAAAAGCCTCAACAGTCAAGACATTTTAGTAACTAAATTTATTACTTAGAGGAAAAAGGACATATAGCCTATGAGAAAATAATAATGTCATATGTAAAATTAAAGTGAATAAATGCTTAGACAATTTGTAGCATGATGACTTTATTCTCATGCATAACAGTGAGTAACGTGTCAAAGACATGCCATGTTACTATGAGATACATATAGCTCTCGTGTAATACAAGAAAAGCTACGCTTCCTCTCTAGGTTGATGAGTCGACAGGTTTTACCAATAAATGTCATGATGTTGCATTGAATATTTATAAAATAAGGAGAACTTTAAGAAAACAAGTTTTTACTGCTGGAAAAGGTTGTGCCCAGTAAGCAAGTTTCACGGTAAATATAATTATTTTGTTTTAATATCTAGAAACCAAAGCTTTATGCCCAGTTGCTCTCTGTGTAGATACTGCTCCATTATTTGTTGACTGCAGACGTATTGTTAATAATTTATAAGAATGGTCTAACTTCATTATCCAGCAGTTCTTTCAGAGACATTCTGGTGTCAATGGTACTTATAGAGCAAATTTATAAAAGTCTTGAAAATCAAACTAACATCAATGTCCAAATTGTGTGATAATCCCCAGAACCCACTTTAAATGCAACTATCACATTTTTGGTAAACATGTGACATGAGATAATTTTCAAACTTTTTATCTCAGTAGAAAAAAAAGATTGTTATATCAGTCATATTTTTAAATGCTCTGATATGGATCTAAATGATAAATTGTTTTTGGATCTGAATAATAGAATCTATTTTCCATTAATTCCTTTTTAAGTAATCTTATTTACCATGTCAGTGCTAAGCATAAACACTTGACAAGGACTCATACAAGAAATTTTGAGTTTGAGAGTCAGCTTTCTTTCCTATGACATTGCTATGTGACTTGATTCCGTACATCCCTACTAGTAAGAGATGTGTGACGTGTGGCTGCTCATATCATCCTAATCTTCTTGACCCTATGCTTTCTCATAATCACTTGGCAATAATGATCAAGGTTTTTGTTTTGTTTTCATGGAGGATTTCTTGGGCCAACATTTAAAAACATTCCAACTGTTTTTTTTTTTTTTTGGTGGGGGGGAAAGGATATCTCTTCTTTTTGTCAGTTTTTTTTTTATTTCTAACTATGGTATGTCTATTACTTGGCATACCCATTTGGGAAAGCCTTAACAGTGGCAAATTGTATTTTCATTGGACAATCCAACAATATTTTTATAGCATTAAACAATGACTTTGTCTTCGGATTCGGGAAGCTAAAACTGTGAAGTCTCCCATGATCCTCTTATTCAAATTATAGTAAAATTAAGGTGATGTAAAGCATGTATAATAATGTTTTAACCATTTTTAGTTAGATGTGTTAAAATAAAATAATAAAACATGAGTATTCACTAAATATGAATAGGTTCAGGATTTGACAAACCTGTACTTGTTATATATAAATACTGTAAACAAAATGTAAAGTACATACGTGTTTAGTTCCCTGAAAACTCTCCCAAGTAATTCTTTGAAATGAATCCCTTAGTGGCTTAATTTTTATAGCTAAAGTTTTGCTCTTTTCAGGCTCTAAATTTGTGCTTAACCTACTGATATTTATAGTTTAACATAAAATATGTTGTCTATATAGTATCTTCTTTATCAAAACAATCCATAGTTGCAATAAAAAGTAAAAGGCACACATCATGACAGGTTCTTGCCTACAATCCATTTTAGAAACTCAAGAATAGATAGAATGTCATATAAAAGCTTTATAGCTATGTGGCCTTGAATCAAACTTCTATAATCCACAATGGTGATGTTTTTACAGTCAGTCTATTGTTAATCTCCACTGTTCTGTTGTACCAATGCATTGCAATTTGTTGATATGTGCACCCCCTGCATAGTTGGCTGCTCCTAAATGTGACGGATCATGCCTTAGTGCTCAAGAAAAATAAGAGCATTTCTATTTTGTTCTTACCATTAGTAAGATTTCTATACGTATTCTTTTACATACTATTTGCTTCAGATATGTTTTACAGATTTACTCTATCTGATTCATCTATCTTTTGGTATGTGGAGAATTTTTTATAATTAGGGGATTTTGAAATTCATCAAAGGTGTTTTAAATCTTCTAAGAAAATTAAGGTTTTCTATGTTAGAGAGTTAATTATAATAAATCCATGCAATTTATTTGGGGGTTAGATCCGACTTAATCATGGTGTATCAATTTTTATGTATTACTATATTCAGTTTATAACTATGTGAAAGATTTGGTCTACAGCTGTTTATGTTGTGTCTGAGGATTGTCTATGCTTGTAAAAAGGGTGGGAAATAGCCTCTAGAACCACATCTTGTATTGTTCAGAAAAGATTGCGTGCAATTGATTTTACATTCTCCTGTGTTTGGTAAAATACTATTAAATTGCAGGAGAAAAGGATTAGCAGTTAAAAGTAATTCCTAATTTTCCAGAGCATCCCTGTTCAACTCTCAGATCCAACATGGTGAATCATAACTATCTGTCAGTTTAATCTCAACATATCCAATGCCTTCTGTCCTCCACAGGCACTGTAGCATAAAGTGCACAGTCAAACAGGCACACAAAATGCCCACACACATAGATAAAGAAATAAATACATTAAAAAATATCACTGTTGACATCATGTGTGCCTGGAGGTTTTTGTACTGAGCGATTATTAATTAAGGCATCCACATGAATCAGTCATTCAGTCATATGAATTCTATCATGTGTAACTATTCTAGTTATCTATTATTTCCAGTGTGATCTTAGTAGACTTTTATTAGCTGTTCATCATTTTGTAAGTTTTAAAGTTTATTCATGGTTATTGCTCACGTGCTTCCTTGCAGACTTTTTTTACTCTCTCTAGGGTCCAGATTCATAGGCTTTGTCTTATCAGGGGCTGATGTTCTGAGCACTGTCTTTGACTTCAGTCATCATAAGAGATTGGATAAGCATCGATATTCCTTAGCTGCAAAATCTGAAGTGTTAACTGCCATTGTTTTTTTATTCTGGTTTTATTGGTGGTACTTCCTTTTGCAACTTCTTCCTCTGCCTTCTTAAAAAGAGCACTTGCCTTGCCCTCTCTTGTCTTGTGATGTAGACCTGTGCTCGTCTACAGTTCAGTCTCCCTCACGCCATTCTCCTTTTTCTTCCTCTTCTTCTTCCTTCCCCTCTTCCTCCTTTTTACTGTCAGTAATTAAATACAAGTCTTTGCATATATTAATCAAGTTCTCTTCCACTGAGTTGTATCCACAGTCCCTAGTCGGTAGCGTTTTGTTAGTTTGTGACGTAAATTTCACAATTTGGCATCCATTTTAATCCATGTTGCTCATTTTCAATGCTTTATTATTGGCTGAGGTTTCCTATGGGGAATGGAATACAGTTTGCATCACTCAAGGCTCTTGTCTACTTGTAGCTCCTCCATTTGCCTGAAAAATTATCTTCTGACTGAATACAATCCCACTGTGCATGAAGCTACTTTTTTGTTAAATCTCTTCACTTGTCAGAGAACATGTACTTGTAGAATATTTGTTTGTCCTTGGAAATGCTTGTTCTTCCTTGAATTCAGGTTATTTGGTTGTAACCTCAGCTCTGACTTTGAAATCCAGATATGTGCTGAGTTTATCAACTAGCATTTATTTCTGTTGAGTATGGGTGTTGTCAGTATCCAAGTGATGCTTTTCTATGAGAATTTTGATGATTTTTAATGAATGTTATTTATGTGATTCAAATGAATTAAAATTTTTACATGAACTAAAACTTGAAACTAATTGATTAATATAAATCCACAGTTCCTCTTTCTAAAAATAACTTATTTGAAATTTTAAAATTTGCGATGCAATACTCAATCTTCAATTTCAACTTTATTTGATTCATAATTACAGAGCAGACACAGAAGTGTCTGTGACATAATTCTAGAGATATCTGATCCAGGAGAGAAGACATACCCTAAAATGTGACTGACACCATCCCAGGAGCCGGGATTCTGGCCTGAACAGCAAAGGAAAAAGAACAAAGCTAGCAAACCATGGGTATTTCTTGTACCTTGGGCACCATAGTTTAAGCCTGTTTTGCTATCCTGCTTTCTATTCTCTGATTCACTGAATTTCTGGGAACCATAAATCAAAATAAACTCTGCATGTTTAAGTTGTATTTTGATTGGAATTTGTTTACCATAATAAGAAAAGTAGCCAATCAGAAGCTAAATAAAGTCTCATAGGTGTATGAGATTTATAAAAGCATGTCTGATGGAGGTTCTTCTGGACCATCTTGTGAGTCTATCACAAATGTCTCAAGAAGATAGAAGGACAGAAACGAGTGTCGGTAGACTGTTGGCTATGTACTATGAATAATTTGGGAATTCCTGTTGGCCATACACTATCAGCATAATGTGCATGCCTAGAGAAGTAAATTAATCCTCCAGTCTGTGTTTCTCTCTGTTTGTCTGTTTGTCTGACTCTGTGTGTGTGTGTGTGTGTGTGTGTGTGTGTGTGTGTGTATGTGTGTGTGTGTGTGTGTGCTTGTTTGTGTTGGCCTCACTCTACCTCTCTGTGTCTTTGTATCTGTCTCTGTCTTTCTCTCTCTCTAAAGAGAAATAACCACTGAACAACACAAGAAAATTGTAGTGCTGAGTCCCATGAAGTTCTGCTGTGGTACAATTCTTTTAGAAAAGAGAAATTATGTGTTTATATCATGAAGGCTTTGTTTAAATTAATTGGTAAAAATCTAGAAAGAAGGTGACTGAAGGGGCCTGAATATGACTATAGAAAAAGATCCCAAGTCAACTTCAGTCTTGAACAGCTTGGGTTTTTGGTAAACCACTAAACACTGTGGAAACCTGATCCTTCTCTCCCAAGTACTGGAGACATTCAAATGAGACAGAGTTACCTCTGAGCTTACAGACCTTGTCTCTCAGTAGATGGTCTCATGCTTTGTTCTTTGATCAAGGTATTTGAGATGTAGTGAGCAATGGCTAATCCATGAATATGTTTATAACTGAAAATTTGGGAACAGAATATTCTCAAAAATGGAGAAATCCTGGTAATAAATTGGATTGGTCACTGACTAAATTTAATTTGGTAAGAGTGTTTACTTGAGCATCCAACCTTGTAAAATACAAAAGATGATTAAAATAATTAGTCTAAAGAAAGATTCTAAAATCATTCCTCGATTGTGGCTTCCTCTCAAAGGATGATAGCATTTTGTTTATAATTACATTTAAGTACCTAACCTATACATGAGACTAAAACCTTTTCAATCAAATTATTTACCAAATCAATTAGAAGGACAATAAACTTAAAATAGCAATGTGCTCTTTGGATGATACTTATTGTCTTAGATTTTTTCTTAAACAAAAAGAAACATTTATAAATGAGAATACCATTATTTCTAAAAATGACCTATTTCTTTATACAAGTATTATTTTTTAAAGAAGTAAATTGTAACATTTCTTATGCTACCCAAATAGTAATACCTTTTAGTCAGAAAATAATTTTCAGCTTTCATTAGTCTCAATAAAAAATAAAGTTTTATTTTCATATTAAACAAATCAAAACCAACTCAGGCTTGCAGAATACACTGGACATTAAGTATTATATTTCCATATAGACCCAGAATATTCACAAAAATAGAAACGAATCCAAGGATAAAATAATTTAGCTTCTCTCCCCTTCTTTTCTCCTTCTGCCTCTTTACCCTTCTCCCCTTCCCCTCTCCCTCCCTCTTGCTCTCTCGTTCTCCCCTCTTGCTTTCTCAAAAAGCCTACTCTTTTTTAGATTTTTGTATGTGTATGTGTGTGTATGGTAGTTTTGCCTGCATGTATGTATATATACAAATCTATGCTTGATGCCTGTTCATTTTGGAAAAAGTTATTGGCTTCTCTGGAACTGGAGTTACATATAGTTGTAAACCTCTATGTAATTACTGGGATCTGAACCCAGGTTTTCTATAAGAGCAAGTGCCCTACACCACTGATCATCTTTTTAGTCCTTTTCAGTCTGTTTTCATGTGTAAAATTCTCTTGAATGCAGACATGTTTAGCTGCAACAGAGACAATTTTGCTTGCACTACTTAAAGTAACCTGTTTGACATTGTAAAGAAAATTCCTCCTGCAAAAAATATGTATTTTTTACATATATAATGTAAATATATGAATGTATATACATATTCTTGCTATATAAGAAGCTATACTCATCCATATGTGCTGTGTGTGTGTGTGTGTATGTATGAGAGAGAGAGAGAGAGAAATTTCAGTAAAATAGTAAAATCTTCATTTAGATTTTATTACTGAGTCTCTCATTATATTTAACCTTTGACACTGTATAACTTTTAACTTGGTAGTTGTTTTCCCTTTTTCATATTGACATTTTTCCTAGGCAGGCCATATTTTTATTGACTCTAAAGTTATTCCCCAAGTCTGTGACCACAGTCTTGTGTTTCTGCTCCATCTCCGTCACTTACCATGTCACTAACTTCTCTTCAACAGACAGCCGGGAATCAGCCCTCACCATAAATGCATATCTCCTACCTCCTCATGCATGTGTGTACATACACATGAAAATTGGTATGTCCTAACTGAAATTGTCCTCTGTGCTTTCATACCTCTTACACAAATAACAAACTTGTTATCTTATTCTTTTATTAAAAATACTTAATCTAATATTTTATATTCTTTTACTTCAACAATTGTTACCAGACTTTGCACTTAATCAAAATAAAAGTTCTGCTTATTTTTATAATTTCTACCCCAGATATTAAAATATTGTGTGTGATCAATGAATATTTTTGCCATATAGGTGAATATATTAGTGAGATGCAGAGATTAAAAGTAGAATTATAAATACTTAGACTATTTCTGTTTCAGAAATTTGGGCCTAGTATAATTATTACCCTTTTCACTAAAATTTCTCAGTGGGAATATATAGTCCTTTGACCACCTGTCTTAGTTGCCTTATAATGGGTCATATGAAGATTCTTTAAAATAGTTTTACATATGGCACTAGAGTAAACAGAAAACAGTTCTTGTCTAATTTGGGTTATAATGCTAAATGAATGAGGCTAATGAGGCTTGAGATGGGTGTAGACAATGAAGGATTTGTATTCAAAGGTCATTGTGGAATGTATGACCAGCTGATCTGATTTAGAGTCTCAGACATTGAAATTGACAATATCATGTCCACCGTTTCTCTTAATGTAGATTGAAATATAATGCTGTCTTTATTTCAACGAAGGGTCAGTTTTCCTCCAATTTTGATAGATGTCGAAGGAAATGGTAACACCAAACAGGCCTTTTTGTACTTCATCCTATGTTGAAAGGAGGGAACTTGAGAAAAATCCATCAGACTTTTCAAGGACACATTTAGAGGTCAATGGCTAAAGAATATGGTCAAGTGAAGAGGTTACATCTAATGGCAGGACACCATGCCACAGTTCTTTTGAAAGGGAGGTGATATATCCATATAATTTTTAAATGTCTGAGACAAAATTGGCAGTGGAGGGTTGAGTATGTGTGAAATCAAAGCAGTGGATGATCCAATATAATCAGATTTTAATCAGTTGGTCTATAAATATAGGTCTTAATACTAATATGACCATTAAGTTTGCACAGGAAAGTTCCTTTGAATTTGAAATCCTGTAAATAAACACAGAAGATAACCAACCTCACAAGACAGTCAGTCTGACAATGTGTCCTTTAAGAGGACATCACAGGCTTTTAAATTATTACCATAATATAGATTCAAGCTTTTCACATGTATTTTATTAAATATTAATAAATGTGTTCAGATAGAGTGGTTGTCTATAAGTAAAAGAGATGAAAACTGTCATCTAGAGGTGGCTGAGAAACTTAGCAGAAAACAAGCTATAGAGAGTGCTCCAGAGCACAGATGAAGGGAATTATTTTTCACTATTGTGGCTGAGTAAAATGAAAATGCACATCTCTGCTCCCTATGGCAAAGGAGAGAGGCCATCTATCTTGTCAGCACCTGATACTATTTTGCTGGCGGACTTTAATTAGATAGACTAGACAGCTTGCAAGAGAAAAAAGTAGAGGATCTCTATTCTGGTGTAAATTTTCTAAGCAGTGTGTGAGAGGTGTACGCAAAAATCATGTTGGCAAAATATTTTGTGTAAGTGCCTCCCACACACAGCTTTAAAATGTTACCCCTATGTGTTTTTCATTCCTGCTGCTATTCAAATAACAAATGTCTGCACTGTATTATTCTGCTTCTTTTTCTCCCTTGCCCCATGACTCTTCAAAGAAATATTAGTAACTATTGCATTTGGCTTTGAATGCTATTTCATGTAATTTAGAAATGATTTTAAAATTAAATGGACTTCTTCTTTTCCTGAGACACGATCTAGAAGGTGAGTGATATGAAATGGACCATAGATACTCCCTAGTACAATAGAAGGGTTGAATTCATTGAAAAAGTTATGAAGTTTGTTTTAATATATTTTGTGTCTGTTAAATGTTTTCAGGGATCACTTACAAAACACAGAACTAAATTTATAGTGGCTGAAATGTTTGTCTTGTAAAGATCTAAACACTTTAATGACATGGTTATTCTTCAGTGACTCTAGCATTTTCTTTGCCTCCACTGTTAAGTGGACCATCATATAAGGCTGAATATCATCCCAGGTCCTGGACGCATTCTGTAAATATGTGCACAAAGCATGTCTGTTATTATATCACCTACCAGAACACAGCAAGGAGATGGTGCCTGTTTTTGATCTCCATATGCTCCACAAACTTTTAGTGACCATGTGTAGTGTGCCTATGAATGCTGAGATCTGAGTATTTCGGTCAAATCAAGGCACTATGGTTTCAGCAACACACACAGAGGGATTGATTTTTCTATTACGTGGCTTTGGGTGACATATATACCGTTGCTGAATGCAGCTTCCACTATATGGTTTTGAAGATCAAGATATATCCTTACGTACAGACACTGAGACAAGGTACAAGCTCAATTTAGGACAATGTCATTCCTTTATCCTTTTCACCATAGAAAAGGATGTAACTTATTTTAAGAGAGGGAACGTGGAATGTTTGGGTATGAATCCAAGTTCTAGATACCTACAAGTTGAGTGCATTCACAAAATTATTAGTTTTAATAGTAATACAGTGAAAATGTAGAATCATCTTTTCTAAACTAGTTAAACAGTAGACACGAGGGACAGTGTCAAATGACTAATGTCATTTAACTCAGTAGTTGAGGTAGATACTACGATGAAAACATTTTTCCATTAGCTCAGAAATTATATGCACATAGCAATCACCAAGAGGTTTTTTAAAATGCAGATTTTTTTAAAGCAGTGGTTAAAATCGCCTCTAAAATTTCTGACTCACTAAGTCTGGGGAAGGCCAGAAAACCTTTCTAACAAGTTCCTACATGATTCTTAATGCTGCCCTTCAGGGTGCTCATTTGTAAGTTCTTGCCTTGGTTAATGCCTAGTCTTCAAGGAATAATTCTCTTTTACTCTCAGTTCTTTCTTTTTCAAATCTCTGGGTAACCAATTATTTCAATAAAATTTAACTGATAGAGAGCAAAAATATTTTTTAAAACCTGAATATGCTAATATGATACTGTTTTGTGCGTAATAAAGACTTTTACGTATTGCTGATATTAAAATATTTATTAGTTGATCTAAGCAGTCACAAGAAAGTGATTCTACAATAGCTTGTTATAATCAATAAAGAAAATTAAACATATTTGCAACTTATTTTTAAATAGTGTTGTTTAGACTGTACATCATTTGAGTGACAAGAACATTAAAGTTTAACCTTCCTACAGAGCAGGAAGAGCAGAATGAAGCATTGTTCTGTTTTCAATGTTTGCTGAGTTTGCTCGTCATTGATAAAACATGCTAGATCCAAGTTGAGATGGTTTTTCCATTTTTCTTTCCCTGAGTGTTTGTTCTATATTTCTTATTGACTTTTAGTCCTGTAACTTTTATATATTAAACTCCAGAATTTTCTAATAGATTGTGTAAAATCTTTAAATTATGAACTTATATCATAGGCAAATAAGTATATCTTAATTTCTTTCCTATTTACATTTCTTTTGTATCGTCCTCTTATATAATTTGTACAGCTAAGACTTCATGCATTATAATCAATAAGAATGGGGATAGTGGGCCTTTTTGTCTTTCTCCTGGTTGTAGACGAAATGCTAATATTTCTCTATTTAGTGGAATGTTGGTCACAGTTATGTTTCAGATAACTTGCATTATTTTCATCTATTCCTTATATCCCCTGGACATCTACTGTGCAAACAATTTAACCTTGTCAAGTGCTTTTTAAACATCGATGGAGATGATTGTGTGAGTTATGGTAAAGATCAGAGGTTATTTACAAAACTGATGATACATCAGGGAATTATATATGTCAATCTGAATTTATGGTATTCAAATAAAATTTTCATCCATATTTCTTAAGCTAATAAATATTACTGAACTACAAAATTTTAGTTGCTAAAATCACTGTTCATTAATACTAGTAAAATCTGTGACCTATATAATGTCTTGTTATTAGACTGAAAGTCTTTTTTTAAAGAAGTCCAGAAAACCAGTTGGTATGCTCTTCCCTATACAGAAGGCACACGTGGAATAACAAGATCCTAACTAAGTGAAAGGTACAGGAAAGTAGCTTGAAATGAACAATAGGAGAGCCAACCTATATGCTTTGTCATAGACTTAAAAATTAAGTCAACCAGCTATTCCTTGGAAACAGTACTAAAGTGAGAAAGAAAAATATGTGCAGAGGTAAGGGTCATCCTGTATGGCTTTGTAGTAGCCATGGGTTTTCTCTAGTCCAAGTAAGTTGAAGTGCTCTTAAAAGGTTTTTTCACATTTTTATGTGGCACAGGCATACTGACAATAATAAATACTACAGTGAATCGCAAAGACTAGTGAACTGCAAAGAAATTAATTTTATAGAGACTGATTTGGGAAGTGCCTCTTCGGGGCCTCTTTTGAGAACAATGTAGTCCCTTTATCATTCCTTAATAGCCTGGTACAGATAACTTTATGGAAAGCAGATTAATTTTAAGTATAAATATTGTGATGTCTAGTAAATAGATATTCACATGTAAAGTTTCTTTACCAAAGCAATTAAAGAAGAAAATACTGTTGGTTAGGAAGAATACAGCAACCTTTTGATTAGTTAGTCTTCAATAGACTAGAATGAAGCTTTTTATCCAGTTTTGAACTGTTAGGAAATGGTCATCCTTTATTTCAATGACAAATTATGCCTGTTTGATGTCTTGATATTCTAGTACAACACTGTATAATTTAATGTAGCTAATCATTTTAATTTCTCTAAAGCCTTTTACATTTCATAAATGTTTAAGCTGATTTTCAGATGGTTTTTAAATTTTGACAATATTGAGCATTTTTCAAAAACTGTAATCAGAAACAATATGTTTGATGATAGGGTCAAGTATTTTTTCTCTGCCAGACGCATTAGCAGTGGACTTGACTCTTACCCTAGTGGTTGATCACTTCTACTCATCTTCACACATGTCTCTCACTGAACAGATGATACTAACATCCAATCATGACAAAGTGGGTACACTTTTGTACTTTTTCAAATCGATTTGGATACTGACCATTTGTAGGATCAAAGGCATTTATTAATAACATATAAAAATGAGTAAATAGTAGTAAGATAAGCTTGTTTGTCCCCAATGGTAGAGGAGGGCATTACAGAATTTAGGTGTGGTTGTAGGTTAGAAGGTGTCCATGTAAACATTGTACAACCTCACATTTTGAAAAACCATTTAATGACCTAAGAAAGCCTTGAAATATGTAATTCCTATATTAAAATAAAAAATGGAAGGAAAGAATTTATTATAAGCCAGATGTTGTTTCCACAGTTTTCTGAGTTTATTTAATTCTGATTGTAATCTGGAGTTCAGCCTGAGCAACATCTATGTTCAGTGCTATAAGTGGAGGTGGCATTTCCATTTAGCTTTATACATTGAATCCTTTTCTTGTCATTATTTTATTTTTGAAGATTTTGACTTTTCTTAAATTAACAATTGATGCAAAAGTATTCCAACTTCAACTAAAATAGAAACTTAGGAAAAATAAAGTACTATTGAGAACACTTAAAAATAAAATAGCTTTATTTTAACAAGCTGATGATCTCATTTCAGTGACTCAAAGGGAAATTATACAATGTACTTCAGTGCCTTTCTTTGCTTTGAGGAAACTGAGGCAGCATTTCTATCAGTTCTGAACATATGCCATGATAGGATTTAATTAACTGGATCTTAGGCTCTATGCAGAATATTTCACTTTCATTACCCTTGTTTAAAAGCCATGTATAAAAGTATCTATATATTACTGGAAGCAACTGATAATTAATAGTCAATGGGCTTGACTAATCTACTCTTCTTTAGAGCTTGAGGCAATAGGCATGGCTTGCCTTTCAGTGCCAAGACTGTATCTACCCTGAAAAGGACAACAAAGATAATTTTAACTTGACTTTCTCAACTGTTAACTAGCATAGAATAAACATAAACAGAATAAGCATAACCTCTTGTTAGGATATATATATATATATATATATATATATATATTTTCCAGATAATGGAAAATCCCTGTTAATAGCTGATGGAATTTGTCACAGGTAGGTGGCATTTGGTGACTCACAAGAAGGGAACTGAACTGCAAATTAATTATTTTTTGGCTATAAAATGATGCTGGTTTGTTTTGTGCTAATCATGGAATAGTTAATAAATGTCATTCAAGTCATTAGAACTGAATCTTCTGATTTTTGGAAACTAATTATAGTATGAATTTAGAGAGCAAACATTCCTGGTAATCTACTTCAACTAATATAATCTACTATTAATAATGTTCTTCAGTAAATATATTTTTTTACTCAGAAGTAGATAACTTAACTCATGACTTCATTTAAAGAAAGAATGATATCAACATTAACGAAATAGCAGAGTCTTCTTCCTACACATGGGTATAACACCATAAAATGGTTTTAAAATATGCCATTAACTTGGCCCAGTGTGGGCGAGGCTGTTGGAGAAAGGACATCTTCTTATATTGCTTGTGGGAGTAAAATAGTGCAATATTTCCAAAGAACAACAAATAACAAAGGAGAGCACACTCTTTGAACAAGAACCAATTCTATATCTCAACCACAAAGACTCAATTGTGTAGATTGGAAAGGTTTTACCATAATACATAAAATAATTAAGATAAGATTGTTATATAAACTAATTTTTACCAAGGAAAATGTAAATATTTTGTTGTGAAAAGGAAAATGTAGTCAATGAAAGACTCTATTTGCTCTCCATGTCTCTATTTATGAACTATGTGAATGTACTTGTTCTTAGGTATCTATGATTCATGGCGCTACACTCATAGAGAGAACATAGTTATTAGTATAGTTCATATTTTACAAACAAATAAGTAAAGTGAAAAAAACATAATTTTAAGATCTTCATTCACATTTTAATATGTTTAAAACAAATTTTATTCCTATATTTATCTTTAGAGATATAACTGAACAGTTGGACAGTGATAATTAAATTTATGAAAATATATATTAATTAATTTCTTCGTTGTCTTTCTGGAATGTCTCCATGCTCTCTGGCTTATATTATTATGGCCGACAAAATAATCTATGCCATGATCTATCTAGATTACATTTACTATTTTCTGGCATAAATAAGTAAGCAGTCATGATATGGGGATTTCAGATTCTCCTTATTCCTGTGTATACATGCATCCTATAGGAGTAGGTACTACACTGGACCTCTTATTATTGAATTCTTATTCCATTGTGATTTTTCTTTCTACCGGTGAGTCCCTTTTTTTTGAGTATGAAATCTGGTCTTTTTTATTATATGCTTTCACCCATTTAGAGTTTGAACCCTGGTTATCAGCAAGTCATGTGCTCCAATGCAACTCTAACATTTAATAGAAGAATTCTGATAATTTCCCCTCCCTTGCTTGTTTCACCGTATTAGAAAGGATTTCTTGGTCCAACATTCCCAGATATGAATGGTCCCTAGGGGAAGCCAGGCTTTAGAAGCAGTGTTCCTGCATTTTAGACATAGTTACAGCTTGTCTGTGGAATACCACCTGGGCCAGCATGGAAAATAATACCTAGAACAAGGAAGCAGTGAGACCACGTAACTTAGTGGTTAACAGCTACTGTATACCTCCATTTCATTTCTAATTCTTGTACTTTTGGCTAGAGACCTTTGAGTGATTCACTTAAACTCCCCCAAGTCTCAAACTCTGACACACCAATATACCTTCTATTATTATGAGGATGAAATGAGATTAATATATGACCTATAGTAAGAACATAATCTGTCCAACTTGAAACAATGATAATGTTTTTCATGTTCTAAATCCTTCGCAAATTCATCATTATCATATGGAGTTTACCTGAGGAAACAGCAGAGTATTTAGTTAAAAATTGCAACAGTCACGTTGTTACTTGTGTGTGTGTGTGTGTGTGTGTGTGTGTGTGTGTGTGTAATAATAATGGGTTGCTTCATCTTTTAATTTCCATGGTCAGCTATTCTCTAGAGCTTAATACTCTGGTTAAAACCAATGTAAGTGTGCTGCTAAATTCAAGAGTGAAAAAAATGTAAAATACCTTGGGCACAGCACCTTGCTGTCCTATGCTAAGTTTGTCTCCTTGCTACAATCCTGAACCTCTAGATCTGAATTCATTGTTTTCTTTCAGCAATTTCAAAATATAACTCTGAATGAGATTTTTTTCTCCATTTCTCTATTTCATCTTTAAATAAGAGTTTCATGGTCAAGATCTCAGAAGTACTGTTTATTTAAGGAATCCCAGCTGGACAAATTGGCTCACTCAGGAGGCAGATATAGAAACCTGTCCCTAAGTTCATATCCAGACTGAAGTTATTGAAGAAAATAATACAAATAAAACTGCAAGAACAAATCAAATAAACAAAGTAGAAGACCCGCTTTCCTTTTCCTCCTTTATAATCATCAAATACATCTTTCTACGTATTTTCAGTAGTTTCTTAAATTTGGGCTCACATTTTTGTCAGCATATCTGTTTGATCTTTTATTAGTAATTGCTACTGTCACTTCACATTTCTCTTGTTTGTCCTTGTGTTTGCACTTGGGTTGTTCTACAGAGAATGAGGCAGAGACCCTAATCTCCTACATTTATTTATTATTAGACTGGAGATCTGCCTCCCCAAATTCCCAAAGACAGTGTATAAGGGACAGGAAACTTTCCACAACACTATTGTATGTAGTATATCTTTTTTAAAGTGTAGAAGTGTTTATTCAGGGGAGGGGGGGTAAGAGGTTGTAGGGGTAGAAAAAGGCACACAGAGAGAGAGAGAGAGAGAGAGAGAGAGAGAGAGAGAGAGAGAGAGAGAGAGAGAGAGGAGCAGTGGAAAAGAAGAGCCCAGTCAAATGAGCATGTGGAGGTAGGGATGTTGAGGAGAGAAGGGACAAAGGGGGAAGAGGGGAACAGCAAGAGAGCAAGAGGATAAGCGCGTGTATAGTATCTCATATTAATAAAATGTACATTTGGGTTATTTTCTATTAAAATCTCCTTTATTAACATATTTTATATCTTCATTAAACTATTAAGTATATTTTTGCAAAGATTCCCCTGGATTTTAGTTCAAAAATAGGAGAGACAAATACAGATTTAATGTTCTTATTTTCCAATTTATAAAATTAGACCCATCAAAAGCTGTAAATAGCTCAGTATATCCAGTGTTTGTAAATTTCACTGGCAATCCTGATCTGTTTTCTCCCATGCAAAATGAAGTCATTTTAAAAGGATAATCACCATTTTTTCCTGATTGAACAAGTTATTACAATTGATGAAGATGGGTAACATTAGCAGAAACTTACTTTCCCTAGTTCTGAAAATTAGAAACATTAAGATGTTCAAGGGCACTCCTTATTCTCAAGGCTATAGAACAGAATTCTTCCTTGCTTGAGCTTTTAATAGTGCTCAGCAATCACCAAGATTCTCTGTGGTGTCTTCTTAGGACTTTCTTCACGTTGTTGTTGTTGATATTTTTGTAGTCCTCTTCTTTTATAAGTCCAGCAGACATAGGATCTATTCTCTTTTAGTCTGAATTCATTTTTTCTTTACTATACATCCAAGATTCATTTTTTTAATTTTTTTTATTAACTTGAGTATTTCTTATATACATTTCGAGTGTTATTCCCTTTCCCGGTTTCCAGGCAAACATCCCCAAGATTCATTTTTTAAAACAAAGTTATATTTACAGATACTGAAATTGAGAAATTAATATATGTTTGTGGGAGACAAAGAACCAATAACAATCACCCAAAGCCTTCATAAGAGTGTTGTAGAATTTACCTTCTAAATCCTAGTTTCGATTATGCCTTTCACAATCAAGCTTTATTTCATAATTAGTTTTCTCTATTAGTTGGTAAATAGCATTTTTCCTAAACATATAACTTCAAATAAAAAAGAAATAGAAGATAGGAGGAAGGTACAGAATATTTTAAAATTACAAGAAGAGAAATAGTTGGTATACACAATGATTTGCGAAACTTGGCAATAAACAGTGCTGTATAATACTTATGAGGAAATGTATTTCTCTATACAAAATCTAACTTACTGATACATGGAGCTAACTGAGAATACCCTAAGATCTAGATCAAGAAAATTTATTCTGAGGAGTCTCTTATTTAAGGCAGAATAACAATGACATAAGATCCTGTGTTTGCCATGATGCCACCAATTGTATGAACTTAGAAAGCTTAGCAATGAATAATTTTTCTTCATATATAAAATAATAATCACTTTAAAAATTCTTAATTCCCATAAGGTCATTTAAGTGTAAGGTCATTAAGGTTTCTAAATTTGTGAATGTAGTTGAAGATTGTTTTTCATCAGTCTTAGTAGCAGAATTAGAAATTTGAAGCCATTGCCAGGATGATATATAATAAGATGTTCTATTAATGTCTATTCCATTTCAATAAACAGATATTAAGCATCAGTAATAGAAATGTTTCTAAAAATAAAATTAAAGAAAAAAGGGCAAGCACAAACAGATGTAAATGTGTATACAATTCAAAATACAGGATGACATTAACCTAAACATGTAGCACATATCTGACGCTTTCGACCTCAATATTTTTGGTCTTTTATTGTTTTAATATATTTCCTGAGAACTTTTATTTGAATTGTCTTACTATCAATGGCATTTCTCTAAAGATTTCTAAGCTGAAGTCTGTTTAAACATAGAGTATGTTGAATTCACCTACCCTACTGAAAATAATGAAACTCATGTTTGCAATGATATTGTCAATATTACTGTCAGAAAATAATGTGTCTTTGTAGAAGACATAAAGGTAAGAAAACTGTGATAAATGGAAATGCCAATACCTTATTCTTTTCAAAGGATCATTTTGTAAATAGAGACTGTATCTCAAGTACACACTTAGATATACATTCAAATATATGATATCTACTTGGGGCTGAACCCAGGAATAATATTTCAGAACTGATCTTTTTCATTCAAATCTCACAATTGTCTTTGAAGAAATCAAAACCCAGTAAGTAGGACACTGGAGACTGGGTTGAGATAAAAGTCAATTTGGCATTTGACAGTTTTATTATTGCCTTTGATTTCAGAGGATGAATTGTCGTTAGGGGAAGAGCCAAGCTGAGCAACATCAAAATAAATGGGATAATTCATCTTTGTGGACCCATGGACATATTTTAGTAGTCAGAATGTGCCAAAAGAATTTGGGCACTTCATTTTGACTTCTAAGAAAAATAGATTATTCAAGTGATTGGGTAATTAATGCAATACTTTAAAAGAGCTAGACAATTATTTTATTAATAAGAGAAGATAATCTTAATTGTTCAATAGTAAGCTTAAGCAGGTTAAGATGCTCAGAAAATAAGTTAACTCATCTTATGTCATATGAAATATTAATTGTAGACCAAGAAAAGTGAGGAAAAGTTAGTTTCCTTGAAAAAAATACATTAAAGCCTCACGTTGTATGTGGTTGTATGCCCATTAAAAGAGGTTGGTTCATATGATAAATTCTTTGAAAAAATTTTTTTCACTACTTTCCTGCATTGCATAGCAATCTGAAATCCTCAGAATTCAAGGATAGTATTGCCCTAGTGAAATGTCGGTTTCTTTATGAATGCTAAGCTCTAAGCTATACTCTTTGAATTAGGATATATTTTTTACCCAGGATGTGAAATAACTTTTGCAGAACTAGATTTCAGTCATAAGAATTCACAGACAAAAACGGCAGGCAAATACAGAAGACCAGGATCAGACTTTGGAAGACTAATGAAGAATCAAAATATCTGACCAAGAGATAAAATTTTATTTGGAATACTTAGAGATTTGCAAATATAAAGACTGAAGAATTTTAATGTTCATTTAAGATTCCTTATCTCATTGGCACAAAATATAGGGAAGGCAAATATGGTAGTGTATGACCTTGAACATAATATTCAGAGCAGACAAGATCAAGGTCATTCTCAGCTACATCATCTATATAGCAAGTTTGGTTAGACGAGGGTAAGGGAAATACAAGATAAGCGTAAAAGGACAGATACAGAGGGCATTTTTGATTGCTTTTTGTTTTTGTTTGTTCATTGTTGTTCTTATTGTTGCTGTGGCTAAACACCACGACCAAAAACAATTTTGAAAGAAGAGGTTTATTTCATCTTATAGGTTATTCTCCATCATCTAGAGAAGACAAGTATGGCAGTTTATTGACAATAACTTTCATAGGCTAATGTGAATTTGAATATTTGAATATTTTATCTCCATTTGGTGGAACTCTTTGGAAAAGATTAGGAGGCATGGTCTTTTTGGAGGAGCTATTTCGCTGAGGGAAACTAGAGCATGGGCTTTGAGGATTTAAACTCAAACCAGTAATGGTTGGCTATGAGCATCCACCTCTATATTTGTCAGGCTCTTTGGAGAGCATTTCAGGAGACAGCTGTATTAGACTCCTGTCAGCATGAACTTCATGGCATCCGTGATATTGTTTGGGTTTGGTGGGATGGATCCCCTGTTGGAACAGTCTCTGGATGGCCTTTCCTTCATTCTCTGTGCCACACTATCTCCATGTTTCCTTCTCTATTTTTGTTTCCTGTTCTAAGAAGGGATGAAACATCCACACTTTGGTCTTCTTTCTTGAACTTCATGTGATCTGTGAATTGTATCTTGAATATTCAAAGCTTTTGGGCTAATATCTACTTATCAGTGAGTGCATACCATGTATGTTCTTTTGTGATTGGGTTACCTCATTCAGGATGATATTTTCAAGTTCCATTTATTTGCTTAAGAATTTCAGGAAGTGAGAACAGGGTTCCCAATGGAGGAGTTAGAGAAAGGACTGAAGGAGCTGAGGGAGTTTACACCTCCATAAGAAGAACAACAATATCAACCAACTAGACCTCCCAGGGCTCCCAGGGACTAAATCACCATTACAAGAGTACACAGGGATGGACCCATGACTCCAGCTGCATATGTAGCAGAGGATGGCCTTGTCAGTCATCAATGACAGGAGAGACCCTTGGTCCTGTCAAGGCTGGATGCCCCAGTGTAGGAGAATGTCAGGGCAAGGAGGTGGGAGGGAATGGTGGGTAGGAGAGCATCTTCATAGAAGCAGGGGGAGGGGTCTCTGGAGGGGAAACTGTGAAAGGGGATAACTTTTGAAATGTAAATAAAAATATCCAATAAAAGAAAAGAATGTAAAAAAAGTAATAAACTGAAAAAATAAAAAAGCCAAACTCAAGCCAGTTAATTTGACTAGTTTTCTCTCTCTCTTGGCCTTATACTTGTGGATCAAACTATAAGCTCTCAGCTACTCATCCAGTGCCATGCTTCCCTGCCTGCTTCCATGCTTTGTACAATAATAATCATGACTTCTAACCTAACCCTCTGAAACTATAAGTCTCAAATTTAATGCTATATTTTATAAATTGCTTTGGCTTGGAGTTTTATCACACCCATAGAAAAATAACTAAGACTATATATGAGACAGAATATGAGGCAGAAAACACAAAGGAATGTTGCTTACTGCTAAGCTACTGTTGGTTTGCTCGGCTGGCTTTCTTACCTTACCTGCATCCAGCTGTCTATGGATAGCAGTGTCCATAGTGGGCTGGGCCCTCCCACTTCAATTAATAATTAAGAAAAATGCATCCCAGAATTAGCACAGAAAAAAGCAATTTCTCAGTACAGTTTCCTCTAGCCAGAAGTGTAAAGTTGATGAACGTGACAAGCCATCAAGTTTTCACATTACAATCTGACTGTTGTATAAAAATTCATGTGATTAGCATTGACATAATAGTCTCATACAGAGCTATAACATACTCTTTTGGTTTTCACGCACTCAATGTACTATCAAATACTGCTGTTTTTTCTTCCTACCTCTCCGCACCTTCTTTGTTAATGTCTTGATCTATGAAGTCACACCTTTCTTCAGACTCTGTGAATATAAGCCTATTCGGCACACAGACTTTCTTCCTCTCATTTATTATTTAGACTGGAGATGTTCTGCATGTCTTTTTTGTGATGTGTTTTGCTATGTAGCTGACGCTAACTTGAACCCCTTAGTTAGCCCTTTGCTAACCTTCAACTTGTCAGCTTCTTTGCCTTAGGTTTGGCCTGTTGGTGTTAGACGTGTACCACTTCAATGACCTGGAATGAAAATGTGCCCAATACTCCATTTGTAGTTCTTTTAAAACACATTCAAGAATTTGTTTCATTACATTAGGATAAACTGCTGAATTTCTTCTTTTTTTAAAGCAACTCTGGCTTCTCCATCTCTAAGCAGTTCTTTCTCTAGATCTTAGCGGTTCTTGTGTATCCCAGTGCTTTTATCTGCTTACCCAAGAGAACTCCTAGAGAAACATATATTTTCTTTTTCCCAAATCATTCACCATATCTATAATTTTTACATGGATGGATTTGATTACTTTTTTAGCCTTTTCCTCCCAGCTGTGTATGGACGCTGCAATCACAGAAACCAAATTTGCTGTTAATTATCATTGACTCCTCAACTCTGAGCCAGAGAGAAAACATCAAAATCTTAGCGCTTGGTCAGTTCCCATAATTGTTTTATTGAATGTAGAAAAGGAGAAATTTAACATATTCTTTGTCTGTGTGTCTTTGGAAGAACTATGAATCATAAACACTATAACTTCTAGTACTTCTAACATACATTTCGGTAATTATTTTTAACACTTCAAACCTAATACCTTTCTTTTAATTAATAAGAATTAAAAATTATTTGGGGATTCTATGGCTGTAGCTCAGTGTTAGATAATGTATTTTGCAACAAAGGAAGCAGATCTTAGTTATCATCCCAGTATTGAAACATAGACAGATTATAAATAAATAAATAATAAATAAATAAAATTTGACTAACATTCTTCTAGCTCAGATAAATAGCAAACACCTATCTTTCCATAAAGTCACAACTGACACATTTTCCATATTTTCTTATTTCTTATTGCACACACACTGCTATAAGCCCCCTGCATGCCATCAGTTGTATTAAGAAAAACAAAACCTTCACTTCAAAGATGCTGTATACCTGAGGTACTTCTATAACTTGTTCTCATTTCAAAACCTGGCAAAAATAGACCTGATCTGTGTTTCAAAATATCAAATATATAAGGAGGTATTAAATAATTACTTCAGCTGAGAGAATTGCTAGTGAATATTTTTTGAGAATCAATGATCCAAAACCAAACTTAATCAGTGGTGTGGGAGGGATTACTAATTAAATTTCTAAAATTACCTTCTCTATTTATATTTTGAAACCCTCTTCTGAATTTAGTTAGGTGGCATTACGTAAAAGGATGCAACCGAAGTGCTAAACCCAAGACCCACATTAGCAGTAGGCTTAACTGAGATTTAAACTTGTAAATTAAAAACATCACAAACATAAATTTATCTTTGTAGTGTATGAATTAGTAATGTAATGATGACTTCATCCTCATGCTTAATCATTCTATAATAAAATCAATTTATGATTAATTTTGTTATCTTAAGTTAAGAGCTATTGAGTTTTCTCATAAATCAAAATTACTTCCACAAAGTGTCAGATGAAGATGTAATTATCTTTGCAGCTAGGTCTTAACATTCTGATGCTACAAAAAAAATACAGTAACTTTCCACGGAATAGACCAGTGCAGTATATCTACAGTCTTTAAAAATTACCACAGAATTTTCAAGTTTATTATTTTGTTTCTGATGAAACATTTTGTTTTGGGGTCTGAAACATTTAGATTTGTGATTTTTGAAGCAACTGAATTTGCATGGTACAATGGCTATTTCAGGTTGCCATAGCAATATTCCATAGACAGGATGTCTAAATGATTTTTACAAAGTTTTCTCCCAGTTCTGGAGCTATAGATCTGAAATCAGGATGTCGTCATGGTTAAGCTCTGTCAGGCAGAAGCTCTTGTTCTGATATGCTGAAAGCAGTTGTAAGTTATCTTGGAGTAAATACATGGAAAGGTTTTTCTCTTTCCTTTTTTATAAAGGCATTCATCCTAGGGTCAGGACCTCACTGCCCCTTATAATCTCATTTAAACATACGTTCTCCTAAAGATTGTATCTCTAATCTAGTCCCATTGATAGTTATGACTTCGGTATATGAATTTGGAGGATACAATACAGTTATAGCATAGGGTTATAAGCTTATTAAAAATCAACCACATTTCAAATGTTCATTTTATAAAAAGTATTTCTTTCTGCAGCTGAGGGGCTCCTTGCTTAAAGCAATATTCAACACAAAGCAAAGATTTAAAGGGAAAATGAATTTCTCTGAAGTCTGTTATGAAAGGGATTTGACCTGTTGTTTCTGTAGGATGCACTTAATCATTTTTCGCCATATTTACAGGTTAACACAGTTGCTGAAGATATGATTCACACAGAACAAGTTTCCTGTCTTGCTGTGTTCCTATAAAGATCTGACTCAAGTGTGAGGACCCAATTTAAAACAACCTTCTTGCTTGGATCAGAGTTGAGAAAGAGGGGGAGGTTGGTAGCAATTTTTTCTTAAGTAAAAATGAGTTTTATGGAGCTAGTCATATCTTTTTGAACAGGCCTGATAAATCTGATTTTGGTAGAAACTTAGAAATAACACATTTTGTCCCTCTGTGAGACACTCAATCCCTGGTGCAGGGAGAGTCCTGAGTACTGGATTGTGTTGGTTTACTTTGTCACTTTCTTCTGCAAAGGAGTAACTAATATTTTGTGTTAGTTACTTCACTTGGCATCACCTAGAAACTGGAAAGACAATTTCAGTTTCCCAATATTGGGCAAAAATAATTAACTGGAGAATATACATATGAAACTACAATCCTCTAAAACACATTGCGAACTCCCTCAATAAAGGGAATCCAAAAAGTTGGTATATTTAAGGATTCCTAACTAGATCTACTAATGGCAATTGTAAAATATTTGAGTTGATTCTTTAGCATATATTTGTTTTTCTTTATATTGAATATTTTATTTACATCTCAAATGTTATCCCCTTTCCCGTTTTTCCCTCCAGAACCTGCTATTCCATCCCCTCTCCTCCTGCTTCTATGAGGGTGCTCCTCCACCAACCTACCCACTCCCTTGTATGTCCCTGCCCTGACATCCTCCACACTGGGGCATCAAGCCTTCCCAGGACCAAGGACCTCTCCACCCATTGATGCCCTACAAGGCTATCCTCTGCTATATATGCGGTTGGAGCCATAGGTCGCTCCATGTGTTCTCTTTGGTTCGTGGTTTAGTTCCTAGGAGCTCTGGAGGGTCTGGTTGGTTGATATTGTTGTTTTTCCTATGGGGTTGCAAACCCCTTCAGCTACCCCAGTCCTTTCTCTCACTCCTCCACTGGGGACCCCATTCTCAGTCTAATGGTTGGCTGAGAGAGCATCTGCCTCTGTATTTGTCAGGCTCTGACAGAGCCTCTCAGGAGGCAGCTATATCAGGTTCCTGTCAACATGCACCTCCTGGCATCCTCAATAGTGACTGGGTTTGGTGACCTCATGTGGGATGGATCCCCATGTGTGGCAGGCTCTGGATGGCCTTGCCTTCAGTCTCTGCTCCACACTTTGTCTCCATATTTCCTCCTGTATTTTGTTCCTCCTTCTGAGAAGTATTGAAACATCCACATTTTTCTCTTTTTTCTTCTTGAGCTTCATGTATCTTGGGTATTCTGACCTTTGGGGCTAATATCCGCCTATTGGTTAGTGCATATCATGTGTGTTCTTTTGTGATTCGGTTACTTTACTCAGCATGATATTTTCTAGTTCCATCATTTGCCTGTGAATTTCACCAAGTCATAGTTTTTAATAGCTGAATAGTACTCCATTGGGTAAATGGACCATATTTTCAGTATCCATTCCTCTGTTGAAGAACATCTGGGTTCCTTCCAGCTTCTGGCTATAATAAATAAGGCTGCTGTATTGTCAGGCTCTGGCAGAGCCTCTCAGGAGACATCCATATCAGGTTCCTGTCAGGAAGCACTTCTTGGCATCAGCAATAGCATATATTTATGGAAGGATGGTTTTGCTGAGTGACCCAAATGATACACCATGAGCCACCATCCACCCAATTAAAGAAAAGCAAACAAACAAGAACAAGACAGTAGAAAGGGACTGAGGAATGGTTTGGGAAAGAGAGAGGATCAGTTTGATGGTTTGTCAGCTGGAGTAGGAAGTGGACAAGAGTGTGACAAGAGTATAATGTAATGTGGAGTGAATACCAATAAAATGGATTACATTCAAGCATTTAAAAGTCAGTATAAAATCTACTATTATGTATAATAAATGCATATTATTAATAGTTAAAAACAAAAAAAAATCATTTGATTAAAACACTCAATTGACCACTGGCTCCATTACATTCTTTGTGAAGCTCTATCTTTTCTCTTGGTTTGTTATGACACACCCCTTTATAGCTGAGGCTGGCTATGGACCCACTGTGCCACCTAGACTACCCTTGATTGAGTTGATGGTTATCTGCCTGACTCAGATTTTCCAAGTGCTGGTATGTGCATGCACTCTGACGTCTGATTTCTTCGTGTAATACATTGCTATGAAAAATGCCAAATGTTTTCATAACAAAAACCATTTTTTGAAGAAGTTTGCCCCATCTTCCTGAAGGAAAACCACCTAGATTCTAAGTTGTAAAGGATTTGGATAGAGAGAAAATAAGTTAGCAAACTGGAGTTGGTTCTCTGCTTATGGAAGACAAGACAACAAGATTTCTAAAGACAGCCATTGAGCTTTGAAGGAGACAAACAGCAAAATAAAATTAGAAGACTATTTTGAAAAAGAATAAGGAATATATTTTTGCTGTTGGATTTTCAGGTTCTTGGCTCAGTTTATGCTATCTAGCTTCTTTACTTTCTTAATCATGAATTAACATGAGTGACTATTATATATCTACAGACCATTTTTCAGTAGAACTTATTTTGTGTTTGTTTATTTTTGTAACTAAACATGTCTATGAAAACTGTGTCATTTGCTTTCCTTTTACAGTTCATTTCTTTCTCCTACAGACTACAGTTTGCTTGTAGTTTGGTACTAAAGTGAAAAAGAAAACCCATGTCTCCTGCCATTCAATATTATGTCTGTGTTCATTGGAGAACTTGTTCTACTCGAGCTTAGCATTAAAGATCTTGGCTAGGAGGAGCAGGAGAAGCCAAAGTAGAGTAGCAAGGCCCACTTTAGAATTTTAACACTGCTAATCAACTTCCATTTGGATTCCTGGAGTCATTATACATATACATATACATATACATATACATATACATATACATATACATATACATATACATATACATATACATATACATATACATATACATATACATATACATATACATATACATATACATATATATAGTTATATGTTGAGGTTCACTAAGAGATGTTTTTAATATGGGTTTAAGCATGGGCATCAACAGAGAGGAAAGGAGAGAGACAGAAAACAAGGAAACAGCCTTATGAAAAGGACAATACACCTCTAAGATATATACATATGTATATATATGGGCTTGGAAAGAAAAAGCCATACTTAATGTGTTGTAACAGTAACTACTATTGTAGTTACTGTTCTATTGCTGTGAAAAGACAACATGACCAAGGCAATTCTTATAAGATAAAAGCATTTAGTTGGAGGTTTGCTTAGAGTTTCAGAGGCTAGTTCATTATCATTATGCCAGGAAGAGTGGTAGCAATCAAGCAGGCACAGTACTGAGAACTTACATATGGTATACATAAAGATATAAGCAAGCATAAAGAGATACTGGGCCTGGCATAAGCTTTTGAAATCCTAAATCCTACTCTAAAAGCACAATTCCTCCCTCAAGACCACATCCTCATACTCATCCTCTGCTCCCCCCTCCCCCCGGAGCGAGGACCGAACCCAGGGCCTTGCCCTACTGAGCTAAATCCGCAACCGACATCCTCATCCTTCTTAAACAGTTTATACACTGGGAACTAAGCATTCAAATACATCTGCCTCCAGGGCCATTTTCATTCAAACTATCCCAAATTTGAATATACAAATTTGGTCAATTTAAATTATTTCTGAGAAGTGGATATTTCTTTGTTGTTCACTTGCTTGTTTGCTTTGATTATAATCACAGCAATCTTCTTTAAGAGATTTTCAGTGGCAAAGCACTGGGTATGTCAGCAGTGAAGATGCAAGGTCAAACTTAGAGGGCATGCAAAAAGATAAAAGGGGTCTGTGTGTGTGTGTGTGTGTGTGTGTGTGTGTGTGTGTGTGTATGCGTGTGTGTATGCAGTTTGAGACCCATGCTCCTAACTAAATCACACACACACAACAATTAAAGCACACTCTAACACAGTTTTAGTTTGGATATGCAGATTTGGAGAATGGAGGACAAATTGCCCCAATTGCAATACATACACAGCACCCTACCATAATAATGGCATTGTTTCTTCTTTGTGTCCCAGTTATTATCTCAGGATCATTCAGTTTTGTCGGATGGCTGTCCTCATTATTTTAACATTTAAGTTTAGAAATGAGATAGTCAAAAAGACAAACACTAATGGTTATGTCCTGAGAATATGGCAAAGCATTAAAAGAACAATTCTAAGAAATTATCCATTGGTAGAGCAGGTTAAATGGAAATAGTGTGCTATTGTCTTCACTGAATATATGTGATTATACTAACAGAATAATAAAAAAAAGATGACATTTAAAAGCACCATGTACAGATACAATTCATGATAGACTTACAAATGGGACTCATCTTTGTACATAAAACAATGTCTTTTCTCTTGTTTGAAGAGATTTTTTGAAATCTTTTAAAAGTTTACAGGTACGGCAGCTCTCTGCTCCCAGACCCCGTGGGAAAGAGACCTCACCGCCTGGTCAGGTGGGCACTCCTGAGGCTGCAGAACGGAAGAGACCACCAACACTGCCCACCCCTGCCCACATCCCTGGCCCAAGAGGAAACTGTATAAGGCCTCTGGGCTCCCGTGGGGGAGGGCCCAGGAGCAGCAGGACCCCTGCCTGAGACACCGCCAGAACCTGAAGGAAACAGGCCTGATAAACAGTTCTCTGCACCCAAATCCCGTGGGAGGGAGAGCTAAACCTACAGAGAGGCAGACAAGGCTGGGAAACCAGAAGAGACTGCTCTCTGCACACACATCTCGGACGCCAGAGGAAAACACCAAAGGCCATCTGGAACCCTGGTGCACTGAAGCTCCTGGAAGGGGCGGCACAGGTCTTCCTGGTTGCTGCCGCCGCAAAGAGCCTGTGGGCAGAACCCCGAGCGAACTTGAGCCTCGGGACCACAGGTAAGACCAACTTTTCTGCTGCAAGAAAGCTGCCTGGTGAACTCAAGACACAGGCCCACAGGAACAGCTGAACACCTGTAGAGAGGAAAAACTACACGCCCAAAAGCAGAACACTCTGTCGCCATAACTGACTGAAAGAGAGGAAAACAGGTCTACAGCACTCCTGACACACAGGCTTATAGGACAGTCTAGCCACTGTCAGAAATAGCAGAACAAAGTAACACTAGAGATAATCTGATGGCGAGAGGCAAGCGCAGGAACACAAGCAACAGAAACCAAGACTACATGGCACCATCGGGGCCCAATTCTCCCACCAAAACAAACATGGAATATCCAAACACACCAGAAAAGCAAGATCTAGTTTCAAAATCATATTTGATCATGATGCTGGAGGACTTCAAGAAAGACGTGAAGAACTCCTTTAGGGAAACACAGGAAAACATTAACAAACAAGTAGAAGCCTACAGAGAGGAATCGCAAAAAATCCCTGAAAGAATCACAAAAATCCCTGAAAGAATTCCAGGAAAACACAATCAAACAGTTGAAGGAATTAAAAATGGAAATAGAAGCAATCAAGAAAGAACACATGGAAACAACCCTGGATATAGAAAACCAAAAGAAGAGACAAGGAGCTGTAGATACAAGCTTCACCAACAGAATACAAGAGATGGAAGAGAGAATCTCAGGAGCAGAAGATTCCATAGATATCATTGACTCAACTGTCAAAGATAATGTAAAGCGGAAAAAGCTACTGGTCCAAAACATACAGGAAATCCAGGACTCAATGAGAAGATCAAACCTAAGGATAATAGGTATAGAAGAGAGTGAAGACTCCCAGCTCAAAGGACCAGTAAATATCTTCAACAAAATCATAGAAGAAAACTTCCCTAACCTAAAAAAAGAGATACCCATAGACATACAAGAAGCCTACAGAACTCCAAATAGATTGGACCAGAAAAGAAACACCTCCCGTCACATAATTGTCAAAACACCAAACGCACAAAATAAAGAAAGAATATTAAAAGCAGTAAGGGAAAAAGGTCAAGTAACATATAAAGGGAGACCTATCAGAATCACACCAGACTTCTCGCCAGAAACTATGAAGGCCAGAAGATCCTGGACTGATGTCATACAGACCCTAAGAGAACACAAATGCCAGCCCAGGTTACTGTATCCAGCAAAACTCTCAATTAACATAGATGGAGAAACCAAGATATTCCATGACAAAACCAAATTTACACAATATCTTTCTACAAATCCAGCACTACAAAGGATAATAAACGGTAAAGCCCAACATAAAGAGGCAAGCTATACCATAGAAGAAGCAAGAAACTAATCGTCTTGGCAACAAAACAAAGAGAATGAAAGCACACAAACCTAACCTCACATCCAAATATGAATATAAAGGGAAACAATAATCACTATTCCTTAATATCTCTCAATATCAATGGCCTCAACTCCCCAATAAAAAGACATAGATTAACAAACTGGATACGCAACGAGGACCCTGCATTCTGCTGCCTACAGGAAACACACCTCAGAGACAAAGACAGACACTACCTCAGAGTGAAAGGCTGGAAAACAACTTTCCAAGCAAATGGTCAAAAGAAGCAAGCTGGAGTAGCCATTCTAATATCAAATAAAATCAATTTCCAACTAAAAGTCATCAAAAAAGATAAGGAAGGACACTTCATATTCATCAAAGGAAAAATCCACCAAGATGAACTCTCAATCCTAAATATCTATGCCCCAAATACAAGGGCACCTACATATGTAAAAGAAACCTTACTAAAGCTCAAAACACACATTACACCTCACACAATAATAGTGGGAGATTTCAACACCCCACTCTCATCAATGGACAGATCATGGAAACAGAAATTAAACAGTGATGTCGACAGACTAAGAGAAGTCATGAGCCAAATGGACTTAACAGATATTTATAGAACATTCTATCCTAAAGCAAAAGGATATACCTTCTTCTCAGATCCTCATGGTACTTTCTCCAAAATTGACCATATAATTGGTCAAAAAACGGGCCTCAACAGGTACAGAAAGATAGAAATAATCCCATGCGTGCTATCAGACCACCACGGCCTAAAACTGGTCTTCAATAACAATAAGGGAAGAATGCCCACATATACGTGGAAATTGAACAATGCTCTACTCAATGACAACCTGGTCAAGGAAGAAATAAAGAAAGAAATTAAAAACTTTTTAGAATTTAATGAAAATGAAGGTACAACATACCCAAACTTATGGGACACAATGAAAGCTGTGCTAAGAGGAAAACTCATAGCGCTGAGTGCCTGCAGAAAGAAACAGGAAAGAGCATATGTCAGCAGCTTGACAGCACACCTAAAAGCTCTAGAACGAAAAGAAGCAAATACACCCAGGAGGAGTAGAAGGCAGGAAATAATCAAACTCAGAGCTGAAATCAACCAAGTCGAAACAAAAAGGACCATAGAAAGAATCAACAGAACCAAAAGTTGGTTCTTTCAGAAAATCAACAAGATAGATAAACCCTTAGCCAGACTAACGAGAGGACACAGAGAGTGCGTCCAAATTAACAAAATCAGAAATGAAAAGGGAGACATAACTACAGATTCAGAGGAAATTCAAAAAATCATCAGATCTTACTATAAAAACCTATATTCAACAAAACTTGAAAATCTTCAGGAAATGGACAATTTCCTAGACAGATACCAGGTATCGAAGTTAAATCAGGAACAGATAAACCAGTTAAACAACCCCATAACTCCTAAGGAAATAGAAGCAGTCATTAAAGGTCTCCCAACCAAAAAGAGCCCAGGTCCAGACGGGTTTAGTGCAGAATTCTATCAAACCTTCATAGAAGACCTCATACCAATATTATCCAAACTATTCCACAAAATTGAAACAGATGGATCACTACCGAATACCTTCTACGAAGCCACAAATATTCTTATACCTAAACCACACAAAGACACAACAAAGAAAGAGAACTTCAGACCAATTTCCCTTATGAATATCGACGCAAAAATACTCAATAAAATTCTGGCAAACCGAATTCAAGAGCACATCAAAACAATCATCCACCATGATCAAGTAGGCTTCATCCCAGGAATGCAGGGATGGTTTAATATACGGAAAACCATCAACGTGATCCATTATATAAACAAACTGAAAGAACAGAACCACATGATCATTTCATTAGATGCTGAGAAAGCATTTGACAAAATTCAACACCCCTTCATGATAAAAGTCCTGGAAAGAATAGGAATTCAAGGCCCATACCTAAACATAGTAAAAGCCATATACAGCAAACCAGTTGCTAACATTAAACTAAATGGAGAGAAACTTGAAGGAATCCCACTAAAATCAGGGACTAGACAAGACTGCCCACTCTATCCCTACTTATTCAATATAGTTCTTGAAGTTCTAGCCAGAGCAATCAGACAACAAAAGGAGATCAAGGGGATACAGATCGGAAAAGAAGAGGTCAAAATATCACTATTTGCAGATGATATGATAGTATATTTAAGTGATCCCAAAAGTTCCACCAGAGAACTACTAAAGCTGATAAACAACTTCAGCAAAGTCGCTGGGTATAAAATTAACTCAAATAAATCAGTTGCCTTCCTCTATACAAAAGAGAAACAAGCCGAGAAAGAAATTAGGGAAATGACACCCTTCATAATAGACCCAAATAATATAAAGTACCTCGGTGTGACTTTAACCAAGCAAGTAAAAGATCTGTACAATAAGAACTTCAAGACACTGAGGAAAGAAATTGAAGAAGACCTCAGAAGATGGAAAGATCTCCCATGCTCATGGATTGGCAGGATTAATATAGTAAAAATGGCCATTTTACCAAAAGCAATCTACAGATTCAATGCAATCCCCAACAAAATACCAATCCAATTCTCCAAAGAGTTAGACAGAACAATTTGCAAATTCATCTGGAATAACAAAAAACCCAGGATAGCTAAAGCTATCCTCAACAATAAAAGGACTTCAGGGGGAATCACTATCCCTGAACTCAAGCAGTATTACAGAGCAATAGTGATAAAAACTGCATGGTATTGGTACAGAGACAGACAGATAGACCAATGGAATAGAATTGAAGACCCAGAAATGAACCCATACACCTATGGTCACTTGATTTTTGACAAAGGAGCCAAAACCATCCAATGGAAAAAAGATAGCATTTTCAGCAAATGGTGCTGGTTCAACTGGAGGTCAACATGTAGAAGAATGCAGATCGATCCATGCTTATCACCCTGTACAAAGCTTAAGTCCAAGTGGATCAAGGACCTCCACATCAAACCAGACACACTCAAACTAATAGAAGAAAAACTAGGGAAGCATCTGGAACACATGGGCACTGGAAAAAATTTCCTAAACAAAACACCAATGGCTTACGCTCTAAGATCAAGAATCGACAAATGGGATCTCATAAAACTGCAAAGCTTCTGTAAGGCAAAGGACACTGTGGTTAGGACAAAACGGCAACCAACAGATTGGGAAAATATCTTTACCAATCCTACAACAGATAGAGCCCTTATATCGAAAATATACAAAGAACACAAGAAGTTAGACCCCAGGGAAACAAATAACCCTATTAAAAAATGGGGTTCAGAGCTAAACAAAGAATTCACAGCTGAGGAATGCCGAATGGCTGAGAAACTCCTAAAGAAATGTTCAACATCTTTAGTCTTAAGGGAAATGCAAATCAAAACAACCCTGAGATTTCACCTCACACCAGTGAGAATGGCTAAGATCAAAAACTCAGGTGACAGCAGATGCTGGCGAGGATGTGGAGAAAGAGGAACACTCCTTCATTGTTGGTGGGATTGCAGACTGGTACAACCATTCTGGAAATCAGTCTGGAGGTTCCTCAGAAAATTGGACATTGAACTGCCTGAGGATCCAGCTATACCTCTCTTGGGCATATAGCCAAAAGATGCCTCAACATATAAAAGAGACACGTGCTCCACTATGTTCATTGCAGCCTTATTTATAATAGCCAGAAACTGGAAACAACCCAGATGCCCTTCAACAGAGGAATGGATACAGAAAATGTGGTACATCTACACAATGGAATATTACTCAGCTATCAAAAACAATGACTTTATGAAATTCGTAGGCAAATGGTTGGAACTGGAAAATATCATCCTGAGTGAGCTAACCCAATCACAGAAAGACATACATGGTATGCACTCATTGATAAGTGGCTATTAGCCCAAATGCTTGAATTACCCTAGATCCCTAGAACAAACGAAACTCAAGACGGATGATCAAAATGTGAATGCTTCACTCCTTCTTTAAATGAGGAAAAAGAATACCCTTGGCAGGGAAGGGAGAGGCAAAGATTAAAACAGAGACTGAAGGAACACCCATTCAGAGCCTGCCCCACATGTGGCCCACACATATACAGTCACCCAATTAGACAAGATGAATGAAGCAAAGAAGTGCAGACCGACAGGAGCCGGATATATATCGCTCCTGAGAGACACAGCCAGAATACAGGAAATACAGAGGCGAATGCCCGCAGCAAACCACTGAACTGAGAATAGGTCCCCCGTTGAAGGAATCAGAGAAAGAACTGGAAGAGCTTGAAGGGGCTCGAGACCCCATATGTACAACAATGTCAAGCAACCAGAGCTTCCACGGACTAAGCCACTACCTAAAGACTATACATGGACTGACCCTGGACTCTGACCCCATAGGTAGCAATGAATATCCTAGTAAGAGCACCAGTGGAAGGGGAAGCCCTGGGTCCTGCTAAGACTGAACCCCCAGTGAACTAGACTATGGGGGGGAGGGCGTCAATGGGGGGAGGGTTGGGAGGGGAACACCCATAAGGAAGGGGAGGAGGGAGGGGATGTTTGCCCGGAAACCGGGAAAGGGAATAACACTCGAAATGTATATAAGAAATACTCAAGTTAATAAAAAAAAATTAAAAAAAAAGTTTACAGGTACAAATAGACTTAACCTCAGGATATTCTCAGTGGGTGTTAGCATGAAAGCATTTCCACTGCCTGGCCTAGAGACCCAAGCAGGGCAGGATACATCATTACTTGCTGCCAAGATACAACACACTCCTACTATGGACACATGTCACATATCCTCTCCCTGTGCAGGAGCTACATCCCCTTATAAAACACCAGTCCCTCCTCAAACCATTCTCTTTTTTCTCTACCCTCACCCACAGGCAGCCACTGTATAACTCCTCCCCAGTAAACCTCCCACATGAGGTCTGTTGCATAGTGTGACTTTATGATATCTGTAAGTTAAATCATAACATTGGTCAGTAACTCAATAGACTCTCCTGGTGCTTGTACTCTCTTTAGTGGGTCAAAACCACATACCAGGACCCTATTTATAGTCTGTAGGCAACAGTCTTACTTTGCAGCTAACCTATTGATGGGTGCACATGCAACACTGATAAATGGTAAGTCTTCACTTATTGGTATGCTTCCTGGTCTGCATAAAAGCTTCCTTGTATCCAAGGGAGTGACTGTTAAATGTCTGGCACCCCTCTGATACTCTTAGAAATGAAAGTACCTCAGCCAAGGAAGGCTATTGTTAATCCCTTTTGCTGACCCCCATGGGTGACCTTTTCCCTTGGGTGAGACTTTATTTTTCCTGGACAGTTTCTCTCACTCTCTCATAAATCCTAGTACTACGTTGACTGTGTTCGTTTGGGCTTTTAGTTCAGCCCTTGCCCAATGCTGTGATGACAGGCTGGATAGGTGTGCCTTCTCATTTCAGTGCTCTGTTTGTCCTTTGCCTTGGACTCAGGCCAGGGATTCCTCACTCAGGAGAACAGTGCATTTGACTTCAGGTTCACCCATGTGATGCCTTTTGCAGAGTCTCAGACCTCTACAACTAGTACCTGACTTAAAGACTTCTAAACATATAACTTCTAAACATACCTTTTCAGCCAAACTCGGTCCAATACCCCTAAGGTAACTAATCCAAATATCTGCCTAATTGTACTTTAGATTCTGATAATATATGAGGACCTTTATTACTACTCCCAGTGATCAAGTAAAGGATAGGAGCCTCCCAACCACCACCCCCAAACACACACACCATGTCCATATCTTCTTTTGTATTCACTCCAAGCTTTCCCTCTATCCTGTATGTTCCTCAATTCAGCTCCTTCTCGCTAGGAAGTCTCAACCAGAGGAAACCTCTACTATCCTTGATCCTACCAATGAACCCCTTTTATACTGGTCTTAGCACAGAGCTCCCTATCGTCCTCTGACTTTTTAGTCTCTTCTTCTCCATCTCCAGCAACAGGCCACTCTGGCCTACTCAGGCACCCATGTTCATGCCACTAGCAACCTTCAGTCTTCCCAACATTTGCCACCACTCTGCAATGAGACACTTCTATCTCTCCTAGCCTTACTAGCCTCAGTTCTCACTTTGTGGCAAGTCGCTAGGGTGGATGGCCTGGTCAAGGGACATCTCACTTTTCATTAAGTAATCTCTTTCAAATAGAAAAAATACCCAAGGATCCTATATCTCTAACCCCTCTATTTTCATTTAATAATTCTATATGTTTACCCCATATCTTCCTTCTATTAACACTCTATATGTGCAGTTAAAAAGTCCACTTATAATACCAATAAAAATGGGGTACAGAACTAAACAAAGAATTCTCAGCTGAGGAATATTGAATGACTGAGAAGTACCTAAAGGCATATAACCAAAACATGCTCCTACATATAACAAGGACACATGTTCCACTATGTTCATAGCAGCCTTATTTATAATATCCAGAAGCTAGAAAGAACCTAGATGTCCTTCAATAGAAGAATGGATACAGAAACTATGGTAAATCTACGCCGTGGAGTACTACTCAGCTATTAAAAACAATGACTTCATGAAATCTATAGGCAAATGGATGGAAATAGAAGATAACATCCTGAGTGAGGTAACCCAATCACAGAAAAACACAAATGAAATGCACTCACTGATAAGTGGATATTAGTCCAAAAGCTTGGCTTACCCAAAATACACCACAGACTACATGAAGCTCAAGAAGAAGCATGAACAAAGTGCAGATGTTTCAGTCCTTCTTAAAAGGGGGAACATAAATATTCATAGGAAGAGATATGGAGACAAAGTTTGGAACAGAGACTGAAGAAATGGCCATTCAGAGTCTGCCCCACCTGGGGATCCAGCCCATATACATACAGCCACCAAACCCAGACAATATTGAGAATACCAAGAAGGTCATGCTGATGGGTGCCTTATATAGCTGTCTCCTGAAAGCCTCAGTCAGAGCAGAACAAATGCAGAGGCGAATGCTAGCAGCATACCATTGGACTTAGAACAGGGTCCCCAATGGAGGAGTTAGAGAGTGGACTGACGGAACTGAAGGGGTTTGCAATCCCATAAGAACAACAAAGCCAACCAATCAAAGCTCCCAGGGACTAAACCATGATCCAAAGACTACACATGAACAAGCCAATGGCTCCAGCAGCATGTCCTTGTTGGGCACCAATGAGAGGAGAAGCCCTTGGTCCTGCCAAGGCTGGAACCCCTAGTGCAGGGGAATGTCAGGACAGGGAGGTAGAAAGGGGTGTGTAGATGGATAGGGGAACACCCTCATAGAAGAAGGGGGGAGAGGGGATTGGATAGGGGTTTATGGATGGGAAACCAGGAAAGGGGATAACATTTGAAATATAAATCAAAAGATATCCAATTTTAAAAAAAAATTTAAAAAGCCCACTTGTAAGCAGCTGGAACATACCACTTTGGGGTAGTCGGTTCTGCAATGGTCCCCCTTCTATCCTGTCATAGCTAAGCCTTGTACACTGCTTTCCATTATGCACTCAGGGACCTCCCATTTCTTAGTCTTGTACCTCAAGGGCAGCTTCTCTTCCTCCTTGATACCAAATAACAAAATAATTCTGCTTTCACCTGGACTGATCCTGACATATACCTCTCTACCAAACTCATCTAGACTGTCCTATCCCAGGGAGTGGAGGACAGCCAATACCTATTTGACTAGGCCTTGGCCTTTTATCTATTCTCTCATCTCTCCCCAAATCTAAACTCATACAGTATATAGATGACATTCTTCTCTGCAGTTCATCCTTACGAATTAGGCAAACTGAGACCGCTGATCTTTTACATTTCTTGTCCAACCAGGACTATATAGTCTCACCATTTAATGTCCAAACTGTCCTCCCCTCAGGTCACTTACTTGGGACTAACAATTTTTCCAATTTACAAAACCATTTCCAGTCCCCTCTACTGAAGAGGAGAATTTTATCATCCCTGGAATCTCTGGCTTTTTATGTTGCTGGGTCCTCTCTTTTCCCTCTTAGCCTGCCCCTTATTTGAATCAGCCCTTGGACCCACACATGAACCCCTTCTCAAGTCTATTACAAAGACTCTTCAGAAGCTCTAACACGTTCTCCTTCAGACTCCAGTCTCATACTACCCAAGACCAAACTTGTCCCTTCTTTTATGCAACAAAAAGAGGGATATGCCCTATAGGGTCTAGCTGACAAACTGAGACCCTCCTTTGCACCAGTGGCATACCTATCAACAAAATTAGACCTTACCACCCAAGGACGGGCACTGTACTTATTTGATTTAGTAGCTGATGAGTTCCTCTTTCACAAATCCAAAATAAACCTAACTTATCTAGCACTGTCTTCTCCCAGAACCTGTCCCACCTTTTAACATATAAAAGCTTACAAACTATTTCCCTCCAGCACTCTTTCTTTCCAGGTGGCACTAGTAGAAGGCTCTCCTCTTATTTTCCAATCATGCTCCCCTCTCAATATTTCAAATCTTCTTTCTGACCAAATATAGATTACTCCACATCATATTCTAGCACTGAAACTTTAGAGGAAGTATAACCTCATCACTTAAACATACAGGAGAACACATTGTCTTGAACTAATTATACCTGGTACACAGACGGAGTCCCTTTGTACATGAGAATGTCTGAAAAGCTGGCTATGCCATAGTATTAGATACTGAGGTGGTCGAAGAACAAGCTCTCTCTGACCACACCAGTAATCAGTATGCTGAACTAACAATTCTCACCCATGCTTTCCAGGGCACAAGGCCAATCCCTAAATGTCTACACAGACTCCAAGTATGTCTTTCATATCTTCCTGTTTAATGCTACCATCTAAAAAAGCACAAGTTACTTACTCCAAAAGGAGGATCAATAACTAATGCAGACCAAATTATGGTTATGCTAAAAACCACCCATTTCCCCACGGTTATTGGATTTATCCATTGCTAGTCCCATGAAACTGATAATTCCATCACTTTTCAAGGCAGTACTCAGCTGATGAAACAACTAGAGCTGTGGCTTTTGAAGGCACAGACCTATTTCACCCACCACAGCACATTCTTATGCTACAACTGACACTCCCACTGTCATGTCCTGACACTCAACAAATTTTGTCCTATCCACACCAACTCTTTCATCCTAATGGTGAAGCCTTGCCTTGGTTAAAATCCAGCTGCAGCCTACCTCTGAGGACGTTAGTTTCGTAAGGGTTATTACTGCCTCTTGTAAAACCTATTAATGTCAGACTCCAACTCCAAATATATCAGCCCTCTTTTTCCTACCCACCAGACAGTAGGTTCTCTGCCTGGGACCAGCTGACAATTTGACTTTACCCACGTGCCCACAATCAAATGTGGTAGGTACCTTCTGGCCTTAGTAGACACCAACTCAGGATGGGTGGAAGCATTCCCCACAAACAGCAAAAGGGTTCTGACAGTCACTGATCTCTTCCTCTGAGAGATCCTTCCTTGATTTGGATTCCATTCCTCCCTCCACTGAGGCAATGGTCCTGAATTCACCTCCCATATTTCCCAAATCCCATACCACCCTGAGTCCTCAGGAAAAATAGAACAAACTAACTGCTTCTGAAAAAACTATCTGCTTGTCAAACTATCACAGAAACTTCACTTTGATTGGGTAAAGATCTTGTTATTGACCTTTTTTACTGTCTCTTCCCAAGTGACCTTTTCTATCTTGCCATTTGATTTCATATATGGACAACTGTCCCTGACTCCCAGTCTTTTACTCAACCCCCTGCTTCTCCCTGATTACCTACTCACTTCCCTACTCTGTCATCTTTGATCTCTCCTATGGAACTTTATTGTCCACTGTCTACCCTGGCCATATGCCAACTCCTATCTGTCCACAATCAGCATTGGAGATCAGGTCCTTCTTTCCTCTCTGGAACAATGCCCCTTACCCCTCCTCCTAAACTGGAGAGCCCCTTCAAAATAATTCTTGTGAGCCCCTCTGCTGCTAAACTTAGAGTCTCCCTCATTGGATTCACCTATCCCATCTCAAGCCCCTTTATTCTCCTGCCTCAAGATATTTTCTCTTCCAACATATCAAGTGGAACTTGTTCTTATAAGTTTCACAGAATGCTTCTATCAACCACATTTTCCCCAGTTCCAGAAGAATGAGACCTAACTCCAGCAGGCATGCTCAACTCTACTGGATTGAAGATAGTTTTTTTTTTTCTTTCTTTTGTCCTTTCTCTCTTGTTTGCTTCTGTCCAGAGTAACTCCTATATATGAAATATGGAAATTTGAGGTTCAAGATATCCATACTTATAACAAATAGCTCCTTCAAATAGGATTGGAGAATTGTATCATTGCAGGATTTTTGGGTACCAATTCACATTGTCACCATCCTTATATCTATCCCTCCTCCTTCATTTAATGACTTTTCTTTGTCTGTTTCCTCTGTAACCAAAGTTATTGTAAAGTGATTAGACAGGCACTGCTGGTAATCTCTGACATCACTTCAATCCCAGACTCCTGGTAAACATGGTTAGTAGCTAGGGAAAATTTGTCCTGATTTCTCAACCCCTGAAGATATGGGAAGTAGAAGAGGTAACTAAACACTCCTCCAAGGTCACTGCATCTTTGACCTCCAGTCTCTTAAATAATACAAATGAGTCATGTCATCTTTTGCTTCAGATTCCGACCTTAGCCTACATGCTCCTAATTTCACTGCTTTGGAGACTGTTGCCTGTGTAGATTTCCTGGAACTTTCTCAAAGCTACTGCTTAAAGCTTCTTCTGTGACCCAGTTGAACAACCTTACCTCACCATTCATGAACTGCCCTGAGCTCTGTGTTGCCATGACTCCCTAACTTTTTCACATCATCATCTTTGGAATAGCTGTTTTAAGACAACTGGGAAATATTCTATAGAGCAATTAAATCCCCTAGACTGCCACAATGCCATAATCCTTGATACCTCATCACAGCCCCAGTGCTCTTCACTCCATAACACCTCAATTCCTTATGGTATCCATCTACTATTGCCTACCTGCTAGTTGGTCAAGTGTTTGCATGCTAGTATTTCTCTTCCCCAAATTGAGGGTGATACATGGAGTGAAGCCCTTATAAATGCTGGTTATGGACTCAAAAGCTGCCCTTTTTAATAAAAGTGCAGTTCAAATCTTACTGGCTGTCACAGAAGTCACTGCCAGTATCACCACTGGGACAGCAGTGCTGACAATTTCTCTGACCTTATATCATCAGCTTCCTTTTCAGTTTATCCAGGACCTCCAATAGGTGCCCTAAACCATACTCACTCTTCAAGGATTAACTGACTCTGTGGCCACTATGGTAATTCAAAACCAACAGGGTCTAGATCTTTTTACAGCTGAAAAAGATGGCCTTTGTCTCTTCCTACAAGAGGAATGCTATTTCTATGACAACTAACCCAGTAGTCAGTAGTCAAAAACAAAAATCTAACAATTTCAAACAGACCTACAAATCCATAAGGAACAACTCAATGACTTTATCTCCTGAGCCTTTGAAAACCCACATGGAATTGCATAATGTCCTTCCTGACTCTCCTCCCTGTCATTTTTCTGTGTTTACTAATTGCACCCTCCTTTATCAATATCTTTTATACATTTGTTTAATCACAAATTAGAAAAGACCCTCTAATCAAAATATTAATCAGCTAGTGTTACAGGACTACTAATCACTAGCCACAGAGACTGAGGATCACAATTACTGAGTGTGCCTTGATGGTGAAGATTGACAGTTCCAGGAAGATGACAACACAGCCAGATAGCAGGAAGTTGTCAAAAGAGCACAGTGTCAAGGTCTTTGAACCATTTGGACTCGAGCTTTGTGCATGGTGACATATAAGAGTCTATTTTCATTTTTCTACATACAGATCGTCAGTTAGACCAGTGCCATTTATTGAAGATGCTTCCTTTTTTCCATTGTATATTCTTGGCTTCTTTGTCAAAGATCAAGTGTGGTAAGTGTGTGGTTTTAATTCTGGGTCTTCAATTCTATTCCACTGATCAGCCTGTCTGTGTCTGTACCAATACCAGGCAGTTTTTATCACTATTGCATTGTAGTAGAACTTGAGGTCAGGGATGGTGATTCCCCCAGCTATTCTTTTATTGTTAAGAATTGTTTTTACTATTTTTGTTGTTGTTGTTGTTTGTTTTTTGCCTTTCCAGATTAATTTGAGAATTGCTCTTTCCATGTCTTTGAAGAATTATGTTGCAATTTTGATGGGGATTATATCAAATCTGTAGATTGCCTTTTAAGATAGTCATTTTTACTATGTTAATTCTGCAAATCCATGAGCATGGGAGATCTCTCCATTTTCTGAGGTGTTCTTCAATTTCTTTCTTGAGAGACTTGAAATTCTTCTTACAAAGATCTTTCACTTGTTTGGTTAGAGTTACCCCAAGATATTTTATATTATCTGTGGCTATTCTGAAGGGAGTTGTTTCCATAATTTATTTCTCAGCCCGATTGTCATTTGAATAAAGGAAGGTTACTGATTCAGCTACTTTGCTGATGATGTTTATCAGCTGGAGAATTTCTCTGGTAGATGTTTGGGATCACTTCTATATTCAATCATATCATCTGCAAATAGTGATATCTGTAATTCTTCTTTGCCACTTTGTATCCCTTTGATTTTGTTTTGTTGTATTATTGTTCTAGCTAGCACTTCAAGTACTATGCTGGATAGATATGGAGAGAAAGGGCATCTTTGTCTTGTCCATGATTTTAGTTGGATTGCTTTAAGTATCTCTCCATTTAATTTGAAATTGGCTATTGGTTTATACTAAATTGCTTTTATTATATTTATGTATGGGCCTCGATTTCCTGATCTCTTCAATACTTTTAACAAGAAGGAGTGTTGTATTCTGTCAAGTGCTTTCTCAGGATCTAAGGAGATGATCACATGATTTGTTTTTCCTTTGAGTTTGTTTATATGGTAGGTAACATTAATAGATTTTCATTTATTGAACCAACCTGCAGCCCTGGATTGAAGCCTACTTGATCATGGTGAATGATGGTTTTGATGTATTCTTGGATTCAGTTTGCAAGAATTTTACTGAGTCTTTTTGCATCAATATTCATAAGCAAGATTAGTCTGAAGTTTTCTTTTTTTGCTATAGTCCTCGTGTGGTTTAGGTATCAGAATAATTGTGGCATCATAGAATGAACTAGGTAGTGTTCCTTCTGTTTCTATTTTATGGACTCGTTTGAGGAATATTGGTATTAGGTCTCCTTTGAAGGTCTGGTAGAATTCTGAACTAAATCCTTTTGGCCCTGGGCTTTTTTTTGGTTGGGAGGTTGTTAATGACTTCTTCTATTTCCTTATGGGACATGGTCCTGTTTATAAAGTTTACCCACTCTTGATTTAATTTGGTATGTGGTCGCTGTATAGAAAATCATCCATTTCATTTACATTTTTCAGTCTTACTGAGTATAGGCTTTTGTATAAGATCTGATGATTTTTTGAATTTCCTCCATTTCTATTGTTATGTCTCCCTTTTCATTTCTGATTTTGTTAATTGAATACTGCCTCTGGGCCCTTTAGGTAGTTTGGCTAGGGGTTTATCTATCTTGTTGATTTTTTCAAAGATCCAGCTTTTGGGTTTTCTGATTCTTTGTATTGCTATCTTTGTTACTATTTGGTTGATTTCCACCTTGTGTTTGACTATTTCCTGCTGTCTAGTCCTATTTGGTGAGTTTTTGAGCTCTCAGGTTTGCTGTTAATTTGCTAGTGTAATATCTCTCCAGTTTCTTTACTAGTGTACTTAGTGTTATGAATTTTCTTCTTAGTACTGCCTTCATTGTTTCCCATAAGTTTGGGTATGATGTGTCAATATTTTTGTTAAATTCCAGGAAGATTTTAACATCTTTCTTTACTTCATTCCTGACAAAATTGTCATTGAGTAGAGAGTTGTTCGGTTTCCAAATGTATGTGGGTTTTCTGTTGCTTTTGCATTATTGAAGACCAACTTTATATTATGGTGGTCTCATAGAATGCATGTGATTATTTCAATCTTCTTGTATCAATTGAGAGTTGTTTCATGACCAATTATATAGTTGATTTTGGAGAAAGTACCATGAGGTTCTGAAAAGAAAGTGTATTCTTTTGTTTCAGGGTTAAATATTCTATGGATATCTGTTAAATCCATTTGGTACATAACCTCTATTAGTTTCACTGTGTCTCTGTTTAGTTTCTGCTTCAATGACCTGTCCATTGGTGAGAGTGAGGTTGTTGAATTAGGGAAAAACTGGAGGATTCTGAGGAAGAGGGCACCCCATAGGAGAACCAGCAACCTCAATTAACCAGGACCCACCAAGCTCTCCCAGACACTGGATCACCAACCAGGCAGCATTAATCAATTGATATGAGGCCTCCAACACATATACAGCAGAGGAATCCCAGGTCTGGATTTAGTAAAAAAATATTCACCTAATCCCTCAAGAGACTGGAGACCCCAGAGAGTTCAGAGGTCTGGTGGGGTGGGTGGGGTGGGGAAATTCTTGTGGAGACTGGGGGAGGCAGGGAGGAAGTATGGGATGTAGAAAAGTCGGGGGTGGATCAGGAAGAGAATAAAACCTGGAGTGTAAAAGTTAATTAACTAATTTAAAAAGTTTAAAACAACAAAGATCACAATGTCCTGATTCCTGCCACAACATCACAGTGTTCTAGTTCCTCATCTTTTATAATAAACAAAAAAGAATTTTAGTTATCAGGCATTTTCACTGCCTGACTCTTGGGACCCAGTGACAGCAGAAATTGTCACTGCTACCAAGATGCACCATATCCATATCTACTTTTGCCACAATTCACATATCTGCCCTCTGCACATGAGCTAAATCCCAGAATGAAAGGCATCTCTCTTCTTCCCACTCTCTTATTCCCTCCATCCTTCCCCAGTGGCAGCCTTTGCATACCCCGTCCCCAATAAACTTCTCAAGTGAGATCTGTCACATAGTATGACTTTATGAATTTCATTGCTTAGATCATAGTAGATGGGACTCAGAGAGACAGGTTTTATTATAGAAACACTTTATAGGTTTTGTTAGTCATGTAGGCCAGCCCTCTATCCACACTGAGACAGTGTCAGGGAACATGAAAGTTATTTATATCTTTGAAAGCTAGCCATATGTATAAACTTTAATCTTCATCCTACATGAAAAATGCGTTTCCTTTCTGTTTGGTTCCATGGAGGCAACGGCTTGTTTTTCCTTTCTCAATTAAGGAAGCAGGAGATAGGTTTTACTACCTGTGGAACTGTCTACATTAGTTCTTTTCCCCAAAGGCACAGGTGTCTAGAATTGTTAATGTCTGTCATCCCACATGACATGAGTCACAAAGTCTTTTAATAATTTTTCATTGATCTGCTAGGGGCAACAGATTCCTATTTCCTTTGAGTCTGTCAAATACTTTAAGATTGTAAACCCCAGTTGCGTGCAGAAAGCGAGTTCTTTCTTGCTTCTGTGTAAGAAGGAATTTACATTAAATTTTGTAACAGAAGTATCAGAGCCAGTTTTTCGTCCAATCACCCATCATTGCTTTTGCTACTAAAACTTGTACAGTTCTTGGCCATCCATATGCTACAGAGCTAAGTTAAAGAAGTGAACTTTGATCTCAGAATATCCCCTAACCTTTAAGTGAGTACTTCCCATGTAATTTTATTATCAGAATTTTTAAAAATACAGAGACAGGCAAGTAGATCAATGGAAATGAATTGAAGATCCAGAAATGAACCCACACACCTATGGTCGTTTGATTTTTGACAAAGAAGCTAAAACCATCCAATGGAAAAAAGGATAGCATTTTCAACAAATGGTGCTGGTTCAACTGGTGGTCTGCATGTAGAAGAATGCAAATCAATCCATTCTTACTGCCCTGTACAAAGTTTAGGTCCAAGTGGATCAAGGACCTCCACATAAAGCCAGATATGATGAAACTAATAGAAGAGAAAGTGGGGAAGAGCCTCCAATACGTGGGAACAGAGCAAAATTTCCTGAACAGAACACCAATGGCTTATGTTTTAATAACAACAGTCGACAAATGGGACCTCATAAAATTGAAAAGCTTGTACAGAGCAAAGGTCACTGTCAATAGGACAAACCAGCAACCCACAGATTGGGAAAAGATATTTACCAACCCTACATATGATAGAGGGCTAATATCCAAACTATACAAAGAACTGAAGAAGGTAGACTCTAGTGAACCAAATAAGCCTATTACAAAGAGAATACAGAGCTAAATAGAGAATTCTCAGCAGAGGTATCTTGAATGGCTCAGAAGCACTTAAAGAAATGTTCAACATCCTTAGTCATTAGGAAAGTGCAAATCAAAATGACCCTGAGATTCCAACTCATACTAATCAGAATGGCTAAGATCAAAAATGCAGGTGACAGCAGATGCTGGGAAGGATGTGGAGAAAGAGAAATACTCCTTCATTGATGGTGGGACTACAAGCTGGTAAAGCCACTTTGGAAATCAGTCTGGTATTTCCTGAGAAAATTGGAAATAGTTCCACTTGATAAACCACCTATACCACCCCTAGGTATATTTCCAAAAGATGCTCCAACATATAACAAGGACACATGCTCCACTATGTTCATAGCAGTCTTATTTATAATAGTCAGATGCTGGCAACAACCCAGATGTCCCTCAACAGAAGAATGGATACAGAAAATGTGGTACATATTCACAACACTGCAATTAAAAACAATGACTTCACGAAATTCACAGGTAAATGGATGGAACTAGAAAGTATCATCCTGCGTGAGGTAACGCAGACACAAAGAACAAACATGGTATATAATCACTAATAAGTGGATATTATCCCCAAAGCTCACAATGCCCATATTGCAAACCAAAGACCAGGTAGAGCATAGAAGGAAGACCAAGGTGTGCATTGAGCGGGGGAAAGAATGATTGTGGAAGGTAGAGAGAGGGGGGGTCTAGGGAGGGAGAAAAGAGGGAGAGGAAATAAAGGTGGCAGTATCAGGAACTGGAGGTGGTGTAAGAGAGGTACAGAGGGTCAGGAAATCGAACAAATATATGTACCAGAGGGGTTGAGAAACTGGGGATAGCCACTGGAGGGTCCCAGACACCAGGGAAATGTGAGGTTCCCAGGACCAAACAGGGATGCCTTAAACAGAAATGTGCAGAGAAGAGGAACCTGTTGAGACCACTTCCAGTAGATAGGCATGGCCCCTGGTTGAGGGTTGGGGCCATCCACCCTTCTCAAAGTATTTAAACCCAGAAATGTTCCTGTCCAAAGTAAGAACAATGACAAAAAAAAAAATGGAACAGAGACTGAAGGAATAGCCAACTAAGGACATCCCTACCTGGGGATCTATCATGTGTACAGACATCAAACCCAACACTGTTGCTCTGTCAAGAGGTGCTTACTGACAGGAAACTAGTGTGGTACTTCCTGAGGAGGTCTGGCCAGCAACTGACCAATGCAGATGTGCATGCTTGGAGGCAATCACCATGAGCTCAGGGAACTTGGTGGGGGAGGTGGTCGAAATACCAGAGAAGCAGAGGGGGATTGGAACCCCACTGGAAGAACAACACAGGCTGGCCTGACCACCCAGTTCTCCCAGAGTCTAGGCCACCAACCAAGGAGTGTACCAGGAGGGATCCATGGCTCCAGTTACATATATAGCAAAGGATGGCCTTGACTAACAGCAACAGAAGGGGAGATCCTTGGTCCCAGGGAGGTATGATACCCCAGCCTAGAAGGATGCTGTACTAGTGGGGTGGGATAGTATGGGTGGGCCAGGAAGCACCCTCGTATAGGCAAAGGGGAGGTGAAAGGGCAGATGTGGGATGGGGGCGTCGGTGGAGTGGTAACCAGGAAGTGGGATATCATTTGAGATGTAAACAAATGGAATAATTAATAAAAACTAAAGATCTAGAAATTCTTAGCAAAGAAGTCTCTGAACATACCTACAAGAGATAATTATGCAGGTTATATTAGCCATGGGAATACCTGTGAAGGATGGTCTTGATTAATTGATATAAGAAGACATCCCGTTGTGGGTGGCACCATTTCCTGGGATGTGATGTTGGACTTTCTCTGGAGGAAAGCATTGCTTTTTCACAGTATTTATTGCTCTCTTCTTCCTGACTATGGCCCTAATGTAATCAGTTACTTCAAGGTTCTGCTGGCTCAACTCTGTGCCAGGATGGACTTCACCTTTCACCTTGAAGTATGATCCCAAATAAATGTTTCCTTCAAGTTGTTTCTGTCAGAACAACAGAGAAGTAAGAATGTTATTTCACAAAACCACTTAGGTGGGAGACGTGGTTTAACCATAAAAAAGTCCCAGTGCAGAAAATTAACTTAATATTTTTGCCTGCTACTTTGAGCTACCTGGAGCTCTTGGATGCTTATTTCCTTGAGAGAAAGCTTCACTAGGAAATAATGGGGCAGATTTACAATTTAAGGGCAGCAAATTGAGCTTAAAGTCCTTTCGTCCCTTGAATGGTAGGATACTGTCCCTTAAAATGGTTTCTCCCTTTGCAGAGCTAACAGGGGCTTAGCTTCTTAGAACCTTGCTGACAGTGCTTTCTGTTTCCAGGATTTGTACAGCCACAAGGCTTGACTCCTAGAATCTCTTTCCACCTAGCAGAGGTTATGGGATGGCTTCATTTGCCTAGGGAAGTATACAATTCTCTAGTGCTTCACTCTTACCGTCCTTTTTATGCCTCTAGTCACTCCCCAGAGCTTTTTTTGGAAGTCACTATTTTATTCCCATTGTCGAAACTCCAAAGCTGAATTTAAATTTTAGTGTAGGGATGTTTGGGGTTCCATTATCTGTTTTTGTAGCTTTTTTCCCAAAGAAGGAGGGGAGAATAATAGGTGACATGAATCTATAATAAAATCTAAGCTAGAAATTATTCTTACCATCTTCAATCTTTCTGTTTCTCTGATATTTATTTTCATTCATTTTTATTATTCCTAAAATATATTTTGGTCATTTTCTCCATTTCCATCCCTGATTTACCACTTTCTTACTTCAACCCACTTAATATTCTTTCTTAAAATTAAAACAAAACAATTTACAAGGAAAAAATGCAAAACAAACAAAACCCAAACTAAAGAGAGTCTCATTTGTGTTGCCCAAAATTCCTGAGCTAACTGCTTTCCCTGAAGTGTGTTTGGCATGCTGCAGGGTCTCTCTTTTGAAGAAAACTAATTTTCCATCTCCCGGCAGTTATTAATTGCAAACAGTCTCTTGGTTGGCAATGGGATTTTCTGCCAACCCTCTCATCTTTCTTCATTCCTGGATTTTGTCAGGTTTGAACTTGTAAAGGTCTTCACCATGCTGTCATAGGCTGTGGATTCATTTGTGCCTCAGCCCTATTTTGTATGGAAAATGCCACATCCTTCAGCTCTTTATCACCTCTGATTCTGGCAATCTTTCCACCTCCTCTTCTGGATAAATCCCTGAGCCTTGAGTAGAGGGGGGTGATTCAGATGTCCCTTTTAGGACCGAGTGCTCCAAAGCCTCATTCTCTGCATGTTATTCAGCAGTGGTCTCCGTGTTAATTACATTCTACAGGTAGAAGAAACAGCTTCTCCGTGAGGATTCAGCAAAGCACTTATCTATGTCTATATTTATATGTCCTTAAGGGCTGTACTTTTTGTCTTCATGGAGTTCTTAAACTTTCTACTTTTGTACTGATTTCTCTATTTACATTTAAAACAACCCTTTTTGGCTAAGACAATATTGGCTTATGGTGCAAACCATTTTAACATTCTGTATTAGAGGTGGTAACCAGGTTCAATGGATAAGAAGATGTACCACTATTAGAGAAGACCTGAGCTTAGTTTCTAGTACCTAAGTGTAGCAACTCTCAGTAACCTGTAATTCTAGATCTGGAATATCAATAGACATCTTGTTGCTGTCTCTATGGTGAACAGATGCATGTACACACACACACACACACACACACACACACACACACACACTCATGTCTGCACACATGCACACATGCACGCGCACATATATTCACATGCACAAAGACACACAGACACCCAAACAGACACACACATTTAAAAATAAAAATAAATCATTAAAAGTACCATCTATGTTAAAACCATATTCCCACAGCTAGGTTTTATGTTACTTTTTGTCCACTTGATGATGATTCTTATCTTATATTTTCTTTACAATAGTTCACTTATAACATTTATATTTTCCAACAAAATGTAATTTTTCTATATATTTCAGTGTAGACACAGATTTTCTGTGACACCCAGGAAGCACACTTTATCTTAAATACCTAAAAGTTATAAACACAGACAAATTCTGCTAATAGTCCTAGAGCCTCCTGGTTTTTTCTTTCCAACAAATTTAAATTAACTAGACATAGATTTAAGATATATTATAAGAGGTGAGCCAACCTGGAAACAGATTCTTCAGTGACAGTGTCATAATGGGGAGTTGGCCAGGAGCTGAGAAGTTAAACGCACAGTGAGAGCTGGTTTTAGGGGTTCTTTCCCAGGCGATGTCGCTTGCTAATCAAACTTATAGAGAAGTACAGCATCTTATACATTATTTCCTGGAGAAAAATATGACAGAGTCAGCAAAAATGCATCCTTTTATATGGGAAAAATCAGCAGAAAGCTAATCAAGGAATGCTGCACAGTGGGAACACAGGATAACTCCAACATAACAGACCAACACACAGTGCTGTGCAACTGGTAACATCAGTCTCTTCAGGAGGGAAAAGTCCAATTCCTGAGAACCAAAACCTTAACTCCTTCCAGACCCCCAGACTCCCTTGCCAAAGTTACTCCTGGGCAAGGACACAGAACTAGGTTCCTTTCGTTCTATCATCAGGTCCTCTGAGAAAGCACTAGATTGCTCTGTCTCTTCTCAAAAACCTACTTTTGTTAAGAGGAACTGACTCACTTGGGCTCACAAGGTTTGCTAAAGCCAGGATAAAGAGATGGCATGTTAACTGTCCCTTCATGTCTGTTTCCTTTACTTTGGATACAATCCTGTTTGCCTCTGCATAGGCATGTTATCAGTTAGAGAATGGCTCTTTGACTTACCTTCCCCAAGGCTGAAGGCAGAATGAAAAGTCATTATTCTAAACTTGTTGTCACCTTGAATTTCAGGACAGCAGAGACTCACATAAAAGCAATCTCCATATGGTGACAGTTATCCATAAATGCAAGGCTTCACTCTGAAGTGTGAGTAATTACTCCTTGAGAGACCTGCTCTCCTCGTGTTACATTGCAGAACTGAGAAAGCAAAACCATGTCATGATCAAGACTTCTGTATTTTGTGTAGCTGTTTGACATTTTTACTATTTAAAGCAAAGCTTATGCTACTTCATAATCATACACAAAGAGGTAGGGTACATATAAAACCATGTAATCATACATAAATATAGACCAAAAGACCCAAAGATTTTATAGCTTTCATTCATATTTATTATTTCTTAGTTTTAAATTACTATAATATCTACTTTGAGACAACTTTATGTAATATAGGTTGATTCCCAAATTGCAGCCTAGGTTCAGAGTTAGTTTTGAATTCATAATCTTTGTGCATCCAATTCCAAAAGCTGGGCTTATGGGAATGAACTGTCATGTTCACATTAGTTTGACTATTATCATTATAACACTAAGCCACTAAGCAATCCTTAATCCAATGTCTGTACTTCCAAATGTATAAATCTCTTAGTAGAAATAGAAAACTTACCTTTCTAAAAATGAAAGCAGAAAGATCAACAGATAAAGGTGGAGACTTCTAAGTATACATATCATACTGTATTTCCTTACCATTGTTTTAAACGATGAATATCACTTATGTTTTAAAAGATGAATATCACTTAGCAAGATGTTATAGATGAAAATTCGAACCAGTGTGAACAGGTAAAAGTTGAAGGTTGTAGAAAAAATGTGACAAAACTGTGACAGAGTACTCCAAGCTTCACCTACACTGAAATAGATAGGTTAGTAAAGCCAACAGGTACAGGTTTAGGAACAAGAAAACGATCCAATAATGTCATACATCAAAGCATTCCTGATGTGCTTCACAGCCAGAATGTATTAGTTAAGGACATTCACATTGTTGATTATCACAACATTGATTTCAACTGAAGGCCTTGAGGCACTTTCTTTCTGACAAAAGAGTGGCTTAGGTCAAGACCACATCTGTTCTTAAGTTGCTGTCCTCCAACTCAACCATGATCATTACACTAAGCACAGGACAGGGACATCTAAAAAGATTAATCTTTGGACAAGTGATATTTCTTTAAACACTGAGTGTGTGTCTGACCAAAACCAAAGGTAAAACAATACAGAAAATAAGAGAGGAGGAGGGGGAGAAGTCAGAATTAATCAAGTTAGTGAAACCAAAGAGTGGAGTAGCTAAGCCACAGGGAAGGCAACCCACAAATAGTGCTTATGAATATCATTGTATAGACCACTAATACAGATGGCGGGGGCACCAGCAGCAGAAGGCACAACCCAATTCTGCTGTCTGTAGTAGACTGAGGAGGTCTTTCTGTACATATGGAACCAACATGGTTAGCTTCAACACTGAAAAATATTATAGCCTGAAACAAAGTTGTTAAGGTTCCAACATGGCTGCATAATGTAAGCACCAAGAGATATGTTAAAGTGGATGGAGAAAAACTCATGAGTTCTTAACCATCACAAAGAAATATAGACAACTAGAAGACTTGTGAGAAGGAGAGGTGATCCTCTTCAAGCACGCCACATCAATTGATTGTCTAGTACAATGTGGTCATCCCTGAAGATACATGTACAAGCAGCATTATACTGATTGAAGATACTGTCATATGTGTGTACAATATTTAAGTGTGTGTGTGTGTGTGTGCATTTGTGTAAGAGTATGTATCTCTGTGTGTGAATGCACACACAGGTGTGTGCATGAAATAAAAATCAGTGAAAAAAGAGGAGACCATGAATTTAAAAGGAAGTGCCAAAGGTTATATGTGAGATTTGGGAAGAAAGACCGTGAAAGAAGAAATGTAATTATCAAACTTATAATTTTTTTAAAAGGAGACAATATTTTAATAGACTTTTAGACATTTGTAAAGAAAGATGTGCATTGCAAAACTGAGAGAAGAGAGATTTAACTTGGAGAAAGAACAGCCCACATCAAAGCCATGAGCATGAGCTTCTCGGGGAAGAGTTATGCCTATCATTCATCTTGAAAACACTTCATTCTAATGCTCTTCATTACAAAACAGAATTGCTGTGCTGTACCTCGTTTTATTTATGTATGTGATCTAACTTTAAATTACTCCATTTTACTTTCAATCTTCAGAGATGCTGCTGACTTCCTATACATCACCCCTGAGCATCTATCTCCTCACTGCTTGCTCGTTCTGTTTTTGCTGTCAGGCAATCGGAAGCAAATGAAAGAAGAAACATAGCAGTGCAAAACTAGCTGACTCCATCTATGGGTGGGCATCAGGAGCTGCCTGGAATTGTATCATTCTTTTCATTTAGCCCTCAAACATCACCAACCTATTTAGGTTATTCTTTTCTCCTTAAAACATGTAACTGCCTTCCATTTTTTACCTTCATAATTCTGAAAATATATATATATATAGTATTATAATCATTTATTGTTTCTGCCAATTGAATCTTGCTTTAACTTTTCTTTTATCTCCACAGTGTTATCTTCAATTCCATGTCAATCCAGGTTTCATTTCAAGCTCTTTGGAGAAGGGACTGCTGCGCTATGAGGTCCTTGAAGATTTTCAGTATAATTTGTTCAGCTTTTGTGTCCAATTTATTTCCTTTATTATGGAATTCACTTGCAGGCTTATGCAAATATGTATGTTATTAAGAAATCTAATCCTACTATTTATTCTACTACTTTTTAACATTTCTAGTTCTGCCAAAACTTGTTGAAATGTCTCTATTGCTTTTAATCCTTCCTACAAAGCAGTCTTTTAACTAGGTAAGTGAATTTCTCTTTCTTCCACTCCCACAGACTTCTGAAAACACTGGGAAAAGGATTACAAAAGATTGTTTGGTCCCAATAGGCAGCAAGTATAACTCAACTTGATATTTTCGACTACCGTGACATTTTCTGCTGATGTTGGGCATTCTTAAGGCATATACGTTTTCATCTTTTAGAGCATCCTGTATTTGTAATCTTTAACTTAGAAGACCTTCTAATTATGAACCCTTGCTGTTCCTAAAAGCATACCTATTTTCTCATTTCTGATCTCCTGCTATCAAAGTTTCCAGTAGCATTTCATCTTTCATCATCTCCTTCACACACTTTTACTGTGATTATTCTCCAGTCAGAAATGCACACTGAAATATCACTGTAATTCTTGTCTTAAACTGAGGAGTAGGGATAGTGGTAAATTCAGTGCATCCCTAATAAGTCAAGAAGTTGCTTCCTCAAATATTTTCCCAGCCTTAATGTCTCTATACCATCTCATTTTCTCATATTTCTATGTCACAGCCTCTCTTTACTGTGTTTTCCATAGCATTCTATATAGGACTATGGGGTTTTATTATCACTTCTTTAATATCTGAGATTAGCTTTTGCTTTTTATCATTCATTGTTCACTAAGGACTTGCAGTTATTGTCTGATCTCAGTCACTATTCTACTGATTTTCACATTTGTTCTACTGTTTCACTGTCACTGAATCATTGGAATATCCCAAATATTAAAAATTACAAACATTTTAATCTGTCACCCTCACGACTGACTTGGTTACATCTTAAGGGTCATACTTAAGTTGACATTAACATTCCGGGTGCTCCTTTCTCCTTAAGAAGCTAGTCATTTCTCTTTTGGCACTGACAATTTGTGATCACATGGTTTATGTGAACTTTCCATAATTTTTTTGGAATTTTTTTCATGCCTTTTAATAGTTACATTTTAAGCTGATGTTTACTCACAGGTTTTATCAGAATGATAGAAGAAAAAGATATTTTTATTAAGTTCCCTGAGGTATATTCAGAGCTTATCCCTGTGCTTGTTCTATAGCAAATTATTATTATATATTGAAAAATAAACATTTCTTCCCTGATAAAATCTAGTAAGTTAAATGATTTCTATGTCCTTCACTCATGCAAGGTATTTAATTAAATTAACATATAGGATTTCCTTAACATTGTTAACTATAAGCAGTACTTTGTAAGATAGAATTTGTTAATTATAATCACACTTATATAGACTGGCTTTTTATTTCATTTGAAAGGATTTATTATTTTAGAAACTTAAAAAATTATGTATATGTGTGTGGGGAAATACATGGATGTGTGTGTGCATATGTATGTATGTGTGTGTGCGTGTGCGTGTGTGTGTGGGTGTGTGTGTGCGTGTGTGTGTGGGTGTGCGTGTGCGTGTGTGTATGCTATGTGCATGCAGCTGATTTCAGGAACCAGAAGGCATTGGATCTTTCTTAAACGGTAGCTATGGGCAGTTGAGAGCTGTCTTATACGGGTATTCAGAACCTCCCAGGTCCTCTGCAAGAGTAGCAAGTGCTCATAACTACTGAAATATCTATCTAACCCTTGTAATTCTTATGTGTTAATAAAGACAAATTGACACAATAAATTTAGTAATATAATTTGTATAGATTTGTTTTCAAGGTTATATGTGGACCATTAATATCATAATTTCTAAAAGAAATAAAAATAAAATTTTTTATTGAGTTTATATTTTTATTTTTAAAAGGTTTAATATTTATTTATTTATTTATTTATTTATTTATTTATCTATCTATCTATCTATCTATCGGTGTGAGAGAGGTAGGGTGTTAGAATGGGTCTTGGGTAACCATGGATGCTATGAGTGTGTTGGAATCTTGAAGCTCCATTTGGTGTTACAAGCGGTTTTGAGCATCCTGATAACGGGACCTTGGCCATCTATAAGAGCATCACAATCCTTTAACCACACATCATCTCCCTAGACTCCTATGTTTCTACTATTAATTTATGATTTTTGTGCTTCAATAATAAATTAGTCTGTTGTTCAATGTATTCAGATAAAACAAAGAGATTTACTCTGCTAGTACTACTATTAAGTGCCTAGAATTTGAGGATTTAAATACATCATTGACCTTAAAAATTATGGATAGTTCACTCTAAAAATGTGAAAATAGTGCTGAAGTTATGGTACCAAACTTTCTGTTTAGATATTGATGGATGTGTGAACATGTCTAGTTAGGAAAGCAAAATCATTCACTTGATATAATGTAGGTTTAAATGGATTATTTGTTTTCTCTGAGGAACTCTAAGTTACTCAGGGTGATCACCCAAATCTGTTAATATTTGCATAAAATGGCTATGATTTCCTTTGTCATAGAACCCCAAGTAGACAGCTAAATGCTTTCCTTCAATAATGGGGGAAGAAAGAACAGAAGGAATCACCCTGAATCTGTAAGCATAAGCTTAATTTTTTTAAAAAAAATATTTAAGCTTCAGTTTTGTTGGTATTGAGGGAGGATAGTTGACAAGTTTCTTTTCACAAATTCTGTAAATATTACTTTCATGCATAGAAGTGTGGGGAAATGTGACTTATGCACTAACCATAGGTTAAAATAACAGAGGAAGTAATACCTCATAATATCTCATTCCATTTGACTGGAGAACCAGTACTAAAAGTCTCTTTTCTGCCTGGAGGCCTTCCCCTCTGTCACCTGCCACCCACTTGTGACCTATGAGTCACTGACTATTCCAACTTCATTTAAAATCTTTATTAAATTAGCTTGAATCCTAAGCCTCTGTATTAAGAGAAGATGTATTGGGTTTTATATTTCAAAATGAAGAATTTTAATGGAAATTGTAGAACCAATAGAACGTTTGCAAATTTAGAAATCTTGGAATGAATATATGTATATATACAATATGTATATATGTATATATAAAGGTAACTAAATTGAAAAGTAACTCGTTTTCCCTTTACTTTCTGGCAGTAGGATCTATTAATGTACTTTGAGATAAAAATAATGACACTAAAAATGATCAAAATGAATCACCCTTTTGTAAAGTGCTTTCCTTAAATGTTTTAAACAATGAAATTTCTTCTTTCCAATAATAAATGCAGTAGCATGTAAATAATTCTAGTACATATTGCACATTAAGTATTAGCTGAATTAAGGAATGAGTTCTATTAAATACTTATTTTTATGATAGCATTTGATTTTCATTTTTTCCTTTGTAAATTATGTCATTCCATTCATTTAAGTCTCAAATGATATCCCATTTCCCTGTTACTCCTCCACAACCCCCTCATCCACATCTGTCCTCCCCCTCCTCTTTGCCTCTGTGAGGGTTCTCTCCCATCCACCCACACTCTCCTGCCCCACCACTCCAGCATCCTCCTACACTGGGGCATCAAACCTCCACAGGACCATGGACCTCCCCTCCTATTGCTGTAAATGGATCTGGAGCCACGAATCTTTCCCTATACACTCCTTGTTTGATGGTCTACCTGCAAGCACTAGGTGGTCCAGACAGCCAATGCTGTTCTTCATATGGGGTCGCAATCCCCCTCTGCTTCTCCAGGCCTTCTGACAGCTCCTCCACCAGGGTCTCTCAGTCTGCTGGTTGGCTTCAAGCATTCACATCTGCATTGGTCAGTTGTTGGCTGAGCCTCCAAAGGAGCAGCCATACCAGGTTCCTGTCAGCCAGTGCTGCTTGATCATAGTGTCCTGTTTGGTGTCTGCAGACAAGATGGATCCCCCACTGGGGCAGTCCCCAGATGAACCTTCCTTTGGTCTCTGCTCCATTTTTTGTCCCTGTTCTTCCTTTAGACAGGAACATTTCTCAGTTAAACACTTTGAGATACTTATAAGATATACATAACTCTCTTTATTATGTGTTAAAAGAGTCTCCATTCAGGAAAGCAATTCCAAAGTTCTTCCTGGAATTAAAGTTCATCCATTTACTCACTTCAGACTTTAGTGGAAATATTCACTAGAGGCAAACGGTCTCTGAACTGGATCTTTAAGTAAATAGGTAAATAACTTTATGGAATAAACATTCAAATATTAACATAGCATTTCTTATTCTTTTGAAAAATGGTGATGTACTAAAATTCCTTAAGTGAAAACATCCATGCTGTTTTACAGTGTTTCCAATGGAACTCTGTTGGTAAATGGTTTCAAATGCAAACCTATTTATGCAACTTTAAATATATGCATTGTTAAAACATAACTAAATATGCTTAATAAACATAGGAATCAGGAAGAAAATGTCATACAGTAGATTTCAGAGGTTCATCTACCACAGCTTCCTTCTGCATCAGTTCATAATACAAACATCTATGCATATTCAAATCTTTAATAGTTAAATGACAATATTTATAGCCCAGGTGTGGTGCTGTCTGTCATGGATACTGTAACAGGTCTCATTTCTTAGTTCACGATCTACTAACAGATTGTGCTAGTAGGTAAAGTAGGTTTCCTCTGTAAAAATAAAGCCTATGAAAGAGTGAGTCATTACTGTTTCTCCGTGACAGCTGTCATCTGATGTGATATAATCAGGAATACTACCATAAGGTATCAATTTATGTGCATAGCAGGATATCATTAGAAGTCAGTTTATTGCTATCTTCTTTATTATTATTATAATAATAGTAATAATAATTATTATTATATTTACATTCCAGTCATTGCACCTCCCCTCATTCCACCATCCCATAGTTCCTCAGCCCATTTTCCCTCCCCCTTACCTCCAAGAGGGTGCTCCACCCTCACTAGGCCTCCCTCATTCCTGGGACCTCAAGTCTTTCAAGAACTAAGCACATATTCTCTCACTGAGGCCTGAGCAGGCAGACCTCTGCTATATTTGTGCCAGGGACTTCAGACCAGCTTGTGCATGCTCCTGTTTGGTGGCTCAGTCTCTGTGAGCTCCCCCTGGTCTGGGTAAGTTGAGACTGTTGGTCTTCCTATGGAGTCCCTCTCCCTTTCAGCTTCTTCAGTCCTTCGTCTAATTCAGCCATACGGGGCCCCAACTTTAGTTCAATGGTTAGGTGTTAAGTATCTGTGTCTGTCTCAGTCAGCTGGTGGTAGGGCCTCTCAGAGGACAGCCATGCTTGGCTCCTGTCTGTATGCACATCATACCATCAATTATCATGTCAGGCCTTGGTGACCTCCTATGAGATGGATCCCAGGATTGGGCTGTCATTGGACTGCCTTTCTTTCAGTTTCATCTCCATTTTTGACTCTGCAGTTTGTTTGTTTAATTTTGGGGGGGGGGCATTCCCTTTGTTTACATCTCAAATGATATCCCACTTCCGGGTTACGCCTCCACCAACCCCCTATCCCAAGATATCCCACTTCCCGGCTACCCTTCCACAACCCCTCCCTAAATCTGCCTACCCCCTCCCCTTTGTATGAGGTGCACCCCAACCAACTCACACTCTCCCACCCCATCACTCTAGCATTCCCTATGCTGAGGCATCAAGCCTCCACAGGACCAAGAAGCTCCCCTTCCATTGCTGTCAGGCAAGGGCATCCTCTGCTACAAATGTATCTGGAGCCATGGATACATCCAGGTACATTCCTTGGTTGGTAGACTAGACTCGGGGAGCACTGGGTAGTCAGGCCAGCCTTTGATGTTCTTCCAAAAAGGTCGCAACCCGCCCCCTCCACCCCTCCAGTTTTTCCACCAGCTTCCTCACCAAGTTCCCTGAGCTCAGTCTGATCGTTGACTCCAAGGATCCCCATCTACATTGGTCAGTTGCTGACCGGACTCCCTCAAGAATCACCAGACTAGGTTCCTGTCAGCAAACCCCTCTTGACCACTGCAACAGTGTTGAGCTTGGTGTCTGCAGACATGATGGATCCCCAGGTGGGGCAGTCCTTGGTTGGCCCTTTAGTCTCTGCTCCATTTTGTCCCAGTTTTTCCTTTGGACAGGAACATTTCTAGGTTGAACCGGGTGGGTGGCCCCATCTCTCAAGTAGGGTCAATGCCTATCTACCGGAGGTGGTCACTACAGGTTCTATCCCCCCTTCTTTGCACATTTCGGCTAAAGTGATCCCTGTTTGGTCCTAGGAGCGTCCAGTGGCTGTTCCCAGTTCCTCATCCCCCCTGTTACATATTTTTGTTCGATTTCTTGACCCTCTGTACTCTGTAGATCTTTTAGACAGGAACAGTTCTGGGTCAGAAATTAAGACTGTGCCTTAGTAGCCCTGTCCCTTTGCTTGAGGCCCTGTCTATCTACTGGAGGTGGACTCTTCAAGTTTCCCCTCCCCAATATTGGACATTTTGGCTAAGGTCACCCTCACTGAGTTCTTGGAGTCTCCACTCTCAGGTCTCTGGTACTTTCTAGAGGGTCCTCCACCTCCCACCCCATGATGCTGCTTGTCTCCATTCATTCTCTTTCCCCACTGGGCTTCTCTCATTTCTCCCACCCCCATACCTGATCCTCTTCTCCTTTTCCCTTCCCCCTCCCCTCTAGTCAGTCAGGTCCCCTCTCCCTTCTTCTGCTACTTTCTTTTGTAGACCAGTCTTATTTGATTTTACCTTAGGTCACTGAGATGTCTAGTCTTTGATTTTTGGTCATCCAAGCAGTGTCACTGTGGGTTCCATCTCATGGAGTGGGCCTTAAGTAACATCAGCTTTTGGCTGGCTGTTCCCATACCCTTTGTGCCACTATTGGCGTAGAATATTTTACAGATAGGACAGATTGGAGGTCAAAGATTTTTGTGGTTGGTTTGGCATTTATGTTACTCTTAGGTACCCTGAAAAGTACAATCCTATATCAAAGATACCAGAAACAAGGGGGTGAAGTTTCTGTGTAGGCACCAGCCAAACCTTTCCATATTTAGTCACTTGTAGATGAACAGAATTCTTCTAGCAATTTTATTCCTTTTGCTTTATGTTGAGACACTTATAGTAAAAATCTAGGTATTTCTACTTATGTCCAGACCTTAAAATTTTGTTCTATTTATTCATTTATGTAATACACATCCCAAATGTTATATTGTGCCCCATCACAGTCTCCCTTCCCATGTTCAACCCCCTTTACCTATAAGAGAGTGTCCCCTCTCCCCCTTTACCCCCTTCCCCAGGCATCCCACTTCTCTTCAAGTCCCTTCAAGTAGGCAATCCTCTGCTACATATATTTTAGGGGCCTCAGACCAGCCTGTACATGCATTTTGTTGGTGGATATATTCCAGGAGCCTCAGAGAAGTCCATGTATATGCTCTTTGGTTGGTGGCCTACTGTCTGGGAGCTCCCATTGCTCCGCATTAGTTGTCACCATTTGTCTTCCTATGGGGTTGCCATCCCCTTCAACTCTTTCAATCCTTCCCCTAACTCTTCCATAGGAGTTCTTGACCTCAATCTTATCAATTGGCTGTAAGTTTCTACATCCGTCTTAGTCAGCTGCTGGTTGAGCCTCTCAGATGACATCCATACTAGGTTCTGGTCTGCCAGCACAACCTAGCATCAGTAGTAGTATCAGTGTTTAAGGCCCACCCTTGGGATGGACACGAAGTTGGGCCAGTCACTGGATGTCCTTTCCTTCGGTGTCTGCTTCATTTTTGCTCCTGCAATTCTTTAAGATAGGAAGAATGCTGGGTCAAAAATTTTGAAGGTAGGTTGCCGATACCATACTTAACTGGGGGTTCTATCTATTAGAAATGATCTCTTCAGGTTCCATCTCCCCACTGTTAGGCATTTAGGCTAAGGTCACCCCCCACTGAGTCCTGGGAACCTCTCACATCTTAAGTCTCTGGGACTTTCTAGAGGTTCCTCCCTACCTCACACCCCCACTGCTGAATATTTCTCCTGGCTCTCCGGGCTTCTCTCTTGTCTTCTGCCTCTGTGTCTGATCCTGCCCCTTTTATCCCTTCATCTCGTCTCCCACACAGTTCCTTCCCTCTGCCTACTATGATTATTTTGTCTCCCTTTCTAAGTGGGATAGAATTGTCTGCACTTGGCCCTTCTCTTCTTGTTAAACTTCTTATGGTCTGTGTCTTGTATCATAGGTATTCTGTAATGTTGGCTAATATCCACTTATCAGTAAGTACATACCATGCATGTGCTTTTGGGTATCAGTTACCTCACTAAGGGTGATATTTTCAATTTCCATCTGTCTACTTGCAAAATCAATTATGTCCTCAATTTTAACAGCTGAACAATATTCCACTGTGTAAATGAGTTATATTTTCTGTGTCTATTCTTTGTTTGAGGAGACCTGGGTTGTTTCCAGTTTCCAACTATTATGAATACGGCTGCTATGAAAATAGTGTAGCAAGTGTCTTTGTGGTATGGTGAAACATCTTTTGGGTATATGCCCAGGAGTAGTATAGGAGATCTTCAGGTAGAACTATTTCCAGTTATCTGAGGAACCATCGGGTTGATTTCCAGAGTACTTATATTAGTTTGCAATCCCACCAGCAATGGAAGAGTGTTTCTCCTTTTGTACCTCGTCTCCATCATATGCTGTCACTTGAGTTTTTGATCTTAGCACTTCTGATTGGTGTGAGGCCGAATATCAGTGTTGTTTTGATTTGCATTTTGCTGATGTTTAAGGATGGTGAACATTCATTAAGTGTTTCTGCACCAATCAAGATTCCTTGGGTGAGAATTCTCTGTTTACCTCTGCAGCCCATTTTTTAGTTGGGTTATTAGGCTTTTTGGAGTGTAACTTCTTGAGTTCTTTATATATTTTGGATATTAGCCCTATTAGATGTAGAGTTAGTGAAGATCTTTTCCCAATCTGTAGGCTGCTCTTTTCTTCTATTGACAGTGTCCTTTGCCTTACAGAATCTTTTTTTTAGTTTCATGAGATCCAATTTATCAATAGTTGATCTTAGAGTCTGAGCCATTGGTGTTCTGTTCAGGAATTTTTTTTTCCCTAGATCAATGTGAATTCATTTTATGAAGCCATAGTTACTCTGATACCAAAAGCCTACAAAGATCCAACAAAAAAAGAGAACTTCAGGTCAGTTTTGCTTATGAAATCAATGCAAAAACACTCAATACAATTCTTACAAACTGAATTCAAGAACACATCACCCCGATCAAGTAGGTTTCATCCAAGAGATACAGGGAAGGTTCAATATATGAAAATTTCATCAACATAATTTCCTATATATCCAAACTCAAAGAAACATGTAACATGATCATCTCATTAGATCCTGAAATAGTCCTTGACAATATACCACACCCCTTCATGTTAAAAGTCTTGGAGAGATCAGAAATTCATGGCATACCTAAACATAATAAATGCAATATATACAGAAAACCAAATCAAATCAACATCAAATTAAATGAAGAGATACTTGAGTCAATTCCACTAAAATATGGGACAAGGCAAGGCTGTCCACTGTCTTCCTAGCTATTCAATATAGTTCTTAAAGTTCTAGCCAGATCAATATGAGAACAAAAGAAGATCAATGGATACAAATTGGAAAGGAAGAAATCAAGGTATCACTGTTTGCAGATGATGTGATAGTATACATAAGTAACACCCAAAATTCTATCAGAGAACTCCTGCAGATGATTTGTTCTATATGTACCTTTATTCTGCCTCCTAGAATCTGAAGTTCTAAAAGATGAGGATTTTCTGTAGAAAACCTACCACCTATTAAAAGTAAGCTCTTTGAAAGTACTTTTTGGTTAATTCAATCATTTTACAGTGTGTCTGATTTTTACTTTGCCTTCCTCAGCCCTGTAAATCTATTTCTCCTTTTTCTACCTTCCAGTTTATAAATATTAATGTATTCATTTCATTAATGACCTCCTGTAGTATGTAAGGCTGAATAGTGGCCTTTGTGAAAGGAATATCTGTCCTGATATCTCCCTAAGGATTCATTAACTTTTGGCCCATTGTTTGTAAAACAGCTTAATTATAGCATTTCTTCCCTCTGTTCCTAGTATTCCCAAATCTTTAAACAATTCTACTCTATTACTTTACCCTTATGTTTCCAAAACACAAGCCAGACTAAGTGCATAGATTCTTACGGAAGTACAACTGGGGGAAAGGCCATCATACCCCAAAACTCCTTGCTTTCCATTCCTTTATTTTAGTGAAACTCACAATTCAAAGGTAGTTTCTACACTTATAGTCTAACTCTTGGCCTCAGGCCAATGGAAAAATCAACAGTAAAAATTCATTTCAGCTGTTACTATACTCCTTCTTAATTGGCTGTCCCTTTTGTTTTTCATATGGCCAAATGCTAGTTGGCTGCTTGGCAAACTCACACAAGTAAAACTCCAGCAGTTTGCTTCTCCCTCTTCTGATTTACGAAATTGATCCACATACATCTGACTAGTCCCTCAATCAAGCCTCCAAGGAAGAGATTTGTGATAAATAGTGATAATGCATGTCACTAAAATATGACACAACTATCAAACTAATGTAAAATCTGAAAAGTTCCTAGCCCAAAACATCCAGTTAGTTCAGGACACAATTAGAATATAAAACCTAAAGATAGTACATATAGAAGAGAGTGCTGACTCATAATTTAAATGTCCAGTAAATATCTTCAACAAAATTATAGAAGAAAACTTACCTAACCTAAAAAAAGAGATGCCCATAAATATAGAAGAAGTCTACAGAACTCCAAATAGATTGGATCAGAAAAGAAATTCCTCCCATCACATAATAGTCAAAACACAAAATACACAAAACAAAGAATATTAAAGCAGTAAGGGAAAAAGGTCAAGTAGCATATAAAGGAAAACCTATAAGAATTACACCAGACTTCTCACCAGAGACTATGAAAGCCAGAAGATCCTGGGCAGATGTCATATAGACCCTAAGAGAAAACAAATGCCAGCCCAAGTTACTGTATTCAGCAAAACTCTCAATTAACATAGATGGAGAAACCAAGATATTCCATGACAAAACCAAATTTACACAATATCTACCTACAAATCCAGCCCTACAAAGGATAATAAATGGAAAACTCCAACACAAGGAGGGAAACTACACCCTTGAAAAAGCAAGAAAGTAATTTCCTTACAATGAAAAGAGACACACAAACATAATTCCACCTCTAACATTGAAAAAAACAGGAAGCAACAATCACTATTTCTTAATATCTCTTAATATCAATGGACTCAATTCCCCAATAAAAAGAGATAGACTAACAGACTGGATACATAAAGAGGACCCAGCATTATGCTGCATACAGGAAACACACCTCAGAGAGAAAAACAGACACTAACTTAGATTAAAAGGCTAGAAAACAAATTTCTAAGCAAATGGTCCATAGAAAAAAAACCTGGAGTATCCATTTTAATATCTAATAAAATTAACTTTCAACGAAAAGTCATCCAAAAAGATAAGGAAGAACACTTTATATTCATCAAAGGAAAAATCCACTAAGATGATCTCTCAATCCTGAATATCTATGCTCCAAATGCAAGGACATCTACATTCATAAAAGAAACTTTAATAAAGCTCAAGTCACACACTGTACCTCACACAAAAATAGTAGCAGATTTCAACACCCCACTCTCATCAATGGACAGATCATGGAAATAGAAGACATAACTAAAAAGAGACATAAAGAAACTAACAAGTTATGAAGCAAATCCACTTAACAGATATTTATAGAACATTTCACCCTAAAACAAAAGAATATGCCTTCTTCTCAACACCTCATGGTACCTTCTCCAAAATTGACTATATAATTGGCCACAAAACAGGCTTCAACAGATACAAGAAGATAGAAATAAACTCATGCATCCTATAAGATAAGCACAGACTAAGGCTGGTCTTCAATAACAACAAAAATGACAGAAAGTTCATGTATACATGGAAGTTGAACAATGCTTTACACAACGATGACTTGATCAAGGAAGAAATGAAAGAAATTAAAGTCTTTTTAGAATTTAATGAAAATGAAGTTATAGGTTACTCAAAGTTATGGGACACAATGAAAGCAGTGCTAAAAGAAAAACTCATATAGCTCTGAGTGCCTCCAAAAAGAAACAGGAGAGAGCATACATTAGCACCTTAACAGCACACCTAAAAGCTCTAAAACAAAAAGAAGCAAATACACCCAAGAGGAGTAGAAGGCAGTAAATAATCAAACTCTGGGCTGAAGTCAACCAAGTAGAAACAAAAAGGACTATACAAAGAATCAACAAAACCAGGGGGTTCTTTGTGAAAATCAACAAACAGAAAAACCCTTAGGCAGACTAACCATAGGTCATAGAGTCAGTATCCAAATTAACAAAATCAGAAATGAAAAGGGAAACAAAACAACAGACTCTGAGGAAATTCAAAAATCATCAGATACTAAAACAAAAGCCAATATTCAACAAAACTGGAAAATCTGGAGGAAATGGACAATTTTCTAGACAAATACCAGGTATCAAAGTTAAATCAGGATCAGATAAACCATAAATATCCTCATAACTCCTAAAGAAATAGAAGCAGTTATTAAAAGTCTCCCAACCTAAAAGAGCCCAGAACCAGATGGGCTTAGTGAAGAATTCTATCAGGCCTTCATAGAAGACCTCATACCAATACTATTAAAACTATTCCACAAAATAGAAACAAACAGAGCACCTCCCAATTCCTTCTATGAAACCACAATTACACTTATACCTAAACCACACAAAGACCCAATAAAGAAAGAAAACTTCAGATCAATTTTTCTTATGAATATCGACACAGAAATAGTCACTAAAATTCTTGCAAAGTGAATCCAAGAACACATCAAAACGATCATCCATCATGATCAAGTAGGCTTCATCCCAGGGAATCAGGGATGGTTCAATATATGGAAATCCATCAACATAATCCACTATATAAACAAACTCAAAGGAAAAAAAAACACATGATCATCTCATTAGATGCTGAGGAAGCATTTGACAAAATTCAACACCCCTTCATGTTAAAATCTTGGAAAGATCAGGAATTCATTGCCCATACCTAACATAGTAAAAGAAATATACAGTAAACCAGTAGCCAACATCAAACTAAATGGAGATATACTTGAAGCAATCCCACTGAAGTCAAGGACTAGACAAGGCTGACCACTCTCTCCCTACCAATTCAGAATAGTACTGAATGTCCTAAGCAGAGCAATCAGACAAAAAAGGAGGTCAAAGGTGTAGGGAGCGGCTAACGATGGCACCGACATCCAGTGGTCATTGGTGATAGACACCTGCAATGCGCATGTGTTGGCATTTCTCCAGCAGCTTCAGGCTGGAGTGATATTCATGCTAATGAGGTATTTCATGCTCCACCAATCCCTAGAGGACAAGTATATAGGCATAGCCTGTCTTGTATATAAGGCTGGTGTCTTTGTTCCTCAGGGTCCCCGGTATCAACAATGAGGTGTTCCTGCAATAAAGGCTGTTGAGAAGAATCCAACGGTATTGTGTATTCCTTGCTGGACGAGGTGGGCATTACAAAAGGGATACAAATTGGAAAGGAGGAAGTCAAAATATCCTTATTTGCATATGATATGATCGTATACTTAAGTGACCCCAAAATTTCCACCAGAGAACTACTAAGCCTGATAAACAAATTCAGCAAAGTGGCTGGGTATAAAATTAACTCAAATAAATCAGTAGCCTTCCTCTACTCAAAGGATAAACAGACTGAGAAAGAAATTAGGGAAATGACACCCTTCACAATAGTCCCAGACAATATAAAATACCTAGGTGTGACTCTAACCAAGTAAGTGAAAGATCTGTGTGATAAGAATTTCAAGTCTCTGAAGAAAGACGTTCAAGATATCAGAAGATGGACAGACCTCCCATGCTCATGGATTGTCAGAATTAATGTAGTAATAGTGGCCATTTTGCCAAAAGCAATCTACAGATTCAATGCAATCCCCATCAAAATTCCAACTCAATTCTTCATAGAGTTTGAAAGAACAATTTGCAAATTCATTTGGAATAACAAAAAACCCATGATATGGGAAACTACCCTCAACAATGAAAGAACTTCTGGGGGAATCATCATCCCTGACCTCAAACAGTAGTACAGAGCAATAGTGATAAAAACTGCATGAATTAGTACAGAGACAGGCAGGTAGATCAATGGAATAGCATCAAAGACCCAGAAATGAACCCACACACCTATGGTCACTTGATCCTCCACAAAGGAGCTAAAACCATCCAATGGAAAAAGGATAGAATTTTCAACAAATTGTGCTGGTTCAACTGGAGGTCAGCATGTAGAAGAGTGCAAATTGATCCATTCTTATTGCCCTGTACAAAGCTTTAGTCCAAGTGGATCAAGGACTTCCACATCCTACCAGATACACTCAAACTAATAGAAGAAAAAGTAGGAAAGACTTCCGATCATATGGGCACTGGGAAAATTTTTCTGAACAAAACCAATGGTTTATGCTCTAAGATCAAATCGGAACTCATAAAACTGCAAAGCTTCTGTAAGGCAAAGGACATTGTCATTGGGACAAAAAGGCAACCAACAGATTGAGAAAGAATCTTTACCAATCCTACATCTGAGAGAGGGCTAATATCCAAATAAACAAAGAAATGTTCAACATCCTCAGTCATCAGTGAAATGCAAATCAAAACAACCCTGAGATTCCATTTCACACCAGTGAGAATGGCTAAGATAAAAAACTCGGGTGATGACAGATGCTAGCAAGGATGTGGAGAAAGAGGACCACTCCTCTTTGTTACTGGGATTGCAAAATGGTACAACCACTCTTGAAATCAGTCTGGAGGCTCCTCAGAAAATTGAACATTGACCTATCTAGGGACCCAGCTATTTCTCTCCTGGGCATATACCCAAAAGATACTCCAACATACAACAAAGACACATGCTCCACTATGTTCATAGCAGCCTTGTTTGTGATAGCCAGAAGCTGGAAACAATCCAGATGTCCCACAACAGAAGAATGGATTTAGAAAATGTGTTATATCTACACAGTGGAGTACTACTCATCTATCAACAACTATGAATTCATTAAATTTATAGACAAATGGATTGAACTAGAAAATATCCTGAGTAAGGTAACCCAATCACATAAAAAAAACACATGGTATGCACTCATTGATAAGTGGATATTAGCTCAAAGCTCGAATTACCCAAGATATAATCCATAGACCCCATGAAGCTCCAGAAGAAGGATGACCAAAATGCAGATTCTTCACTCCTTCTTAAAAGGTAAAACAAAAATATTCATAGGATGGGATATGGAGGAAAAGCTTGGAGCAGAGACAATGTGTGTGTGTGTGTGTGTATATATATTTATATATATATATATATGGATATAGATCTTTCCTGAGAGACACATCCAGAGCATGTGAAATACACAGGCAAATCTTACCAGCAAATCATTGAACTGAGAACGGGACCCCAGTTAGAGGAGTTAGAGAAAGGAGTAAAAGAACTGAAGTGGCTTGCAACCCCATAAGAATAACAATGGCAATCAACTGGAGTTCCCAGCAACTAAACCACTACTCAAAGACTGGCCATGGCTCAAGCTGCATGTGTAGCAGAGGATGGCCTTGTTGGGCACCAATGTAAGAAGAAGCCCTTGGTCCTGCCAAGATTGGACTCTCGGAATAGGGGTAGGTTGGGGGTGGGTGGGAAGGGGGAGTGAATTATGATGGGAACCCCCTTATAGAAGAAGGGGAGGGGGATGGGATAGGGAGCTTATATCCAGGAAATTGAGAAAGGGAGTAACATTTGAAATATAAATAAAAAATTCCAATAAAAGAAAAAAAAACACAGACCTGGCTTGGTTATGGTGTCTTCAGAGCAATGAAACCCTAAATAAGGTACATTGTCTGCTAAGCATAAGAAAAAACATAATTGTAAAAGGAAATCATCTATGGAGTGTAACACAGTAATAGTTCATGGAACTGAGAATAGAACCATTGTCATGTAGGACTAACATTTATAGGTTTCTTAGGTCTCTGTTGATCCAAGAGACTGGTTGTACATTAAGTATTGTGGAAAGTGTTTTACATTCATAACAATGATTATATTTAATATCATATTCTGTTGCTTAAGCTAATTTGGAAAGTCATTAAACCTCTTTAGAGGTCTGTTGAAAAGAATAACTGGAGCATTTTGTAAATAAAAATCCATATGTCATTTATTTTATGTTTTGATAACTCAAACTTGAAAGTCATGGAAAATTTTGATGGGATATACTGATGACATTTCTGTATTTTTTTTGAAAAATTAAGATAGAGAATGTTTGAGGAAGGCATCTCATTGTCAAGCCTTACTCTCCGTGCCTATAAAATATAGAAAAGAATGTCTACACATAGGTGTAGCCTTATTACATGCACAAATGCATGCATACATTGTTGAAATAAAAAAAAATCTAAAGGAAACAATTACAAGTACTGCAAACAAGTATGATAATTTGTAAACCAATTAGGAATTGAATGAATCTAATTACCTAACCCTTGGTTGAATTTAAAACTGAGTTATGTGAAGATAAATAAAATTTAATATAAAGGAAAATTGAGAACCATAAAGGTTCTCTACTTTAGGAGGCTAAAGTAGAATATGCCATCCACTAAGGGTGATTCAAATTAGGAGAGAGCTTGAAACTCATTTCTAGAATTTGTCTTTAAACACCATGAGACATTGTATGTCTCTTAATTTATAATCATGTCAATTGTATGGCAATGACTGTATAAATAACATTTTCAAAATTGCATTTTGCCCTGACATTCCCTGCAATATTCATAAACAAACTATCTTTCTTGGGTGCTGTGAGATAGCTCAGCAGTACTTGTTGCCAAACGTGACTGTGTAAACTTGATTTCTCCATCATGAAAACAGAGAACCAACTATTTCCTGTTGTCTGCTAATCTACAAGGATGGATACAGTCATGGAGAGAGAGGGGGGAGGAGGGCGGTGGGGGGGGATCTATGTGCCTGTGTGTTTTACACCTTTATGAAAAAATATAGCTATCATCAAAAAATATGTAGAAGTGAGACATTGATATCATAACACATGCATGTAAAGAAGATTTTGAGACAATCTTCTTGTTTTAGATGTTTATCACAATGTGTTAAGCACTTTGCTGAGAATGTAGAAGACAAACCAAGAACAGTAGGCAGTTGCTACATCTTTGCTTAGCATGTTAAGGTGTCTGCATCTTATTTGTATACTGTTGGGTCCTTTAAACATTACCATCCTTTTTAGTTAGATTCTTTCAGTTCTCACTGTGCCCATCAGTCATTTTTCAATATTCAAAGATGGAAATCAACAAATATGGCCTTAAACTATCAATTTTACTTGTGAAAATTTTACTTCTGAAAACCAGCAAAGTGATTTACATAAAATTTCACATTAAATGTACCTAAAATTCAGATATTTCAGGCCTCCTAGAAATATTGAATAATATAGACCTTGAAATTGCCGACCTTCAAAAGACCACATCTGACATCACCCACTAGTCCTGAAATAACTCCTTCCTTTGCAGATTTGTTACACAGTGCCCTTTCATTTGCTCAAAACTGAGGAGATCGCTGTTCTCTCCCAGGCAGCTGCCCTTTCTCTTTACAATGCAAGTAGCATTTTGTCACCCACAAAAGATCATTGTTGAGAAAATAAGTGTTATCAGTTTGTCAATGGCGTATTTTAACTATCTTCCTTTGATAGTGGTCAGGATTGGTTGAATAAAAAAGACTGAAAATATTTCAGACAAATTTTCTTGTAGTAGAGAAGCAGCAGCAAAAGTTAGTGCCAATTCTTCACTGGTTTATCACTACACAGGAAAATAATATGCTTTGAGAATCTGTAATGTGAAGATTAGATTATAAATATCACGTAAAATTTGTCTAAGTATACAAAAACTATACTGGGGCAATTTAGACTTTTCATTCTGTAGGACCTATTTGATATCCTTACAGACAAAAAAATGTAGAAGCAGCTGTGATAAATTTCCCTTTAAGAATCTTCTTTCACCTGAGTCTTGATGCTTGAACTTTCTTATTTCTTAGGACCATTTATTAATATATATATATATTCTGTAACATCTCAAACATGATCATTTATGCCAGCCATAGTTTATATGTCTGGACCTTTACCAAGATTACTGTTTCCTATATGGATGATTTGCATAGTAAATGAAAATTTTAAATGCATGATACAGTCAATGCAAGCAAAATTTCTCATGGTAAGTTCTGATTTTAGTGCCCAATTACTGTGTTCTGGATGCTTAATACAATATACTGGACTAATATGCTAAAGTTCCAAATGAGAAATGATGTTAGGATTAGCCAGAGTGTAACATTACTTTAAAATGAAAATATACATTCCATAGAAAATGTATTTGTAAATACACATGGAGAAAAATATATATAAAATATTAAGTTAATATCGGTATATGGAATATGGTTAATGTATTTGTACATTCATAGGGGGGGTATATGAAATTGGTATAGCTAATTTCTATCAAAAATGAAGAAACAAATAAGAGTTCCAATAATGATCATGAATGTGGGTGATGGGAGCACATTAATACAGAAAACATATCAAAACATATCAAAAGGAAAATGCATAGTTGTGGTTTGGAATTATGAAATCAGTTATAGAATATAAGTACTATGCATTGAATTTGGTGATATCTAAGTGAAGACACATAATGAACACTGGAGAATATGTGTCTGCAAGTGTAGAGAGACATGAGATACAAAGGTAGATTTGGCAATCACCAACAAATAATTGGCAACTCTTAACCTGAAAGATGGATATATCATAAAAAGAATCTCGGGACATGAACTATGGAGATGCCATTAGAACAGATGTAATATCTCTTTAATTTACTAGAAGAAACCAGAAGTCAACAAAAGTGGGCATAGATTGAGAGCAAGTGGTTAAAACATAAACAGAACTGGAAAAGAAATTTTATAGAGAAGATGAAAGATCAAATCGTTCAAAAATGACAAGTTAAGAATAGAAATGTATTTACTTGAATTGTTAGATATTATAGTTGGCTTTCTCTGGAAAAAATTCTTGAGATAGGGATTTAAATTACAGGTGTATTATTGAGAAATGATCTTGAAAAGCTAGGTAAAAGGTACAGAAAACGTGTGTTAGATAGACATTTCTACTGTGGCCCATTTTGATAAAGGGCAGTTAAGTTCAGGTTTACCATAGGCAGTGGTTAAAGGTTGTTCGTATGAGTAAAACCTCTGGGCAGATTCTCTGAAGCCAAGATAGGTAAAAAGAAACAGGAAGCAGAAAGCTTAAGACTTGCCTGGCACATGAGACAGATTACTGTCATGCACTGAAGCTGTTCATCTCTGCAGCTAAGGTCATGTGAGTCATGGCAGTCTGCATGATGAATAGAAGGATCTGCTAAGGGCATTCTACATACCTAGGGAACAGGTTTAGAGACTGAGTATAAAACTAAGACATCATTACTGAGAAATAAGGAGGTTAAGATATTGAGTGGTCATGTTGTAATTCTACTCTGAGAATGTAACTGGAGAGGCTAGATATATCCAACTAACTGATTAAAGTTGGAATGAAGAAACAGAGATATAATGTGGCTCTATGGATGCCATAGAGGTATTTGGATTATAGTTATTTCTATAATGTAGGTAGTAGGAGAATTTTAGGATATGTATTAGTTGAAAAATGCTTATATTAATGGGTTTTAAGACTATTCATTTAATGATGTTTTTCATTCATTTATTTGTTTGGGTTGTGTGTGGGTATACACACACAGCATGAATGTACAAATCACAGAAATATTGAGGGGTCAGTTATCTTCTCTCATGTGAGTTTTAGAATTCCAACTCAAGCTTTCTAGCCTAATATGCCTCTATATGTTGTGCCATCTTATTAGATTAATAAAAATGCTTGTTGACCAAACTTTATATATAGATAGATATAGATATAGAATAGATATAGATATAGATATAGATATAGATATAGATATAGATATAGATATAGATATAGATATAGATATAGATATAGATATAGATATAGATATAGATATAGATATAGATATGAGTTAATGTCCCCTAAGCACCCATATTATATCATTAACAATTTTGTTTTTTCTTCTTCATTTTCTATAGAAATCAGCTATATAGAGATATTCCACATGCCCACCTCAATATAGTGACACACATATATACTTTAGGGATCTCAGGACACTCTAATGACTATCATAGAATCAAACTTTCTTCATGGAGCTTGAGTTTAATTTAAAAAGACAAAATTCCTGTATAGATGTTGGACTTCATTTTTGACTTCTTATTCTTTTTGGCAACAAGAAGAAAAATAAATTCACTTCTCCATGTACTGCAGGCAAAAAAGGAAAGAAAGAAAGAAAGGAAGGAAGAAAGAAAGAAAGAAAGGAAGGAAGAAAAAAAGAAAGAAAATCTGTTGAAGTTAAGACAACAAAAGCAGCATGCTAAGGACAAATCCACAAAAAGCAGACACAGGAACTCCTTGGATATCTGTATTCCCTACCATTGCCAGGACAGAGCAGAAACAGATCCCAAGAGAATTTCTACAACATTAGAGAAGTCTAGCTAGTTACATCTCTAAAACCAAAGTCCCTGCTTCCAACTACTAAGAGATAGAGACCCGGAGACCCAGAGAACCATGGGAATAACTTATAGGAGCTAGCCTGGGGTAAATCCAGAAGAGCAAGGATACTCATGCTGAAATTAAGGGCAGAGGCAGCCTCAGTCCTGATTTGTTTTAATATCTATTTAAAATAAGAGATTTGGTGGGTTTACATCAGAGCCTCTGTATGAATGTAAAAATAAACATGGAAAAATAACATTAGAGCATCAGATATTGAAATCAATGTGGAAAAAGAGAGAACCTACCATATTCAAAACAAATAAAAAAACAAGAGCTTGCGGAGCAGAAGTTTCTGTGAAATAATACCTGATAGTGAAAGCGAAAGTTCAACCTCACAAGCTACTGAGATGCCATGTCTACTAAAAAATGCCTTAAAAAACAACAAAAAATTTAACCTATATACCTTAAATCTGAACCCCTTCACACTACATTCTTCTCTTTTCCCACTCACTCCTTGAATAGAACGTCTATACACACAAATTTTTCCACCAATGGAATAAGTATGAAATTTCTTTATGAATTAAAAAAAGACTAGTTAATGATACTACTTCAGTGTACAACTGAAAGACTAAGTATATACATCACAAAACATTCACACACCGGTGTTTATTTGCTATATTGAACTTACAGAATCATTCCATCTGCTGGTCAGTAGATAAATGGATAAATAATTTGTAGTGCATATGAGCTAGTGGAGTTTTATTTAGCCATTAGAAAGAATGAAAGGTTGTCATTTGTTGGGAAAGACATACAATTTGAGATCATCTTGTTAAGCAAAATAAGGTACCAGTACATAACAACAATAAATAGTTCATTTTTTCCATATGTGGAACCTAGATTTCATAGATACAGAAATATATAAAATACATAGATAAGTGTGTCATTGTTGTAGTGATATAAATTAGATAAAAGCCGGCCTAGAAGAAGGAATATGAATAGAGGGACATGGGAGTAAGTTAATAAAGAGCAATGAGAAAAGAAAGGGGTCAAAATAAATTATGTGAACAAATAATGCACTGTTATGAAAACTAGCACAATGTTAAATATTCAACCAAAAATTTTCAATGAAATTCTTAGAATTCTTTAAAAGGTTTCAAATAGAGACATAGCTGGTGGTTCACCTACTAGAGAAGTGAAATGCATTGAGGTATTCAGAACAAAATGGTGGAACGTGAGTTGGTTTCACAATGATTAAAGGGGCTGGAAAGATGACCTCGTGGTTAAGTGCACTTGCTGCTCTTGCAGAGGACCTGCGTTCAGTTAGTAGCACCCACATCAGGTGGATCACACCTGCCACCCCCTGCCGGCCGAGGATTGGATCCTCTCTTCTGACCTCCACGGACACCCGCATTCACACGCATGTGATTATACACAGATCAACATTTATGCACATATAGTTAAAAATGAAATGACTCTTTTTTTTAAATAAAGAAAACGATTGATAAATTATGCTTAACTTTCAGAACATTTGTTTTGTTCTTTTTAAAAATATTAACTAAAGCGCACATTTAACTGTTTTTCTTTAATTTTTTTAATTTCTTTATGAGTATGCTATCTTTGAACCTGTTCTCTTCTGTCTTCCCTGAAGTATCCCTTAAATGTAACCATTGGATGGTCCTGCCATACACTTTTTAACTTAGCACTCTGTAGGCAGAGGCAGGTGAATCTCTGAGTTCTAGACTAGCCTGGTTTTCAAGGAGAGTTCCATGCCAACAAGGGATTTCCACAGAACGTTTAGATTTTTCAAAAAATCTCATGCTGAGAGCAAGGAAAGGCTAAAACCATGCCACCAGCTAAAGGAGGTACTTGCTTTCTAGAAAACGACTTCACAGAATTATTGCAGTTTATTTCACAGTTAAATTAACACATGCATATTTCTTGAATTATGTTTCATGCTCTCTATAAAATTCTAAGAGTGCTACAAAAACATAAAAAGGAACTACGAGTCGTTCGACTGTCTAACCAAAGCATAGGTATGTCCATTTTTTCTTTTTTATTGGATATTTTATGTATTTACATTTCAAATGTTATCCCCTTTCCTCCCTCCCCTCGCCCTCCCTCTGCTTCTATGAAGATGCTTCCACTCCCACCCACCCACTTCCCCCTCAACACCCTAATGTTTCTCATACACTGGGCAAACATGCCTTCGCAGGACCAAGAGCTTCTCCTCCTATTGGTGCCAGACAATACAATCCTCTGCTACATATGCAGCTGGAGCCATGGGTCCCCCCATGTGTACTCTTTGGTTGGTGATTTATTCCCTGGAGCTCTGGGGGCGTTCTGGTTGGTTGATACTGTGCTTCCTATGAGGTTGCAAACCCCTTCAGCTCCTTCTGTCCTTTGTCTAGCTCCTCCATTGGGGTCCCTTTCTCAGTTTAATGATTAGCTGCAAGCATCCTCACCTGATACCACATTTTCATTCTCCATTTTCTATCGACAGAAATCCATTTCCTTGCTGTGAATAATGCAGCAAAAGTATGCATGTGCAAGTGTCACTGTGGTAATATTCAGAATATTTGGGTATGTGCAGAAAGTGGTATGGTTGAGTTTTATGACAGTTACATTTACTTTATGTTGTTTTAAAAGTTCATTCTGATTTCCATAAAGGCACCACTAGGCTATATTCCCATTAGTAGCAGACAGGGATTCATCTTTCTTCATATCCTCACCATTTGTTTTTATTTGATTTCTTAGTTTTGTATGTTTTTTAAATTTTTTTAATTTATTTTTACACCTCAGATTTTATTCTACTCCCAGTCTACCCCTGAATTTTCCACATCCCATACCTCCTCCCCGCACCCCCGCACCCCCGCACCCCACTCCAGTCTCCACAGGATGTGCCCACCACACGAACGCCAACAGACCTCTAAACTTCCTGGGACCTCCAGTCTCTTGAGGGTTAGGTGCATCTTCTCTGACTGAACCTCATTTCAGCTGGTGTATGCTTCCTAATTGGTGATCCAGTGTCTGAGAAATCTTGGGGGTTCAGGTTAATTGAAACTGGTGGTCCTCCTCCAGCTTCCTCCAGCTTTTCCCTAATTCAACCAGAGGGGTCAGCAGCTTCTGTTCATTGTTTGGGTGCACATATCTGCATCTGACTTTCAACTATTTGTTGGGTCTTTTGGTGGGCAGTCATAATAGGACCCTTTTGTGAATTCCCTATAACTTCATTAAGGTGTCAGATAATGGGTCCTCCCCTTGAGCTGGATCCCCCTTTGGACCTGTCACTGGATCTTCTTTTCCTCAGGCTCTTCTCCATTTCCATCCCCACATTTCTTTCAGACAGGAAGAATTATGGGTCAGTTTTGACTGTGGGATAACAACCCTACCCCTCACTTGATGCCGTCTTTCTGCTGGAGGTGGGTTCAATAAGTTCGCTCTCCCTAATGTAGGGCATTTCATTTAGGGTCTCCCCGTTTGATTACTGAGGGTCTCTTACTTCCCAGGTCTCTGGTACATTTTAGAGAGTCCTCCAAACCTCCTTCCTCCTGAGGTCACTTGTTTCGATTCTTTCTGTTGGCCCTCAGGTCTTCAGTCTTTTTCTCCCACCTAATAACAAATCATGTTCCCCTCTCCCCTACACCCATCCCCTATCCCTCTCCTGTCTCTCCCTCCCTTCCCCCTTGTGGTTGCTTTTTTCTGCCTCCCAAGTGGGACTGAGGCATCCTTACTTGGGCCCTTCAGCTTATTGACCTCTGTGAGTTCTGTGGACTGTATCTTGGTTATTTTGTACTTTTCTTTTCTCTTCTTTTCTTTTCTCTTCTCTTCTTTTCTTTTCTTTTCTTTTATTTTCTTTCTTTCTTTCTTTCTTTCTTTCTTTCTTTCTTTCTTTCTTCTTGGATTATATTCTTTATCAGTGAGAATATACTTTTCCTGACCTTTTTGGTCTAAGTTACCTCACTCAGGATATTTTCTAGTTCCATCCTTTTGCCAAATAATTTCATGAAGTCATTTTTTTTATAGCTGAGTAGTACTCCATTGTGTAAATTTACCAAATTTCCTGTATTCATTCCTCTGTTGAGGACATCTAGGACTTCCCGCTTCTGGCTACTATAAAAAAGGCTGCTATGAATATAGTGGGTCATGTGTCTTTGTTATATGTTGGAGCATCATTTGGGTATGTGCCCAGGAGCGGTATAGCTGGGTCCTCAGGTAATACTATGTCCACTTTTCTAAGGAATCTCCAAATTGATTTCCAGAGTGGTTATACAAGTTTACAATCCCACCAGCAATGGAGGAGTGTTCTTTCTCCAAATCGTCGCCAACGTGTCTTGTCACCTAAGGTTTTGATCTTAGCCATTCTGACTGGTTTACGGTAGAATCTCAGGCTCGTTTTCACTTGCATTTCTCTGATCACTAAGGACTTTGCACATTTCTTTAGGTGTTTCTCAGCTACTCAAGATTCCTCTGCTGTGAATTCTCGGTATAGTTCTATACCACAGTTTTTGGATGGGTTGTTTGGACTTTTGGTGGTTAGTTTCTTGAGTTCTTTATATATTTGGGATAGGAGCCCTCTATTGGATGTGGGGTTAGTGATCTAACCCCAATCTATAGGATGGTGATTTGTCTTATTGAACACGTTCTTTGCCTTATAGAAGCTTTCCAGTTTCATGAGGTCCCATTTATAAATTCTTGATCTTAGAGTTTAAATCATTGGGGTTCTGTTTAGGAGATTTCCCCCATGCCAATGAGTTCAAGACTCTTTCCCACTTTCTCTTCAATTAAATTCAGTGTATCTGGTTTTATGCTGAGGTCCTTGATCCACTTGGATTTGAGCTTTGCGCATGGTGACAAATATGGGTCTATTTTCATTTTTTCTACATAGAGACAGCCAGTTAGACGAGCAGCATTTATTGAAGATGCTTTATTTTCAGTCTCGCTTGTGAAAAATACTCGATAAAATTCTTGCAAACAAAATCCAAGAAAGCACAAAAACCATCATTTACCATGATCAAATAGGCTTCATCCCAGGGATGCAAGGTTGGTTTAATATATAAAAAATCCATTAACCTAATCCACTACATAAACAGACTCAAAGGAAAAAAATTCACGTGATCATCTCCTTAGATGCAGAAAAAGCCTTTGACAAGATACAATACCCCTTCATGTTAAAAGTAATAGAGAGATCAGGAATTCAAGGCCCATACCTAAAAATAATAAAAGCAATTTATTGAAAACCAACAGCCAATAGCAAACTAAGTGGAGAGATACTTGAAGCTATCCCACTAAAATTGGGGACAAGACAAGGATACCAACTCTCCCCATATCTATTCAATATAGTACTCGAAATGCTAGCTAGAACAATAAGACAATAAAAAGAGATTAAGAAGATACAAATTGGCAAAGAAGAATTAAAGGCATCACTATTTGCAGATGATATGATACTATACATAAGCGATCCCAAAAATTCTTTTGTAGCTGATAAACAACTTTAGCAAAGTAGTTGGATACAAAATTAACTCAAAAATTCAGTAGCCATCCTTTATACAAATGTAAACAGGCTGAGAAAGAAGTTATGGAAACAACTCCCTTCAAAATAGTCACATATGATATAAAGTATCATGAGGCAACTGTAACCAAACAAGTGAAATATTTTTATGGTAAAAACTTCAAGTCTCTCAAGAATGAAATCAAAGATGTCAGAAAATGTAGAGATCTCCCATGCTCATGGATTGGCAGAATTAGCATAAAACATAGAAATGGTCATCCTACCAAAGGCAATCTACAGATTCAATGCAATACCCATCAAAATCCCAAAACAATTCTTTAAAGACATGGAAACAGCAATTCTCACATTCATCTGGAAGGGCAAAAAACCCAGAATAGCCAAACCAATTCTATCACAATAGTAGCCGATTTCTTTGAGGGCTGTGTGTATTTAAGTGATTGGAGGTGTTTATTTTGAGTTGACTTCTAGTATATTTAAATTTTTTCTGTTCAGGATTGGGTTCAAGAAGCATTTCTGTTTTCTTTGTTTCTGTTTTGTATCTGAGGTTTTCAATTAAACTTATATCCATGCTTTTGCCTGGAAAAACAAATTGCCAATGTAAAGTTATTCTCTAATCCCCTATTTACAATACAATGCAAGTTCTAGTAGAAGGTTTTGGATTGTTCCTTAAAAAATTGGTAAAGATGAAGTTTTTGGCTGCTTTCAGGACATTTTGCTTTTATTTTATTTATTTTTCGTATCAATTCTTTCTTCTGCTAAGTATATTAAATTTCCTTCCTTGCTCTTTAATTCATAGTAGAATCTATGCAGGTCTTTGCCTGTCAAGGTGTTTGTAGGATTCAAATTTAGTCTCTGTATAATGTGGTAGCTTCAAGGATAACTTACTATTGGTTTTATTTTATTTCTATGTACAAATGGTTACTTTTAATGTCTTACAGGTCATCTACTGAGATTACTTCATGAATATCAACATCATAAATTTAAGTGGAGGCATATTTAAAAGACATTTAGTAAACTTTTGTTTTCAACATAAATAAATTCCTTTATTGTGCTTTTTTTCCTGAGTCCACTCTGCTCTTTCAGATAGTGCATTTTACCTGTTTTATACTATTATGAAAATGGCTGTTGTCATTTTGACTTCACCCTTCATTGTGTCCTACAAATGACTTTTTCTTCCTCTCTCCTGGAGGAGTCAATCTGTTGTTCCTCTGATTTTTTTTTCTCAGGCCCTCTTAAATGGACATGGCATTCTCAGATCCCTGCATGTCTTTTTTTTTCTTTTCATGTGTGTGAACATGCACATATGAATCACATGCAAGAAGCTCCATTATATCTGCCCTGATGGAGTATACATATGAAAAGGTGTTTGTGTGTGATAGAAAAGGAAGCTTATATCATTCTTAGGCAAGTGCTAGTGCTTGTACTGAGTATCACATAAATGGGAGAAACTATAATCTAGAGTTCAGTCCTGGTCATTTATGCGCATGCATGAGAACTGCTTTCAAATGCCATTGCACACCCTGGAAAACCTTCACTTTATATTTTGTTTATTGATTCATGCTGCTTACGTGCTTATTTTATACTCAGTTTTGAGGTTAGGAATCATGATATTTATACTATTTTGGATCACAGTTCTGGTATTTCATAATACCATGTTTAAAATATCCTTAAAATTCCATTTGGAAGCACCAGTCCCATGTCTGTGGAATGTATTTCTTGTGCGGTTTCTAAGTTAGAGTAATTTCCAGTTTGTCACATGCCTTCTATCCCTTCATTTTACTCTTACACAGTTAGCATTTTTGTCTCTGGCTTCTTTGTGTTTGTTATATTCTTTGAGATGTAACTGAGAAAAGGATAGGATTTAACCAGGTACTAGTTATTTGAGCAAAATTCAGTCTCTGGTAGCCCCAGTATGGTATGCTAAATCACTCATCTATTGCCCATACAGCAATTAAAATCATGAGTTATGGTAAAAAGCAGAAAGACGTAAGGTCTTGTAGTGATTTAGGGGAAAGGAACAGAAAATTGGGTCCAGCATCCTCCTCGAAAAACCTTTATTTTATTTTATTTTTTATTTTAAATAAGACTACTAAAATTGGGACAAAAGGCAAAAGACATGGTCAGTGGAGCAGTCCTGGTGTCGATTTGTTCTTTTTAACCATAATCTCAGCTCTAGTTCCCCAAGGTTGCCTGAAGAATTATTTTGTGTTGAGAACACAGGACAGTTCTCAGAAGATGATCTCTTTAGTTCCAGTCTGCAGTTTTTAGTTACTTTTAGGTTGTCTTAACGAAACACTGTGACCAATGTAACTGATGAAATAAAGAGTTTTTCAGGCTTATGATCTAAGAGTGTAAAAGTCTATGATGGGAGGGAAAGTGTACAGCATGAAAGTAAGTGGCCTGCATGGTTGCTAGAGCAACAGGCTAAGAGTTCACTCCTTGAACCCCAATCATGAAGCAGACAATAAAGTAAACACAGGCAAGACTTTACACATTAAAGCTGGCTCCTAGTGATGTTTTCCCTACAGCAAAGCATTACCACTTACACCTCCCAAAAGACTGCCAACAATTAGCAACCAAGGATTTATATACCTAAGACCATAGGAGGCATTTCTCATTCAAATATTTAAATGTACGTATGCAAGCATGTAGTATTAAATTTTATTAGGACAGCATGCACATTGATCCATTTTCTCATTTAATCCTTATGAAATGGCAAGAGTCAAGAAGTAAAATACTATTTATGAGAAGGGAAAATGAGGTTTTGTAGATGTTACAGGTATTTTTACAAAGTGTCAAAACTAGAATGCTTCCTAGAAGTGAAATTTAAAAGAGGAATGTGTATATCACATTATATCATACCACATAATCACATGAGTGCCTACTGACCAAGTTATAGTTAATGATTGAATATCGAGTACAAAATATTATTCATATGAGGACAAATAGTACGTGTACATCTCCACTCAATCAGAGAAGAAAAAATATGTATTGGGTTATTTGAAATTATTAACTAAAGTATAATCATGGTGTATTCATGTATGGTCTTATTTATGTCAGAGTCAAAAAGAGGACCAATTCTTCAAAATATTTGTATAGGGTTAAATTTTTGTAGGTAAGTTGTATTAAGTAATGAAATATGGTTAAAGTTACAAAATTACTTTCTTTTAGAAAAACTTGGTTTTAAATCAGTGTTGTCTTAAAACTCAACTTTTTGAATCTCCAGACATTATATCTAATGCCATCTTACCTCACTAGAAGACTTGAAATAATTAAATCTATTAATATATTTGACATGTAATAAGCATATTTAGGGACGTAAATAAGAATATTTGAAGAAGAAAAAGAGGAGGGGGAAGAAAGAAACAAAATAAGGTAAAGGAGAAGAAAAAGAAAGACTGAGAAAGAGAGAGACACAAACACACACAGAGAAAAAGAAAGATGGGGCAGGGGGAGAAAGAGAGAGAGGGGTGGGAGAGAGAGAATCAACCCTTATTCCATTTGTCTATCTTTGATGGTGTTAAGAAAATGGAGCACATTTCTGCTAAGTTGACTCTATCAAAAGGTACAATAAACAGACACTTTGTGTGCACATGTGTAGGCAGATGTGCAAGTGGATAGATGTAACTTATCACTAAAGGAAACAATTGAAAATGTCCTCAAGCATGAAGAACACAAACCATGTCTGTTAGTCATCCCTATAGTATTATGTATGTGTACAGGGAATATGTATTCTAATGCACTCAGCTCAAGCCAGTTCATACCAGCAAGAGTACAAGATCTACAGCCAGACCATTAGAATTGGAGTCTGTTTTTATTTGTCATACTATGTGTCTTTGGTTAGTTATTATAACCTTTCCTTTCGGGAGGGAGGGCAGTGAGGTGCATTGCATAGGGTAGTTATATAATTTAGCTATATTATCATCACAATTATTTGTTTTAAGTAACGGTAATCAGAAGATATTTAATAAACATACTATCCACTGTTATTATTAACAAGTACAATGACTGTTTCAATATACTTTACAGGTTTTCCTGGAATGTACATTCAATACACATCCCTGTAAGCCACATTGGTAATTGATAATTTAGTAAGATGAGATGCTATAATTTTAATATTGCTTTGCATATGACAATTTATTGAGTTGGAAATCAATATTATTTTTGTGTAATAGATATTTTAATTCCTAGAACATTTTTTAAAATTTTTTATTATATATTTCTTTATTTACATTTCAAAGGTTATTCCCCTTCCCGGTTTTTCTGTCCATAAGTCCCCATTCCTTCCCCTTCCTCTCCCCCATATGGGTATTCCCCCTATACATACCCCTTATTGCCCTCCCCGATATTCCCCTGCATTGGGGGTCCAACCTTGGCAAGATAAAGGGCTTTTACTGGTGCCCCAACAAGGCTATTCTCTGCTACATATGCAGTTGGAGCCCTGGGTCAATCCATGTTTAGTCTTTCGGTAGTGGTTTAGTCCCTGGAAGCTCTGGTTGGTTGGCATTGTTGTTTTTATGGGGTTGCAAGCTCCTTCAACGCTTTCAATACTTCTCTAATTCCTCCCAAGGGGGTCTTATTCTCAGTTCGATGGTTTGCTGCTAGCATTGACCTCTGTATTGGACATGCTCTGGATGTGTCTCTCAGGAGAGATCTATATCCAGTTCCTTTCCACATGCATTTTTTAGCTTCATCAATCTTATCTAGTTTGGTGGCTGTATATATATGGGCCACACGTGTGTCAGGCTCTGAATGGCCATTCCTTAAGTCACTTCTCTAAACTTTGTTTCAATATCCCCTCCTATGAATATTTCTCCCTTTTAAGAACGAATGGGAGCATCTGCATTTTGGTCATCCTTCTTGAGCTTCCTGTAGATTGCATCTTGGGTAATTTGAGTTTTTGGCTAATATCCACTTATCAAAGAGTGCATACCAAGTGTGTTTTTCTGTGATTGAGTAACCTCACTCAGGATGATATTTTCTAGTTCATTCCATTTGCCTATGTATTTCATGAAGTCATTGTTTTTGATAGCTAAGTAGCACTCCATTGTGTAGATGTACCACATTTTCTGTATCCATTCCTCTGTTGAAGTGCATCTGGGTTCTTTCCAGCTTCTGGCTATTATAAATAAGGCTGCTAAGGAGCATGTGTCTTTGTTGTATGTTGGCACATCTTTTGGGTATATGCCCAAGAAAGGTATAGCTGGGTCCTCAACAATTCTTTAAACATAAGGTTATGTGAATTTTTTCTGATTTCTTCCATTGTCAACAATTCATCTTTAATAGCCATGTAGCCTATTCCTGAACATACAAAAAGTTTATTTTTACTATTGAATACATGCCTTTTCATAATGTAAACTTAGCATTTTGGTATTATTCTTAGAGGCCAATAAACACAAAGTAATGGATGCTTATTTTGGAAATTATTTAGGACTAAGAATTATTAATGTAACCGCTATGAATTGACATTGTATTGTGTTTGTTGATTTCCATGTGAGAATTTGGGGATTCCGTGAATTCATACTCTGCTTCTTTAGCATCTGTTGAGGCTGGGGATCAGGCTGAAAGTTAGACTTGAGGTCATTTTTGAAGGTGACTGAAACTTTCTAACTGAACACATACATGATCTTTTTTATATCTTGACCTCCAGGTAGAGATGGGCTTCTAATGTGGTATTATCAAACAGAAAAAAATGCATTTTCTCACCTAACACTTAACAGCATTCTACAGTTTCCTGTTAATATAAATGGTCACCATTTTATATTAGTCTCTTTTTTTTCTTTTTTTTCTTTTTTTTTCGGAGCTGGGGACCGAACCCAGGGCCTTGCGCTTGCTAGGCAAGCGCTTTACCGCTAAGCTAAATCCCCAACCACCATTTTATATTAGAATTGGAGAGTATATAAATCTCATGTTTGTGTGTATGTGTGTGTGTATGTATGTTCTCTGTGTATGCATGCACATGTGCACATGTAAACACATCTTTAGAGGTAAGAGTTTGATGTTAGGTATTGTATTGAATTGCTTCTTCACTCCATTTTTGAGCTGGGTCTGGTGCTTGCAAACTTGGATAGAATAGTTATACAATGAGCTACATGTATCTTTCTGTTTCTGTATCCCTATAACCCAATCAGATCTTAGGTAACAAATAACTTTTTTGGTTTTTTTTGTTTGTTTTTTTATGTAGGGCTTCAAATATAAGTCATCAGGCTCCTGCAGCAAGTGCTTTACCAACTGAGCCATCTTTTCAGCCCCTAGTCATTTCTCTTGATAAGCAGGACATAAATAGGTATGTAGGGAAAGCATTTGTTAATATCCTAGATGGAACCTTTCATCAGGCCCTTGCCTGAAGGACATAAGCCCCAGACAGAACAGAAAAATCTCTGAATGCAGCAAGAAGTTTTATTAAACACTTTTCTACCTGTATTTTAATTTTTGATAATTTCATGTATGAGTAATACATTACTCCTACCCCAATGACCCCTCCAATTTCTCCAGGGTCATCCTACCCGTTCCCAAATTCATGACCTCTTCTTCTTTAATTATTATTGTTATATGCATATACAATATACTGATTAAATTCCAAGTTGAAACCTGAGAGCCAGAGTTAGCTAAATACTGACTTGTCCTCTAAGGATGAGTCATTTCCTGTTTCTTAGATTCCAGAGAGATAAAGCTGTAGTTCTTATCCACCTATTTATTATATTATAGCACTGTTCACCAAATGCATGACATTAAAAAGCCTGATTTTAATCTACAGTGTTAAGAGCTTTGTGATGATTAATATTGATTGTCAGTTTGACAAGATCTAGGATGAACTAAGAAAACTATTCTAAGCATGTTTGTGAAATAGTTTCTAGATTGTGTTAGTTACTGATGGGTGTGAGTGAGCAACCAGTCCTAACTTTGGATAGCACTGTTCTACTAGCAGGGGAACTAGACTGAATAAAAGGAAAAATGAAGCAATGTACCAGCATTTCTATGACTTTGCTTCCCAACCTTGGGTGAATTGACATCTGCTGTGTCAGGCTCCTGCTGCCTCATTTTTCCCACCATGATGGACTTCATCTCCTGGAACTGTGAGATAAAATAATCCTTTCCTTTTGTAGATTGCTCTTATCAGTTATTTTGTCACAGGAATGACAAAACTAACTAATGAAATTATATATAACAACACAGTAACAACACTGTTTCATTTTACTAATGAAAACTGACACATATAAAACCAGTCACAATCACTTCATGTTGGCTCTTATTTTCAAAACCAAACTTTAATATGGTTTTAAAGTACTTCAATCTCCCTTATGACCCATTGACCAAAGATAGAAAAGGAAATTGGCCAATAGGACAAGGGGGTTGTAAACATGTTTAGAATTAGTTCCTTGGAACAATTCCAATCTTTGTTGTCTCCAGGCTAGTCTATTAGCAAAACACCAGGCATGAATCAGCATCAGTGGCTCAATCCAGAAGAAACTGTGGGGCAATACCAATAGGCACACGTCTGCCAAAGCATTAAGAAGAAGCCAGAACATACCAAAAGTACTTTGGTGCATTTCTCCCTACACCAAGATCAGTGAGGAGAACAAGGTGAACCAATGCCAAAACATTATCAGTGAAGACCACCAAGATGAAGCCCAATGAAGACCAGCAAGGTGGATCAATGACAGAGCATGATCCATTGTCTGCTGTGTTATACTCATACTCTTTTCAAAAATATCATGTCCTCTCAAGCCTCAGCTCCAGTAATATATCACATGTCCTTTCACCAGGCAGCCTCCAGGAAAACACCATGTGTCTGCTCTCAGGAAAACACCTTCTCATAAGACAGCTTTCAGGAAAATATCACGTGACACAAAGAAACCAGTAATCCCCAGTCCAACTTCCAACATTTTAATAGAGTTTTCAGGTGAATGATCAGTGGTAACAGGATGTGGTGTCGTGGGTCCGAGTTAGAATTTTATGTTGCTCAGTTTCCAGCAATCAAACCTAGAACCATTTATGTTCTAGAAGAAAAAGTAATCAGTATTGTCACTATTGTGACAGGGCTGCCTAGCAGCTATGGCATGTGAATTCCTTATCTCTTATGGATCTTAATGTGGTCTGATTACCATTTATAGAGGGGTGGCTTATATTGTTGGTTTAGCATTAGAATCTGAAAAATATAATTTGGCTTAAGTGACAGTGTCTTAGGGTTTTACTGCTGTGAACAGACACCATGACCAAGGCAAGTCTTATAAAAAAATTTAATTGAGGTTGGCTTACAAGTTTAGTTCATTATGATCAAGATGGGAACATGGCAGCATTCAGGCAGTCATATATAGGAGGAGATAAGAGTTCTACATCTTCACCTGAAGGTTGTTAGCAGAATTCTGGCTACCAGGCAGCTAGATCAAGGATACTAAACACCACACCTATTCCAAAAAGGCCACACTTCTTAATAGTGCCACTCCCTGGGCCAAGCATATACAAACCATGACATTCCACTACCTGGTCATCATAGACTTGTTCAAAGACGAGTCTATGGGGGCAATTTCTGGCCATGGCATAATTTAAAAAGTTCATTTAGTCCGACTTCCAAAGTCCCCATAATCTATATCAGTCTCAACAATGTTAAAAGTCTAAAGTTCAAAGTCTCTTCTGAGATTCCTTGAATCACTTAATTATAATTACCAAAGCAAGGCAGGAAACAATCTGGGCAAACTGCAAACTCTGCATCTCCATGACTGATGTCAAAGCAGTTTTCAAATTGCTAACTCCTTTTTCATCGTTGTTGACTGCAGCAAACTTCTTTCTCCTGGGCTGGTTCTACTCTATGGTACAGCTTTCCTTAGCAGATAGATCATGGATCTGACATCATAAACATCTTGGGGTCTCCAAGGCAACTTCAGTGTTACAGCTTCTTGTTTCAATGTCTGGGACCCACACATGAACTTCTGGGCTCCTCCAGCTCTGCCTACTCTAGCACTTTAAGCTGAGGTTGATCCACTCCATTGTCGTTGCTGTTCTTGGTAGTGGCATGGTACTGGCATCATCATTATGCTGGGGTCTTCTACTGCAAGTAGGCTTCACCAATAGCCTCTCATAGGCTTTCTTTATGGTGCCAAGCCTCAAATCCTTTGCATTACTCTTTCTGTCTGGGCCATCAGCTATAACTGAGCCTGCACTTTAACCAATGGCCTTCTAAAACCTCTCATAGCACCAAACGTAAGGTGCTCTTCATGACCCCTTCATGCCTTCAAAACCAATACCACCTAGGTGACTTTTATACATTACCAAGTACAGCTGAGCACAGGTATAACTTTGACTATCTCTGGTACACAGGTTCATTGTACTGTCAGAAAAGACTTCCCAGAAGATTTCACCTCAATGATGCTGGTCTCTTTTTAATCACCACTAATTTCTTGCCTCCAGCTAATCAATTGTCACAGGAGTCCCTTATATTTTCCACTCTAAAGCCAGACCACATGGCTTGAACTGCTGAGTCCTGCAGCTCTCTGGGGCATGGAACATGCCCTCCTTATTCTATTACCAGCTTTCTGTTTTCCAACTGCCTCTCTGCCTAAGCTTGTCTATCCTAAAATATGCTCTGTAGATCTTGAACTCAGAGATCTACATGCCTGTCTTCTAAACACTGGGATATAAAAGTTGTGGTTCATCAGGCCTGGATTTAAGTTTTTCTTTACCTATAGCTTGATCTGTTCTATGCTGGCCTTGAACTTAGAGATTAGATTGCCTTTGCCTCCTGGGGTAAAGGCTTGTACTACTGTGCCTGGACCTAAACTTAGCTGGGTGGAATCTTGCCCCAAGGTCTCTATTCTTTTGATTAAATTTAATATCTTTGAACACAGGATTCAGCTCCATTTCACTTTTTGATGCTCCTTTAATACTCAAACTATCTATCTTATATTTTTTCCAGCTTGGTATGTGTGTTAAACATGTTCTTCATGAAACTTACCCAAAGAACAAAGTCTATGATGGGCATCTCCAAAACTTCTTTTGTGTATTGGATTTATCCTATTCTCTTCACCTCAGGCAGATTTTTCAGATAAGGGCAGAAAGTAGCCACATCCTTCACTAAAATACCATAAAACCAGTCTTTAGGCCACATATTGAAATTATCCACTGAAACCTTCTGGGCCGGTTCACACAATTCAAATAACTCTCAGTAACAGTCTTCCATATTCTTTCTAGAATAGCCTATTAAGCCCCATTTAAAGCATTCTATTGCTCTCCAAATCCAAAGTCCCAAAATCCAAATTTTGCTTAACAAAAGCATGATCAAACATCACAGCAATACCCCAGTCCCTGGTACCAACTTCTGCGTTAGGGTTTTACTGCTGTGAATAGACACCATGACCTAGGCAAGTCCTATAAAAGACATTTTATTGAGGCTTGCTTACAAGTTCTAGGGTTCAGTTCATTATCATCAAGATGGGGACATGGCAGCATCCAGACTGCCGTGTACAGAAGGAGCTGAGAGTTCTACATCTTCATCTGAAGGCTATTAGCAGAATCCTGGCTCCCAGGCAGCTAGGACAAGATTATTAAAGCCCACACACACAGGGCCAGACCTTCTCCAACAAGGCCACACCTCCTAATGCTGCCACTCCCTGGGCTAAGCATTTACAAATCATCACTCACAGTTATACGTAAAATAAATGTAAACCTTATAGATATCAGAGAATCGTACTTTTTCCACTCTTATACCGTTTTGAACCCAACGTACATAATGAATTGTAATGGAAATAAATAGAAATTAATCAATACAAAGGAGAGATAACAGTATAGAGAGAATAAAAGGAGAAAATGGAAAGGGAAAGAAAAAAATGCCTGAATGGCTCCTGGCTGTTATTAGAACTATCAGTAAACTCACTTGCTTTCAATTCCCTTAAAATTTTTCTTTTCTCCTAAAACTCCCCTCTGATTTCACAATGAGAAAATTTGTTCTAAGTTCCCTGCCCCCATTTCCTTCTCCATTTATCCAAATACAATTATACACCTCCATGACAAAGCCCTTTTAATTCACAGACACTTTCATGACCCTCCTGCTTAAGAATGATGAGCCCCTTCCTCCATGCCATGGGATTTTTTTTTCTTTAAATAATACTGACTGTCTTAGTTTATTTTTGTACTATCAGTTAGTCCTTTTCTATTCTGTATGGTTGACAGATCTTCAGAGACACTGAAGGTCAGACTTTTGTGTGATTACTTATAATTAAATGATGGTTTAATTAAAAGTAAAACTGGAAGCATGTTATTTAAAATAAATCTACAGTTCAATCAGATTCTTTATTCATCTTTGGGAATTTAAAGGTTCTTGTGAGTTAAAGAAAAATAGTCAAATAAAAGTTTGTGGATGGACCCTTCTTCTCCTTCTGTCTTTTTTTTTTTGTTTTGTTTTGTTTTGTTTTGTTTTTTTATTAACTTGAGTATTTCTTATATACATTTCGAGTGTTATTCCCTTTCCCGGTTTCTGGGCAAACATCCCCCTAATCTCTCCCCCTCCCCTTCTTCATGGGTGTTCCCCTCCCCATTCTCCCCCCATTGCCGCCCTCCCCCCAACAATCTAGTTCACTGGGGGTTCAGTCTTAGTAGGAATAAGGGCTTCCCCTTCCACTGGTGCTCTTACTAGGATATTCATTGCTACCTATGAGGTCAGAGCCCACAGTCAGTCCATGTATAGTCTTTAGGTAGTGGCTTAGTCTCTGGAAGCTCTGGTTGCTTGGCATTGTTGTACATATGGGGTCTCGAGCCCCTTCAAGCTCTTCCAGTTCTTTCTCTGATTCCTTCAACGGGGGTCCTATTCTCAGTTCAGTGGTTTGCTGCTGGCATTCACCTCTGTGTTTGCTGTATTCTGGCTGTGTCTCTCGGGAGCGATCTACATCCGGCTCCTGTCGGCCTGCACTTCTTTGCTTCATCTATCTTGTCTAATTGGATGGCTGTATATGTGTGGGCCACATGTGGGGCAGGCTCTGAATGGGTGTTCCTTCTGTCTCTGTTTTAATCTTTGCCTCTCTATTCCCTGCCACGGGTATTCTTATTCCCCTTTTAAAGAAGGAGTGAAGCATTCACATTTTGATCATCAGTCTTGAGTTTCATTTGTTCTAGGCATCTAGGGTAATTCAAGCATTTGGGCTAATAGCCACTTATCAATGAGTGCATACCATGTGTGTTTTTCTGTGATTGGGTTACCTCACTTAGGATGATATTTTCCAGTTCCAACCATTTGCCTACGAATTTCATAAAGTCATTGTTTTTGAGAGCTGAGTAATATTCCATTGTGTAGATGTACCACATTTTCTGTCTTGATGGCCTGAGTGGGCTTCTGTCGCCTATCTTGATGGCCTGAGTGGGCTTTTGCTCTCCTGAACATACAAGTGTCTACCCATCCTGGGACTGAGAAATTAGTTTCTTTATTTACCAGTTCTAGCTATGCAACCCAGTGACCCACATAGTAGTTAGCCTCACAAGGGACTTGCCCATGCCATGTGTTGCATCTAGAATGTAAACATCTGTTCAGATAGAAGCAGACCACAGTCACTTCCTTTATGACCTTCATTAACTTTCTGAGGTAGGGTTGATTATCCTCAAAGCTTTGGTTACCATGAATATCATGCATGATGATTTCACTTGAACAGAAAGTAACAAAATATGCCCACTTCAAGACTATTACACTATGCTTTCCATTTGGCCCACTGACATTTAATTTATGTTTTTTACTGACTGATATCTGTGACTCTGTGTCTGGTATTCTAGTCAGTAACTAGTAAGAAGGAGGGAGGATGCATGGACATATACCTAACATGCTTCAGGTCCTTTCCTTTCTTCAACTCACTTCAGAAATGATTTATACATGGAGATGACAGCAAGGGCAATACCTGAGGGAAGAGAAATCATGGGAGATTTGATGGAGTAAAACTATACAACTGACATAGAGAAAAAGTTTAAGTATCTCCGTATTTCATCCTATATGAGTTATAAGAAGTTAAAAAACAACACTCTTTTCATCAAATAATTGTGTAGTTGGAAATAAGTCACCCAAAATGAGAGAGAGAAAGAGAGAGAGAGAGAGAGAGAGAGAGAGAGAGAGAGAGAGAGAGAGAGGCGTCAAAGTAGTGATCATGGATAAGAAATAAGGTTTAGTAGGTAAAGGTTGTTACACCTAGGTTTGGGGACCTTAGCTCCTTCCTGGACTTACATGGTAACAGGATGTACTAAATCACCAAAATTGCCTTCTGGACTCCACATGGTGCACTAGGGTGCTCATGTGCACACATGGAAATGAATAAATATAAATATAATTAACCAAGCAATTTTATGTAAACCTAAAGGAGCAATAATCTGATGAGGAACTTTAGATTGTGGTGGAACTCCCAAATGACTGCCATCTCTCATTACCTGATGACACTGACACCCTGACTGGCTTTCCCTATGCTGAGTCACAGCTGGTCTGTTTGATCCAGAGTGTGATGAATGTGATGAATGTGATTCTAAGTCATAAGCGGAATCACAGCTTCCTGCTGGCGTCACAAAAGGCACTGCAGTATGTGCCTTGCTTTTGAAACACTCATTCAGGGGAAGACATTCTTCATGTTATAAGACTTCTATATAGCCCAATTTGGAGATACATGTGGGGAAAAGATAGAGGCATCTGACTGAGAGTCATCCCTGACTCCTGTGTATAAATACCTTGAAAAAGCCTGTCATGTCTGGAGAGACCTGTAAGGTTAAACCTTATTCTCATATCTTGACTGGCTAGACTGGGCTGACTCAGTAGTGCATAGCTAAGCCTCTTCTGAGTTCCAAACCTCCCTAAAGTTTTTCATGAACCACTTTATGTACTTGCCCAGGAAGCCACACAACCTGCTATCTAGAACAGGAGAGAGAGAGAACAGGGTAGATGTTGAAATTCCTTTCTATATCACAGTCTTTCACAAGAATATATCTTTACATCATGTGATTCGCTGAGGGAGGATTTTTTTTTCTCTACTTCAAGTCCGTATAACTCAATGTCCTTGCAGGGCATTGCAAGGAGGAAAGACAACAGAGCGATTATTTCTTTTTTTTTCTTTTCTTTTTTTTCGGAGCTGGGGACCAAACCCAGGGCCTTGTGCTTACTAGACAAGCGCTCTACCACTGAGCTAAATCCCCAACCCAGAGCGATTATGTCTAGAGAGTACCAATAATGATATTTAGCATGAAAATGATTAAACGGGACAAAAGAAGTACCTCAGCAGTTCAATCGAGAAAAGAACTGCTGTGCATATGAACAATATTCCCATCTGGAAAAAGAGAGTGTAAATGCTACAGAAACTTCAGGACCTAGCCAGGCAAGGTCTGTCATGCTAAAAGGGCTTGGTGATAGAAGGAACTGGTAATGTTATATAGAAAAATGCCAAGACTGAAACTGCCAAATTTCTGCTGGAATTAGATTAAATCCTGATTGATGCTCAGAGATCAATCCTACTTAAAGAAGGAGGAGGCAGAAAAGAGGATGGAGAATTGGATATATACTTCAGATTTTAAATCTTACTCTTATTCTCCTATGTACTCTATTTGAGAACAAAAACATCAAAGTATCTGACAACCTGGAATAGTTGACAAATATCTTTTGAGAATGACTGATAGAAGAGGTAACCTAGTTTACATTAACACGGGATATAGATTCCCTTCTAGTGACTAGTTATGGAAGATAATTATAAGACAACAAATCAAAACATATGTACATACATACGGGTATATCTGCATGTATGTCAGTTTCGCTTACTAACTTTGTTTCCAAGCATATTTGAAAATATTCTTGATAGAAGTTATCATCTTTGGCTTTTAAATCAAAAGACACATATTAATTTTATATTATAAATAGAATTTTGTTAATATAATGTGTTCTGATTAATGTTTTAATTCACCCAAGATCGTCTTCCATCTCAATCTACACACTTCTGTTTCTCCTTATGTAGCAAATAGGCATCTACAGAATAATAATAAAAAAGTAACATAAATAATAGGACATAATAAAAAAGAAAAAAGGAAAAGAATAAAAAACAAAGACAGACACACACATGTTCGTACACACAGGCATTCCATAAATACACAAAACAGGATGTCATAGTATATGTTTAATATGTATGTAAAGGAGTTAGAAGTTTTAAAAAAATGCCCAGAGAAAACATTATGAGAAGAAGCTCCTAAAATCCATTGAGTTTCTTTAGTCATGGCCATGTAGAGTTTATGTTTCCAGTGAGACTCTATTGGGGTGAACTAGCTTTTATTTTGTGAGTGATTATCAATTGGAAATACCAGTAAAGATAGACATTTGTGTCTGTTTCTTCTCGCAGCACTATGACCCTGAGTCAGACTTGTGCAGGCCTAGAGTATGCTGCTATAGTATCTATGAATTCATGAGTGCACAGGTCCTGCTAGGTAGAGAAGGCTTCTTTTAGGTTTGCTTTTCTTTTTTTTCCTTTTTCATGTTTTGCTTCTTTTCTGTTTTTTATAGTCTTTCTGCCTCCTCTTTCCGTTCTTTGAGCCCCTCAAGGGGAGTTAATTAATGGAGACATACCAGTTAGCATTAAAAGGCTCAAAGGCTCTCACTGACTGCATGGTGTCTGACTGTGCTCTCTGTTTTTATTCATCTGCCTCAGCAGGAAGCTTCTCTAATGATAACCAAGAAAGTCATTGTTCTTTGAGAATTATAGATGTCATAAGGGGCTATTTTCTTCCTATGTTCCTTTAGCTGATCAGTACTAGTTGATTCTTTTTCTAAGTCTCTGGTCTCAGGTTCTTGGCCACCTGAACAGTGTCCCATCTCAAGGCTTCTATTTCATGGAGTTGGCCCTCATTCTTATCAGGTATTGGTTGTGATTTGCACAAGCTTTGTGTCATGATTACAGTGCATTACCTTACCAGTAGGTCATCATTGTACAAGGAAGAGTGTGGAGCTGTATTGCTGTTTCCCTTTATCTTTTGCTAACTGCAGAGTAACTTCTAGTCCTGTGAGTAGTCCACAGTGCTCTAGGTGAGAGCCAATTGATGCTCCATGTCCATGGTCAATGAGTTGTGTATTCTCTTCAGCCTTACCTTTAGCTCATGAACAGTAACGACAGAGACACAGCCAGCATCAACTAGGACATAATATGAAGAATGAATGATGAATGAATGGATGAATGAATGAATGAATGAATGGAAGAAGTCTTAGCTTCGGTTCTTTGGGTGTTCCCACAGGGCCACTTTGACCAACATTTTGATTACATACATCAACTATTTCAGACATTATCTAAGGACCATATCAAATTCCTACATATGACTGATTTTTTTTCTAGTGATTACTCAAGAAAAGGTTTTACTAAAAATGTGTTACCTATACATATACAGCCACCCAATTAGACAAGATGGATGAAGCAAAGAAGTGCAGACCGACAGGAGCCGGATGTAGATCGCTCCTGAGAGACACAGCCAGAATACAGCAAATATAGAGGCGAATGCCAGCAGCAAACCACTGAACTGAGAATAGGTCCCCTATTGAAGGAATCAGAGAAAGAACTGGAAGAGCTTGAAGGGGCTCGAGACCCCAAAAGTACAACAATGCCAAGCAACCAGAGCTTCCAGGGACTAAGCCACTACCTAAAGACTATACATGGACTGACCCTGGACTCTGACCCCATAGGTAGCAATGAATATCCTAGTAAGAGCACCAGTGGAAGGGGAAGCCCTGGGTCCTGCTAAGACTGAACCCACAGTGAACTAGTCTATGGGGGGAGGGCGGCAATGGGGGGAGGGTTGGGAGGGGAACACCCATAAGGAAGGGGAGGGGGGAGGGGGATGTTTGCCCGGAAACCGGGAAAGGGAATAACACTCGAAATGTATATAAGAAATACTCAAGTTAATAAAAAAAAATGTGTTACCTAGGTGTCTTTATATTTGTTGAGGTTGTTTTTTTTAATTAATTATCTTTATTGACATTTCAAATGTCTAGTTTCCCAGGCTCCCATCCATGATCCTCCTCATCCCATCTTCCCTTCCTCTCTTCCCTTTCCCTCAAAAGGGCACTCCCCCACCCACCCATCCACTCCCACCTTCCCCTCTAGCAACCCCCTTCTCTGGGGCATCAAGCCTTCACAGAACTAAGCACACCCCCTCCCACTTGTAGCTAGACAAAGAAGTCCTCTGCTACATCTATATGCTTAGTCCCTGGGAATTCTGAGGTGTCCAGTTAGTTGATACTCTTGTTCTTCCTATGGGGTTGCCATCCTCTTCAGCTCCTTCAGTGCTTCCCCTAACTCTTTCATTGGGGTCTGTGACCTCAGTTCAATGGATGGCTGTAAGTATCGGCATTTGTCTCAGTCAGGTGCTGATAGAATTTCTCAGAGGCAGGCTTCTGTCTGCAAACAGAACATGGCATCAGCAATAATATTGGTGTTTGGTGCCTGTGCCAGGGATGACTCCCAAGTTACCATGGTCTCTGGATGACCCTTCCTTCATGCTCTGCTCCATTTTTGTCCCTGTATTTCCATTAGACAGGAAAAATTCTGGGTCAAAAATTTTGAATGGGTGGGTAGCTTCATCCCTCAGCTGGGGGCCATGTCTCTCTTCTGGAGTTTTGATTTATGAAAAAGGTAGTATTATAATTTGAAGCCAAGGCATCAGGTTAGACTTGAATACCATCTTCTTTTTTTAATAATTCTGTTTTTCTTAGATATTTTATGTACACACATTTCAAATGTTATCCCTTTTCCCCCTCCTGCTTCTATGAGGATGCTCCATTCCTTCCTACCTACTCCAACCTCAATGTTCTAGCATACCCTACATTAGGGAAATGAGCCTTCACAGGGTCAAAGGCTTTTCCTCCCATTGCTGCTGCATAATGCCATCCTCTGCCACATATGTGACTGGAGTCATGTGTCCCTCCATGTGTACTCATTGGTTGGTGGTTTAGTCCCTCGGAGCTCTGGTGAGGTTTGGTTGGTTGATAATCCTGTTCTTCCTATGGTGTTGCAAATCCCTTCAGATCCTTCATTCTTTTCTCTAACTACTCCATTGGGGTCCTCTTTTTCAACCCAATGGTTAGCTGCAACCCTCCTCATCTGTTTCAGCAGGACTCTGGCAGAGATTCTCAGGAGACACCCATATCTGGCTCCTGGAGACATGGTTCAGTGGATAAGAACACTATCTGTTCTTTCAAAGGACTCGGGTTAAATACCCAGCACCCACATGGCAGCTCATAACTGTCTGTAACTCCAGTTCTAAGGGATCTGATAGCCTCATATCTTCCTCATCACTTTCTAGATTATTTGGATTTCAGGTATACGTTGTCCATCTAACTGCTGTTAATTCTTCTAAGATAAATGATACATGCACTATAGAGTACTTTATCTCCATGCTTTATACTTGCTCAATACATATTAGTACTATAAAACAACTTTCTATAAGCAACATACTTATTTTAGTTGTTAGAATGATTACCTAGAATTAATAAAGCCAACAATTTGATCTATTGGACATCAGGACATCATATATCCAGGTATGGTGTTCCTTGCCTGTATTTCAGTACTAAGGAGGTGAGCGAATGCAGATCAGAAACTCAGGACCATTCTCGGCTGCATAGTAAGATCAAGGTTAGCCTAAACTGTGTGAGATCTTGTGCACCATTCCCATACCCACCTCATACACAGAGATTTAAAAGCATAAGGAAGTACAGCCTGGTCTGAAACATACTAGATAGTTAAGGATGGCTTTCAACTTGGCACCCTCCTTTCTGTGTCATCTAATAGCTTGAATTGTAGCCATAATTGCTGTATCCAGTATTGGATTTAATGAGCTATTTTCTTTTTAATATTTGGCAGTTATGTCTTATTCACACATTCATTATTTATCTTAGTTATTTACCTTTTCCTCTACATGTTTGCTTTATTCATGTTACTAAATTTTCTTGAGACTAAAAATCAAAATAAGCAAAACAATTGAATCCCCCACTGAAATAAATAAATACACATGGTACAGGAAATAGAAGTTGTTACATTTATGAAAATAAGGCAGTTTGCAACCCAGAGACAATGTAAACAGGAAAACTGATGGAGTAGAATTTATTATATGTGAATGCATTGAGATTTTACTATGTGCTAGGTTTTATATAATGTTATTATTCCTAATCAGCATATGTTATCATGAACACATTTAGTCTAATGAAAATCCAAATAATGACTATTAGAAGCTATAATTCTCCAAAATTTATAGATAAAGATAAAACTTTTAAAAGGTTAACTTACCCAAACAGACAAAGATGGCAAAGAGAAGAATTGTTGGAACAAGGGGAGAAAATTGTCCTTACACACTTTTAAAAAATAAAAATTTACTTGTAAAATACTAAACCTTAAACTTGAAAGGAAAAACAAAGACTGAAGAGAAAGATACATATTTAAGATATGAGATCCATGCAGGCAATCAGTACCCATAACTATAAAAGCAAACCGTGAGTAACCTGAGTGCTTTAAAGCACATTTATGAACCAATAATCAAAGAACAAACACAGTCAACTAAAAACTTTTAGTAAGTAGAAACTTTAGTAACTAAATCATTAAAAATGAAAGGGAATAGAAGTCATTGTTATACCTTTTACTTTATGTAAATGTTTGCAAGTGTGTGTGTGTGTGTGTGTGTGTGTGTGTGTGTGTGTAAGTGTATGCACATGTATGTGCTACTGTGTACTTGTGGAGGTTAGCAGAATATTTGTGGGATTTGATTCTCTCTTTCTACCATGTGGATTTTAGTAGTAAATTCAGGTCGTCAGGCTTGGTGGCAAGTATTTTTATCCACTGAGAAATCTTGGTATCTAGTGAATAGATTTTATAGGAATCACAATTGAATAAATTTATCCTAGCATTTTGTAAAATGCCTAAGATACAGTAATATGTTAATAGATAAAAGTTTGTGTTATATAGTAAAAATTTATTTCATTTATTAGAAATGTTTCAATTGTCATCCAAATACATATGGATAATTTTGACTAAAGCTTTAGAAGCATTTTTATATCTCTGGTTTAAAACTAGTGATTAATATATTTAATAGTGTATTGATTCTTATCTTGTTTTAAAGTCTTCAGTCTTGACATTGAGATCTAATAATTTTTTGAAAAATCTGGATGGTAATCATCTGAGGTTTGGATAATAGGAATCCTTGAAGATGCATTGAGCTACACCCAGAGGTGTCACCAATATGATTGACTGTCCAAATATGAGGTGCAATAACAATGAAATGAATGAAAAAAAAAGAAGAGCATAAATTTGAATGAGACCATGAGGTGTATAAGAGAGTGTTTGAAATGGAAAAGAGAAGAAAGAAATGTTATTGTACAATAATGTCAAAAGAAAAAGTGGTACGAACATAGTTGAGCAAGTGTTCTTGTGTTATGATGACTCCATGTCTTTGGGTACATGCCCAAGAGTGGTAGAACTGATATTGAGGTAGATTTATTGCCAATTTTCTGAGAACAGCCAAAGTGGCTGTACAAGTATGCATTCCCATTAGCAATGGGAGAAGTATTATACCACTGCTCCATATCCTAGCCAGCATGAGCTGCCATTGTGTTTTTGATCTTAGTCATTCTCATAGGTATAAGGTAAAAACTCAGGGTTGCCTTGACTAGTCTGGATATGAGGGAAGTGTCTAGATTTGCTGTAACGTGATTTGCCATGTTTGGTTGATATCCATAGGGCACCTATCCTTTTTGAAGAGAAATGGGGAAAGAGGAAAAGGTGGGAGATTGGGGAGGGGAGGAGCTGAGAAGGCAAGAAGGAAGAGAAACTGCTGTCAGGATGTAATATGATAATAATAATGATAATAATAATAATTTTTAATGTAAAAATATATGGAGTTTTTTTTTATTATGAAGAGCCATTGATATTTCCAGGGAAATATTGTAGTATTCTTCTAAAATCATTAAGGCAGAGGAGAATGTTGGTTCTTGTTTCCCATAGGAGGTATCAATCTCCTTTTGAGATGGTAAGACTGCTTTCAATTAGCTTATCTGCAGATTTCTAGGTCAAATTCAATAAAAGATGACATCGTATTACTAGGTCAAGGAGATGAGAAGTAGACCATGAGAAGACTTGGTTGACTGAACATATATTCAGAAACAAAATTGGTATGCTCTTTTGTGATTACAAGATGCTAGTACAAGGGAAACATCAAATGTTTTCACAGGGAGAGACTGTACTTCAAGTAAGTTCCAGTTCTTGATCTCCCCCTTTTGCGCTATGCTATTTCGATGCACACGCATATTTAATACAGCTTTGGGGAGTGTGGCATTCGTCACACAGTCAGAGGTACATGATTTTAAAATCCTGTCATTGGCAGCATATCTTCATCTTCTTAAGGTTATATTTTACTTTTTCATGAAAAGATTTCTTTGCAGTCTGCATCTGATGGAAGAGAAGACCACGTGGTGACCCTGGGGATACTAGTTTGGGCATGCCTGTTTGGTGAGACTGATTTTTGTTCTGCTGCAAAATAAGTAGTTTTGCAGATAGTACTGAAGTAATGTGAATGTTGGAATTTTAAGTCTATAATGACATATTCTCCTGCATAATTTCCTTGCTTCAAAGTGGCAATCATCATTGAGCTTTGTCATATGCCATGGTGTCAATAACAACATGCAAATAGAAGGCTATTTTTTGAAATGTTATTTTACACTCCAGTTAAATGTCTTAGCTCCTGCTTTTGGCCATGACAGAAAAGCATCCTCAAATGGCACACTTCTCTACAGCCTAGGTTTCAGTATGAGAAGATATATGAATCTAACCAATTTTAGTCATATTTAAGGCAGAGAACAACACCCATGTTCAAACTATTGCTCTTGAACTCAGTAAACACATTGCTAATGTTATTTTGTTATAAGCTACTTAGGTATTGAAATTGAGTGGGAAGAAAAAAAAAAACAACCAATAAATTAAACGATGCCAGAAATAGCAAGATACAAAAAAGGTGAGAGTAGTGGCAAAAAAAAAAAAAAAGTCATGGCCTATCTTATGTATTGACCAAATATTTGGCATAATTATTCTCTGCAACAAATCAGAAGGCTGAAGTTTCATTTATGAACCTGTGGTCATGGTGAGTGAGACACTGAGCAGGGTATGCACAGCATGATTTGTTTGATACTGACTGAAGTTGATTAGAGAAAATAAGCTAAGGAAAGAATCATAATCTTTCCATCAATGGGGAAAGGGAAAAGAGAGAATTCCAAATGTTTTAGCAGTACTAGGTTACAGAGCCACAAGATTTTATAAGTGCCACTAGAAAACTATTTCTAATTATGACAGTCTCCTGCATCATGGTGGCTATCCTGAAGGATATGGCCAACTAGCCTTGTAGAGGCTCCTGATTGGATAAAGATGGAATCAGAGACAAAGTTATATTCTACATGCCACAGCATATATAATCTGCAAGCTTTAGTTATAACATTTTAACATATAAAAAGAAACAAGAACCATTCAGCACGTCAACTAATTATATATATATAATATTTAATCCAATATAAATAGATTAAAATTCCCTATGTACACAATATAGAACGTTAAAACTTTTTTTGCATGCTGAATGCTACAATCATGTATATGTTTCATGCAACATCATACCTTAATTCATATTTATTACACAGTAGATGATTAGAAACATTAAATAATTTTTAGGTAACCAAGATGTTCAGGGTTAAAAACATAAGAAAATAAGAAATGAAAATAAGACATTATTTGGTATTTGGCAAAGGAGAGAATTATAAGCAGATAAATATAAACCAATAAAGTTATTTTTTAAAGATAAATTTAGTGCCAGAACAATTTGATAGGATTATGATTCTTTGTGATGTAAATTGACCAGGATGATTTTCTAATAACTATCATAATTACATTCTAGTGAGATATTAGAGCTTTGATTGTTGCCATAGTAAAAGTTAAGTACTCCAAGTATAATTTTTCCCCAGCAAACAAACTCTAATTAGATACAGTTTGCTTCTGGTAGACTGTGAACAACTATCCTTACGGACAGCAGGGTCTGTAACATTTAGTGAAAATTAGAAACTTATCTCCACACACCAGAGATGACTGAGAGAACAGTTTAAATATGGAGGAAAACATTTTCATCACAAAGAGATAGGGTTGAATCTGGATCCAGTGTTTAAATCACATGACACTCAGATATGTGATTTTCATGTCAGTGGTACCCAGCACTCAACTTTCTCTTAATTTAGCCTTATGACTGTTACCAATGAATGGGCCAGTGAGAGAGAAGAAACCCTTTCAGAAGCAGAATCTTGAAAACACTATGTATATAAGAATCTCTTTTTCTGGAGAGCCATCACTATGCAAACTATTTTAAAATCGCATTCTAGAGAGACATGGTTTGGCCACCAACCATGCCTAGAGATGAGCCATACCACAGACTTTCTCAATCTATTCCTTTCAGTCTGTATGAAGGCTACAGTCATATAGTTGAGAGAAAAAGACAAGCAGAGGAACTGCCCAGGCAGTCCATTGCAAACTGCTCATCCAGAGCATTGAGACTATTATTTTAAAATCCAATAACTAGGTGTGGCTTAGGGATAAATATAAGGTACATATTACAAAGAGGCAGTTCTGAAAATCCTCACTCTAGTGTCCACAGCTGTAAAACAAAACTAATAATCGTGACTCCAGTTTTTTGTGAGGATTGTCGGGTATCCAGTACTCAACTTTTCCCTCTATGTCTTCACTCTGTGTATTCTCTGTCCTCCTACCTTACTCTGCCTTTTGTAATGTTCTTTCTCTGCCTAGTCCAGGGGCATTCTGAACAGCCTCTTCTTTTTTTTTTTTTTTTTTTTTTTGGTTCTTTCTCTGCCTAGTCCAGGGGCATTCTGAACAGCCTCTTCTTTTTTTTTTTTTTTTTTTTTTTTTGGTTCTTTTTTTTTTTTCGGAGCTGGGGACCGAACCCAGGGCCTTGCGCTTCCTAGGTAAGCGCTCTACCGCTGAGCTAAATCCCCAGCCCCTGAACAGCCTCTTCAAAACTGATGTGTAGCCATCAAAAGTGGCTGCTTTGAAGGAACCATATCATTTAGGGCAAGCCAATTCTTAGAGCCTAGTATAAGATTAGCTGAATTGTATCATTGGAACACTTGATTTAAAAATCTTGTACAAACATATGACTAGAAGAAGTGCACTTCTCTCTAGAATTAAAATTTTCATGCAGATATATAAATCATCAAACATTTACTCTGGGCTATTTTTTTCTGTACTAGTTGTTCTTTTTTCAACTGTAGAATTATGTGTATAATCTTGATTCTATGTTAGATAGAGAGTCTGTCTTTTGCAAAGTCAAGAATCTAGGAAGATAGTCCTTTTTCATATAACTTAACCAAAATTAACTAGCAGTGAATATGAGTTACATGACTAAGAAGAACTTTGTGCCCAAGAATGAATGACTCATGAGAAAATTTATTTTACTGTGTGCTTCATGGGGTAATTTTATAATAATATATAATTATTTCAAATATTTTATAAATTACTTTGGCTTTTAATAAGGGTTTTTAATTATCAAATATAGTTTCTAGAAAGTTTTGCTAAATATATAGTATATGTGTGATGAGTCATCCAAATGCTCATGAAAAAATCCTTGTTCCTAAAAGTAGGACCCCATCGAGATTTGATACTGGCTGTAATATTTCACTTGAGATATTTTGGCTTTATATTTCTGAACCCATGGTTGGCATATCATGATATATAACTTTGTAAACATCACATATTCCTCAAGGGGTAAAAACATACCAACTGTAGCACATCATATAGAGTATATTTTGCACTTTCACCCCAGAAAGAGCAACTGGCAGGTGGACTTTTGGATAAATAGATTGAACTTGGCATATACCTTGGCAGAATTGTCCGTGCGTCACCCCTAGACTTTCACTTTCTAAAAGCATATAAAGTGCATGGACAATAGAAGGGCAATTGCTTGAGGGCATTATGACTGCATATTTGCATTTATTGTGGAAATTTTTTTTACAACTGATAATACTCATCCGTAACTGGTTAGAGTTAACTTTTCTCCTTGATAACTAGCTAGCCACTTTAAATATGTTAGTGCATACATATATCAGGGTCTCACTGAAAATTTTTGACTAGTCTAGCTAATCAACTTGCTGCACAGATCCTATCGCTCACTTATGTGTTGGGATAACAGGAAGTTTGCATTCAAAAATCATAATTTATATCAGTGCTGATACATTTTTTATTGGGGTTTTAGAGACTTGTTCTAATTGTGAAAACTTTGCTATCTTTGAAAATGTCATAAAAATATCATATTTTATTGACAGTTTTATATATATATATATAATAAATTTCAGACCTTATTTAATTTGAAATAAAACTAATATTTACATTTGAAAAGCAAAAATAAATACCTTAATAGTGATTTAATTTTATTGTTGATTTCTAATAACAAAATTCCTGAAAAAACATTAACATCTGAGAAAGTCCAGGTGGGACAAATCTTCTAATCTTGCAAGTAGAGTAGTCTAAACGGAGGACGAGCCCTGTTGAGGATTTTCAGGGCGAGGCGCACTCGATAAAACCCCCTTACAATCAGGACTTTTTGAAAATCACACATTACATTAATAACTTATTTCATGACTGCATTTTACTTTTCTATCAAAATGATTATTTTATATTTTTATAGTCTACAATTAATGCTTCAGTTTTTATTAGTTGTCCTCCAATGTCCTTATTCGAAAACCATAAGTAATCCAGTTTGAGGACTTCAAAGGGAAGTAGAATCCCTAGCAGAATAGCTGCTTTGGGATACAGAAAGAATCCCCACAAAACCTTTCAGTAACTAAGTATTTCTAACATCAACTAAGTTAGGATCCAAGGTTTAGATCTCTGTGAGTAAAGATAATAAACTATAACTGATAACCAAACTTTGTGAAGCAGTGCTTACCAAGTTTATTTCCTTTAAGTGGTGGTGATGGTGGAATTCACTGACAAGAGGAAATATAAGCAGTGGCAGTGGAATAAGGGAAGTGACCGCTGGTAAGATCAAGGATACACTCTATTCACAGGTTAAAGGGTTGTTGTCGTCGTCATTGTTTGTTTAGTTTTAGTTTAGTTTTGATTTTTTGTTTTCCGAAAACAAAAGGCTCTTCAATCTTGATACAGCATGCTCATAACTGCCCAGAAAAAACAATACCTTATTCTTTCTTAGTACATAAGGATCTTAGTATACTATGGAAGATGTCATTTACAAGCAGGAGAAAATGAGCCGCATTCCAGAGCCTCTGGTAGTAACTTTCTAGGATGGAATTTCCTTCCAGTTGTGAAGTCTCTCTTAAAATTCAGAGGCTAATGGATGGAACTAAAAAATGTCATCCTGAGTGAGGTAACACAATCACAAAAAAAAAAAAAACCCACACATGGTATGTGCTCACCGATAACTGGATCTTAGCCCCAAAGCTTGAAAAGATACAATCCACAGACCACATGAAGTTCAAGAAGAAGGAAGACCAAAGCGTGGATGCTTCAGTTCTTCTTAGAAGGGGGAATAAATATATTCATAGGAGAAGATATGGAGACAAAGTTTGGAGCAGAGACTGAAGGAAAGGCCATTCAGAGCCTACCCCACCTGATAATCCAGTCCATATATATATCACAGCCACCAAACCTAGGCAATATTGATGAAACCAAAAAGCTCATGCTGACAGGAGCCTGATATAGCTCTCTCCTGAGGCTCAGCAAGACCATGACAAATACAGAGGCAAATGCTAGCAGCAAATCATTGAACTGAGAACAGGGTCCCCACTGGAGGAGTTTGAAGGAGCTGAAGGGGTTTGCAACCCCATAAGAACAGCAATAACAACCAACCAGAACTCCCAGAGACTAAACCAGTACCCAAAGAGTACAGATGGACAGACCCATGGCGTCAGATGCATATGTAGCAGTGGATGGCCTTGTTGTGCACCAATGGGAGGAGAGTCCTTGGTCCTGCAAAAGCTGGACCTCCCAGGGTAGGGAAATGTCAGGAGTGGAAGGGGAAATGGTTGGGGAGGGGGAACACCCTTATAGATGAAGGGGGATGGGGGATGGGATAGGAGGCTTTTGGACAGGAAACTGGGATAGGGAACTATGGACAGGAAACCAGGAAAGGGAATAATGTTTGAAATGTAAATAAAAAAACCAATAAAAAAAGAAAAAATGTTCTTTTGTCACATTGTCACAGCAGGTAATTACCAGAAGAAGATATTTTCCTTCTATAAGGAACAAACTTGTGCATCACCTAATATAAACCAGTGTCTTGTGACATTTGAATAAATTAGTAATACTGCCCCTTTTTGGAAAAAAAGTTCTATTCCTCATAAAAGTTATTTAGGAAATCTCCTTTATGGCATAATTTGAAATGGTTATTCTCTATTTTTCAGATACAGTGACACTGACCACGATCACTCTCTGATACTGTGTGCAGAATAATACTCATAATAATATCCTGATATTCCATAAACAATAACCATTGTCATGGTAACTATGTATTTAGGGAAAACAAACTGTGCAAATGAGCTTTCTCCATGGCTTTAATTATGCAAGCTGAAAACTGAAGGAATACATTTTCTAGAGTCAGTTTCCTCTTTAAGGATGGTTAAAGTTAATGAGTCTATCAGTTTACACTCCCGACTATTAGTGGGTTAAAGACCTGAGCATGATTGTGACCTCTGTTTGCTGTGTTGGTTTTTTTTTTTTTTTGACATTCATAAGCAGAAAGGATTATGACTTCTCCATGCATTCTATCAGAATCTAATTTAGTTATTTAGGCCATTATTCTAATTGTTCTTTTTAGACTTCAGTATATATTCCTTAGGGTGATCATCCTATAAGTAAGTTCTAACTTTTTCAAATCTTACACAACAGACATCGTAGTTGGAAAGGGAGAAGTTAAAATTACTCTTTTAGATGCAGTTAGTTGTGTGCTTTATTCCAGGAATATATATTAGTTGCTGCTCGAGGTATGCAAGTTGTGACAAGATGTTGATTGAAGCCAGATTCAGTCAGAGACACATTAGAAACAGTAAAATTTAGGGCAGCAATCTTCTCATGACTGACAGTTGTGAAAAGAGCGTCTTTAAGGATATCCTATCAATGTGAGGTCATGTAAGTGTATGAAAGAGTGACAGTGCAGAAGTCATTAAGCAGAGAAAGAAGAGATCAGGGAAGTGAACAACAGACCCTGTGGAAGGCATTTGAGAATCTACATAAATGACCCTGATGATTGTGTAAAATTACAAATCAACGCCTAAGACTTTATTTTTCTTTTCCTTCTTCAAATAAAAAAGATTTCAGAGTATCCCAGAAAAGCAGGTAACTAGAGATGAGATGTTTCTGAAAAGCAAAATGAAGACTAAATTATAGGCAGCAATTTAGGTAAGTATTCCTGTCATACTGCTTATTGGAAATTGGAGAACTTAAGGTGATATTGTTGATACAGACGTGCACAAACACTTTTCAAGATAAAAAGCAAGGCACAGAGATGGTATTGTTATGGACTGTGTGATTCAGTGGGTGATATATTCAAAGCCTTTCCAATAAAGACTTCAGAGGCAGCAAAGGAGAACTGAAACATGACTAAGATCAGAGGATTTGATAAATGTCATGTCTTTTGAAAATCAGGAGATATTGAGAAAACAGAAACCTGCAAGGAATTCTGGGAATGCAGGTACACTTATTTGAAACATATTGGTAAAAATAAAAAAGAAAATAGCAGATGAGAAACAGCAATTAATAGTAAGAGACTTGTCTTACAAAGACAATTAGTGATGATTACTGGAAGTGAGTTTGGTGTTAATGCAAATTTATAAAATAAAATAGAATAAACAATGAAATGAGTTTTAACCAAGTAACTGATGAGGAAAGTTTACCTAGAAAATGAGACTAACAGACACTGGGAAGGAAATGGACCCTACAGACACCTATAGAATATTTCATCCAAATACAAAAGTTTATATCTTCTTTTTAGCACCTGAAAGATCCTTCTCTCTAACTAACCATATAATCTGACACAAATCAAGCCTCTGCTGCCCCACTGCTCCAGCATCCCCCTATGCTGGGGCATTAAACCTACACAGGACCAAGGGTCTCCTCTTCCATTGATTTCAGCCAAGGCCATTCTCTGCTATATATGTATCTGGAGCCATGGATCCTTCCCTGTGCACTCCTTGGTTAATAGTCCCTGAGAGAACTGGGTGGTCCATTCAGCTGACATTGTTCTTCCTATGGGGTTGCAATCCCCCACTGCTCCTCCAGTCCTCCTGCCAGCTCCTCCACCAAGGTCCCTGAACTCAGTCTGATGGTTGGCTCCAAGTATCCACATCTGCATTGATCACTTGCTGCAGTCGCTGGCAGAACCTACCAAGGAACAGCCACACCAGGCTCCTGTCAGCAAGCAACTCTTGGCAACAGCCACAGTGTCAGAGATTGATGTCTGCAGAAAGGAAGACTCTCCAGGTGGGGCAGTCTCCAGACGGCCCTTCCTTCAGTCTCTGCTCTTTTCGGTCCCTGTCTTTCCTTTGGACAGTGAAATTTCTAGGTTAAAACTTTGAGATGCATGGGTGGCCCCGTCCCTCAACTGGGGGCTATGCCTATCTACTGGAGGTGGTCTCAATCTCCCCTTCACTGCGTATTTTGGCTAAGAAGCACAAAATGCCCACATTACAAACCACAGACAATATGGCGCTTAGGAGAATGAGATTTTTGATGGGTATAGTAGTCTAGATTGGCATCTGTGGTGTTTCAGAGGTTGTAAGTTATCTGTTTAGGCCCTTCTAGCTTTAAGAGTCTCTGTTGAGAAGTCAGATGTAATTCTGAAAGGTCTGCTTTATATTTTATCTGTCCATCTTCACTTGCTGCTTTTAATATTCTTTCTTCATTCTGTAGATTATATGTTTTAATTATTATGTGATGGGAGGATTTTCTGTTCTAGTCCAGTCTAATAACCTTCTTATGTGTTCACCATCATCTTTTCCCTTAGGTTGGGAAAGTTTTCTTCCCTGATTTTGTGAAAAATATATTCTGGTCCTTGGAGCTAGGAATCTTCACCTTTTTCTATTCCTGTTATTCTTAGGTTAGAACTTTTCATGGTATCCCAGATTTCCTGAATGGTTTATTCCAAGAGTTTTTTAGATTTAACATTGTCTTTGACTGATGTATACTTTTCTTCAATTGTAACTTCTATACCCGGGATTCTCTCTCCCATCTCTTGTACTGTGTATATGATACTTGGATATGTTGTCTCTGTTCTTTTCTCTGGGTTTTCTATTTTCAGGAATTCCTCAGTTTGTGTTTTCTTTGTTGCTTCTATTTCTACTTTCAGGTCTTGCAAAATTTTATTTATTTACTTCACCTGTTTAATTGCATTTTCAGTTTATCTTTAAGGGTTTGGTTATTTCCTCTTTAAAGACCTCTGTCTGATTTTATTTTCTTGTATTTCTTTATGGGATTTATTAATTTTCTCTTTAACGACTTCCATCATCGTTATAAGATTGGATTTACTGTTATCTTCCTGTGCTTTGGGCTTGCTATAGAAGACTAGCTGTGCTCTGAAGTGTCATATTGCCCTGTCATTTTTTGATTGTGTTTCTTTCTAGGACTTTTAGCTATCTGGGTCATTTGTTTCCTGCATGTTCCTGTTGTAGTTGCTATTAGGAAGGGGTGAACCTCGATGTACTTGGTGTGACAGGCCTCTGATGAGTGTCCTTGGGTTGTATGGTTCTGGATCTTCAGGTCTTCAGATCTGTATGGTTCATGATCTGAAGATCTGATGAAGGAAGAGAGATGGCTGGAGAATGGATGTTTGCCTGGGCTGGCAGCCTGCTCAGGGTAGCTTGGCTTGCCCAGAGGACTCAGCAAACATGGGAAATGTGCCAAGGAATGGAAGCTTACCTGTGTGCTTCAGGCTCAGTAGGTCAGATGGAGGAGGAAGGGGAAGTGTAAGGGAGGTCCCCCTGAGATAGCATGCTGCGCAGTGTAGCTTGGCTTGCTCTAGTGGACTCAGCAAATAGGGAAGATGGGTGAGGGAAGGGAAGTTTACCTGTGTGCATCAGGCTCCACAGGTCTGATGAAGGTGGCCTGAGAGGTGGAGAAAGAATCCAGGCAGTTAAATTTTAATAGGAATAAACCTTGAGGTAGGAAAGATTGCATTAAGAAGACATTTGATAAACTCAGGAACCCAAAGGTGTATTTAATCTGTTGCTGCTGGGTTCCTCCTCATCTAGATGTTTTATTTGTATAATTTATCTTTTAGTTGGTTATTTTGGGATTTTTATAATACATAAAACATGGTTTGATCAAATCCACTCCTAATCCTCCATCTCCTCCCCCAGAAGCCACCATTAAATTTCCCTCCCCAAACCATATACATTTGTTGATATGGTTGTTATTATTATCATTATTAATTTTACAGTCCAGTCACTACCCTGCTCCAGGTCTGTCCTCCTGGAGTGACAGTGATTCTTACCCCATTCCTCCCCCTCTGGTTTCCAAAAGGATGTCCCCATCACCCCAACCTTCAACCCCAACAGGCCTCCCCATTTCCTGGGGCCTCAAATCTCTCAAGGGTTAGCAGCGTCTTCTCTCACTGAGGCCAATGTTCTACTGTATATGTGTCAGGGCCCTTGTACCAGCTAGTGTATGCTGCATGGTTGGTGGCTTAGTGTCTCAGGGTCCAGGTTAGTTGAGACTGCTGGCTTTCCTATGGGATCACCCTCTTCCTCAGCTTCTTCCAGCATTTTCCTAATTCAACCACATGGGTCCCTGATTTCAGTCCATTGGTTGGTCGTAAGTATCTGCATCTGACTCTTTCAGCTGTTTGTTGGACCTCTCAGAGGGCAGTCATACTGGCTACTATTTGTAAGCACACCATAGCATCAGAAATAGTATCAGGCCTTGGAGCCTTCCCTGGAGATGGATCCCAAGTTGGGCTAGTCATTGGACCTCTTTTCCCTCAGTCTCTTCTTCATTTCTTTCCTGCAATACATCTTAAAAATCATTGGCATCGGTAGTGTTTGCCAGAACGTTCATGGTGTTAGGCAAGTTTTTAGTCAGAAATTTGAAATTATTTTGAGAGATAAATACAGTGATGTTTATGGATGTTGTATTTGTGATGTTTATGTCTCAGCCTCTTTCAGGTTAGAGGAGTAAATCCTGATTGGCAGTTCATCTTCCGTGCTTTGCATGCTTTAAACTGACATAAACCAAAAGGTACAGTAGGTGGGTCAGTTTTCATCACTTATGGATGGAAGGTAATGTTACAGATTTTTTTCTATTTGTTTTGTTCATTTAAAAAAATTTTAGTTATCAATAATTCCATATAATATTTGATTATAAACAGAGGCGAATGCCAGCAGCAAACCACTGAACTGAGAACGGGACCTCCGTTGAAGGAATCAGAGAAAGAACTCGAAGAGCTTGAAGGAGCTCGAGACCCCTTATGAACAACAATGCCAAGCAACCAGAGCTTCCAGGGACTAAGCCACTACCTAAAGACTATACATGGACTGACCCTGGACTCTGACCTCATAGGTAGCAATGAATATCCTAGTAAGAGCACCAGTGGAAGGGAAAACCCTTGGTCCTGCTAAGACTGAACCCCCAGTGAACGTGATTGTTGGGGGGAGGGTGGAGATGGGGGGAGGATGGGGAGGGGAACACCCATAAAGAAGGGGAGGGGGAGGGATTAGGGGGATGTTTGCCCGGAAACCGGGAAAGGGAATAACACTCGAAATGTAAATAAGAAACACTCAAGTTAATAAAAAAAATTAAAAAAAAGATAATTTCTTCAACTCCTCTTCATATCTTACCCACTAAGCTGTGTATCCTCTTAATTATTTAACACTCATAGAGATCAATATGTGTTTCTCAAGTATCTGTGGATATGTGACCTTCTACTGGAGCTTGGTTGACAGGAGCTACTCTAGTTTTATATATATATATATATATATATATATATATATATATACACATATACATATATATATACACATATACATATATATATCATATAAATATATTTTACATATAATTAATGTATATATATTATATTAGTGTAGCCTCTGTCAACCATATATGTGTATATGTATAAGATGCATATGTGTATGTATTTATATATAATGTATATGTATATATCATGTGTGTGTGTATGAACACTGAGTCATCCTGGCTGGCCTGAAATTCATTATATTGTCCAGGTTGACTTGAACTCAAAGATATCTGCCAACTTTTGCTCCCAAAATGCTACTGGGGCTGCAATTTTAAAATAAACTAACTTCCTATTCAGTAGCTACAATTTCCTGATAGCTCCTTTACTAGGTATACAGCACTGTGGTCTGGCTTGGGCTTGCAGAGCTCTTATGGATATTGTCACAGGCACTGTGAGTTTGGATGTGCAAATGTCCTGATGCGCCAGGAAAACTGTGTTTCCTTGTAGTCTTAAATTTACCTTTTTCTCTCTCACACTCTTTCTGTCCCTTCTTCTGCAATGATCCCTGAGACTTAAAAAAAAGGCAGGGGTCTCCTTTAGAGATGACTTTTCTGCAGTCTCTTATTCTCAGGACCTTAACCAGCTGTGGATCTCTGTGTGAATCAACATTTACTGCAAATACAAGCTCTGATGATCATTGAGCAATGCATCTATCTGTGGGAGTGGTTCTAATGCTAAGGTCCGATTCCCCGATCGGTTTTTGATCTAGTAAGGCTGCCATGGGCCAATTTTAGGCAGAGGAATAGACAAGATTTCTAGGTACCTGCAGGCAAGCTGGAAGATGCAAGGAGAGGAGAGAGGGAGAGAAACATACATGCATACATACATACATACAGAGTCAGAGAGACAGAGAGTGAGCTTCAGAGGGAGAAAAGTCAACAAAGCTAACCATCCATGTAAGATCTGTGTTGGAGTGGCCACAGGTCGCTTCTCCAAATGGGAGGTTGGGAATGTTGAGCTGGGACTGAAGATGGCTAAGCAACTGAAATTGAGCAGATTTAGGGTATTCAGCTTGGAGTACTGAGAAGGGCATTCTAGTCAAGGTAGATTAGAGGCATTGAGCAGTTGAGCCAATAAGGCAAGTTGAAATTGAACAACTTTGTGTGTCTGAGCTTTTCATCTGTGGATCCTACATCTCTAGGCACAGGCTGTAGTGCTGTCTGTTCCCAGAGCTTAGGCAGGGTAGCAAAAAGCTACATGCATAGCCATCTTTGCAAATAATGGGAGTCTTTAAGGGTATGTTTAATGCTGTGCCCATTTAATGGCATCTGTTTTCAAATCACTGAAGCTGTTCCATGAAGGTAAAACATAAAGCTGAATCAAATTACTTTTTTGCCAGTGAGTACCTTTTGTATGACTAGAAGTAATCAGAAAATGAACCTTTACAATGTAAACCTTTTGTAGCTTTAAACAGCTATACTGTCTATCAGTCAAACATTGACATATAACAAATATGTTTAGCAATATTTTTAATCCACGACTCAAGTAAGTGACTACTATGGGTTTAAGTAAACTTGAATTTTCTGTTTGATTTGTCTGGTCTCATCCATGTGTGGACAATGGGCATTTCATTACATGAGTTGATTAATCCTTGTGTCCTTATTATGGAGGAATTGGTCTGGTGCTGCTATGTATTCAAATGTTAAATACTGGCCTCCAAGATTTGTTTGCCCATGCCAAGCAGATCTTCATATACACTAAGTGATGCTATTTTAACATTGCTCCCCAAATTAAAGCTATTAGTTAAATAAAGGTGGCTACTGCCAATTACTTTGGAGAACAGAAATAGGGGAAATTTCAGTTACTGGACTGAATTGAGTATGGCAGGTTTGATAAGCAGACGGAGGAGAAAGGAGATGAAGAGAAAAGGAGGTCTCTATGAGACCTAGTGGACTAGAAACACATGATCCAGTTAAATGTCCCCTGAGGCTGGACTGATGGACCAAGCGTAACCTGTGTGAGACTCAAACAGAAGTAGTGAAGCTGGGAAGTAGATAGTCTAGCATATAGAAAAATACATTGAATTAATTCCTGAGTAATTGCGTTAAGCTGATTGAATAAATCCATATGAATCTGTCTTCATTATTGAAGGGCTGGCTAGATAATTTTAATAACTAAGAGAGTTTGTTAAAATTCAATTAGAGCCTTACTCATGTGTGACTTTTGGCTAGAGTAAATAAACTTTATTTCTCCAACAAATTTATTCAAGTTTTCCATATGACAATAGGAAGTCTCAATACACAAGTTCTCCTTATGTCTGCTTGGGTTCCATTTGCTAAATAAGGAACTAGACCAAGGCCATATTCAAAAAGTGAGGATATGATGAAATCGCTTGGTAAAATATGCTGTAATATAAACATATTACATTCTTACTAATTTCCTATATCATTTCTGTATTTCAAAATAGTGATTAGAATTTATAAATCTGTGACTCTTTCTAAACAAGACCTTTTCAGTTCTCAGAGAACCCATTGTCAGGATAACTGCTGGGAGACAAACATTTCCTGAGAGTTCTGCAACAATGGGATGCCATGGTGAACAGGAGCTCTAATTGTGAGCTGTTTCAGGGGAAGGGGACTTCATTATTTGCTTGAGGAATCTTCTTTGTCACACTTTGCTCTGTGAGATCCATGACAGTGAGTGGGACTTTGCTTCCCCTTACTTCACCTGTCTAAGTGAACTGTTTCTCGGTAGTGGAAACCTTTTTCCACATTAGAGGAAAATGAGCTGCTTACCTAATTTGACTGCTTTCTGTTGGGCTTCTTGAAGCAGGATGATAAAAGGAAGCATTTGCCTTCCAACTTTTTTCAATGAGTTTCCCAAAACACCCACAGTGAATAAGAGGAGTCATGTAACAAGCTCTGTGCGTTATGCAGAAATTAAAAATTGATTTGTAGATTTGACAACATAATATACTAAAGAACTTTGTACCAAGTAAATAATGCCTGGACAAAGGTATCATAACTTATAATTAATATCTAATATGTGAATAAATTATGATACTCTGTGTACTGTTCTCTGTATAGCTAATTATGTATACATCTACATGTGTATGCAGCCCTCCCACATTCCTGCTAGAGTTTTTTGTAAGACACTGATACATAATTGTAAAAGTTTAATAGTTTCTGAAGGTTGAAGGGATGACATCAATAGAGATGCCATGATTCTCAAAGCAATTTAGTGGCTCTAAGCTTAACTTTAATAAAATCGAAAGACCATACACAATGCTGAACATTTCCATTACCCTTGCTTTCTTAATATAATATAGTCATAGGAACCTCTTTTTGTTTTAATGTACCAAGAAATTCTTATACAAGACCTTCTAGGCTTTCCCTAGATTATATTCCCTCTCTCTATAGTCTTAGATATATATCTTAGATACCAACTCAGATAGCTTCCACATCTTTTCTAGCTACATTGCATTCACATCTCTTCTTATGTGGCCTTTTGTGTGGAACACTGTTACCATTTCAGTCTAACCTAAAACAAAGTTCTTTTATAGTACAGAATGCTTGATTGATCTTCTGCTAATCCCTCACTTAATCTTATCCATTTGAATAGTACTTTTCAATAATGTTGCTATTTTCACTGTAAATATTTTACATACTTTATTGTGTATCATTTATATGCAATCAAATAAATGTGGTATGTGGGGTTTCAGAAACATACTTAAACATTTATCATCAGGATCATAATAATAACTTGCCAGTCAAGTAAGAATGTTATTTTTCTACCGAGCCATGCCTGTAGTCATGACAGCTATCTATTTATCTTGTCTATTCTAGATTTTTACTTCAGTAAAATAATATAACATGCTTTTATGCATTTCAATTGCTCAAAAAGATGTAGCAATTTTATATTTGTGAGTAGTTTCTCCTTATCACTGCTGAGTATATTATGCTGAACATATTTTCATTAGTTTCCTTCTTAGTAGTTGTCTCGGTATTTCCGATGCTTCTGATTATTTTTACTATTATGAATAAAATGACTATGAACATTTTGAATATGACTTTACATTGATATAAATGTTCATTTACTTTCAATAAAACACCTAGAAGTACTATAACTACATTTTATCGGTAAATTATAGTTAGCTCAGTGAAATAAGAATATTCAAGCTGGTTGTAGTGGTACATGCCTTTAATACCAGAGAGGAAAAGGCAGGTTGATCTCTGAGATTTTGAAGTCTATTTGGCCTATATAGTGAGTTCCAGTAGAGTCAGATATAAATAAAGAGATCCTGTCATATTGAAATATTTTTCTCCTCCCCATACTGGGGCAGTGGGGGATAAGAATATTCCTTCAATACTTTCAGAGACATCAGTCAAGGCTCTGGGGATAACTTGCACAGGAGTCATCTCCCAAGTGCTCCTCTCAGCTTTGTAATTGCTAGCCACCAGTCACATATCCATGCTAACTCACATTTTTCTACCTAACCTGATGCTGGTTTCTGCTGTGGTCAGTTATTAAGAGTCTCTGCTTAGGTAATTTGCTATCTACAGTTGGCATAAGTAAAGCATCAGAGCTTTCCTGTGACTTCAGTTATCCTAAAAGTCAAAGAGTTCATTATTGTCCAGTTTCTTCAGTTGTTGACTGTTCAGAACAACAACTTCCCAAAGTCTCATATGTAAGACTAGAAACCGTAAACGATGCCATGTATTTTCCTCTTCCTTTCTGCCTGCTTCATGAATTTTCTCTTCATTTTTGAATTTTGACAGTGTAATTGTCACTTTTCTACATAAAGCTTTATATCCATCCAGGGTGGAATTGTGTTCTCAAAAGCTGTAACAATTTTGTTGTGAATTCTTACATAGGTAGGCGCTGACCTACATATGCTGCTAGTATCCTTTCTCCCTTGTTTCCAGTGTCTTGCTGAAACCTTAGTTTTCTCTGTTGTCCTCTCTCCAGTCACTGACTCCTCATCTCAGTGGTAATTTGGGCTATATTCCTATAGACTGAGCTATAATCAACAATTTTCCAATGATAGAAGTAACAGGTAATTGGGGAACCAAGCTAAACTGTTAAATATTTCTTTTCTGTCAGACTTTGTATGCTCTTATCCATTTTTCTATCTCTGAAAACACAGCAAGATTTTCTAGTAGAGGGGAACTCAATTTTTCTACTATATCATACTCCCCACTTTAGTTTGGTTCTTGGACTTGCCTCAAAGACTTGTGTATTGAAGCCATATTCCCCAGCCCATAGCTGGAATTGGTCATATAAATCTTACAACAGACAGGGATTGATAGCCTAAGTCACAGAGCCAGTCCCTCGAAGGGGATGTGGACACTCCAGCTTCCCCCACTTCTTCCCTTTGTTTCCCAGTTTCCATAAGGCGAGCAATTCCATTTTCTTTATGCTCCAGTCATGATGTACTGATTCTTAAAGGCAACAAATCAGTTGAACCAAACCACTATGGACTGAAACTTCTATAATTGTGAGGCCCAATAAGTTCTTATTTTTCAGTTAACTTGAGTATGTGATTTCTTCCCATATATGAAAATAAGTAGCATAGCTGACCTTAGTCAATTTTAATTTCCTCCTGTAAAAACCAACAACTACAAATCAGATCCATACTACAAAGAATGAAGCTACTTCTTACAGTCCCAGAGGGTGGGTGTTATAGTTTCATGATGCAAACTCCTGGTGAGGATACATCATTGGTGGGAAAGGACATGAATGGCCACACAGAATAAATACAATAAATAGAAAGTCTCTTCTTATATCCAATACCCTCTTCACCTGATCTATTCTTAATCAGTCTCTAAAGGGTTCATTTCCAAATGGCATTAATATATGACTTTGGGGATTAAGTATCCACATGAGCCTTAATTTCTGTTTCACTTGGCATCTGTTATCGCCCTATATAATTAACTGAATTGCTGTGCTGTGTGTACACTCTATTCAGCTTTCTTTAGGATTTGGGTCACTTGTACTTTACTCACTGAAATTCTATCAGTCCAGTTCAGTGTGTGAAATATATACACCCTTTTGTTGCATGAATGTCCTGACATAGAAGTAAAGTGTATCATTCATTGTGCTTGAAATTATTTCATTTTTCTCAAAAGATGCAAGCTTTAAATTCAAAGTTTTAATTTACAAAAAGTTTTAATTGTTCAAATCAAGTCTGTCAGGCAAAAATGCTTTTGTTATTTTAAGAACTGAGCATTGGATCATGCACCAAAATCATAGCTATAATTCTTCATCTTAAAATAGCATGCATCATTCCATTTTATTTTTCCTACCATGTTTTCATTGGATATGCCATGGCAAGATCTAAAATTAAGACAAATGGAGATAATCAGAAGATTTCAGATGTTGCCACTACAAAACCATGTTACCTGCCTGGAAATGGTTTATATTCTTTTGAGAAAAACAATACAGTGGAAATAAGCATAGATGGGGGAAAAGGCCATCATTAGACTCAGATGCATAAGAAGTTACTTCTCATCCCAAGCTTTTTTCAGATATTGTAGAATTTGTTTATAGGTTTTAACATGTATATGTGCTACATGATAGAAACTAGTACCGTAGGTCCTTAGAAAAAGGGATAGTTAATATGGAACAAATGAATGATACATCAAGATACATAATATATTCTATCCCTAAGAAATAGAATAAAAATAGTTACAAAACTTAAATGGGAATTGTAAGACATCTTTAATATATATTCTTACATGTATATATCATATATAATTTTCTTTCCATTTATCTGCGCCTCTCTCTCTCTCTTAATCTAACTATGTACAAAATCTAATTATCGCCAATATCCTGAGTTTGTTAGGAAATTTTCTTGTGGCACATGGGGATATTCCACAACTGTACACAAATTATAAGTAGACAAGACAAAACTTTGAGTTAAATATATTAAGGATAAAAGTTTCTGGTTTCCTAAATAAAAGTCATCAAACAACAAAATTCTGTGTGCTCAAAACCTCATCAGTTATTTTATACAAAACTTAAATATATCTTGAGTGTCTTGACAAGTTACTGAGCAAAAGACACATTTTTCATCAGACAAGAAGAGTGGTTTGATCTTAGTGCTTTGGTGGTTAATATTTTAGAATTATTTTTTACAAGTTCTGTGTGCAAGGATGGTGACCAGATAGTCCCAACACATATGATTTCTAACAGTATTTGGGGTAAAATATTGACATGTATCAAAGAGCACTTTAAAAGCTTACAATAATCATATAATCAATTTGATTACAAATGATTCAAAGTAATTCAATGTACACATCCTGGATTCATATTTGACAAGTTTAAGCAATATTCTTCATCATACTTCCTAACATAGAGAATCAGACATCGTTTTAAGAATTATCCAAGGGATAGCAATCACAAACTCAGAAACACACACACACACACACACACACACACACACACACACACACACACAGAGAGAGAGAGAGAGAGAGAGAGAGAGAGAGAGAGAGAGAGAGAGAGAGCACTAAAATTTAAAAAAGTCATCCCAAATGTTAAGATCTACCTATCTGAGTTTGAGTGTTATTACTGAAGTCAGGTCTCCCTCTTTGCCATTAAAGTGGATGCTACTAGATACTGGTTTGTAGACATATACATATATATCTATATATATTCTCTTTTTGGCAAGATATAGATATTTCTAATTTTAGCTTTAAATGATGGTGATTAACTTCCCTTAAATTAATAGTTTGACACACTAACTTATTTCCATAGGAGCTGAAATAAGAGTGAACAAAACAGCCTTTTTCTCCATAATTGCCTTGTAATTACTTTGTAAATTTTAGTCATTTACATTTCATCAGCTACGAAAGTAATTGCATAATCCTGCATGTCCTTTAAATTCTGCTTGTTTTGTTATAATTTAATCACAAAGCCATATCTCAAAAAGATAGACAGACCAAAAAAAGAACAGTCCAATGCTATTTTCCAGCTTTATGAATCATTTTCACTGTCAAAATTTTGGTATGGAATTTTGAGCAATTTTCTTTCCTATCAATTAATCTGTAAGGCTAGCCCATAATAGAAAGATTAGAAAAATGCTGTGTTTCTGAATTTTGGAACCATACTATAATTTTACTGTCCAGACAGATTTATTTTAGTACATACTCGTTTGGTTTTCTATGAATACTGTTGTTGCATTGTCCAATCATCTGTGTCTCCCACTGAAACCACATTTATGGGCATGCAGCCTGTGCAGTCTCTTGGGGCCCTGTGCTTGCCTTTGTGCTCTACTTTTGCCAATATATTATTTTTTTAATAATTTTGAGGACTGTGAAGTTTCATCATGTAACCAATCTCATCTCACCCATAAGTACCCATTAAGTGTTTCATGCTCTTTTGCTTTGGACATTATTTTAAGTATTATTTAGATTTGATTTTTGTAAATCAGATATGTTGCCCTAAAAGCTATATTAGACTAGATTAAAAATTGGTGTTTCAAACAAGTGCTAACCCCAAAAGGATGGAATAGAAGAAAAAAGGCAGGTTGTCTTGCTGGCTAGTTGAGGTTATCATGGCACCTCACTTATAAATAAATAAAAGGAATACTCACTCTTCCCATGACATAAATGAAAACATTGGGAGTTCATACATGGCTTTAGTGGTGAGTAAGGACCGCAATGTTCTTAATTTTATTTCATGTCACTTGGTAAAGAGATTTCTCCTACTAAGCACCTTCGATATGCTATCAGCAAGTTCAAAAGCTTCATTTATATTTTAACAAGAATTATTTATGTCCTTGGACAGCAATACAAAATATAAAACTCACCTTATATTTCAGTAGTAGAGTCAGTCAGACCTGTGTATTGTCACTGTAAATCCAGAGACTGAGTTGTTACCCAGGCAAGTTTCCATATGGTTCTCTACGGCCACTTCCCTTTTTAATAACTTTGCTGTACTGAAGAGATGACCGGACTTTTTCTTTCTAAAATTCCACAAAAGTCTAGTGATTGTAAATATGACTATAAATTCACAAATTCTTTCATATAAACTTTATAGAACATGTTTATAAGGCTTGTATTAAACACCCCAAGGAAGCTGGTAGAGGTTTTGTAAGATGACTAATAGCTACTATTGCCAATTTGTTCAATTAACTTTTCATTTTCTCCTCTAATATCGTAATGATGTGATAGCATAGAGGAAACCATGTATGGCGTAGTCTGTACAGACTTAAAATATAGTTGACATGATGTTATGTCTTATCAAAAAATAAGTTGCTTTGCTACATATTAAGGCTAGCTTCTGAAGTTTAAAATAGCACTAAAGCTTAGAATAAACCTTCATTCCTTTATTATTTTATCTTCTCCAACACTGTTTTATTTGTAATTTCAATATTATGATATAGTAAATGCATCTTATTTAGAAGCTTACAGTATGTGTGTGTGTGTATAAGTGTATCTCTCTCTTCCTGTGTGTGTGTGTGTGTGTGTGTGTGTGTGTGTGTGTATGTGTAAGTTTGTGCTTTATTCAGGCTACAGATCAGTAATGAAGAACTATAATAAGAGCAGTTATAGTTATGAGTTTGATCCCTATCAAGGATCTAAGCTGATATTTTAGTTTGAATTAAATCTCAATATGTATGTATGTGTGTTTATGAGAACATGTTTGTATGTAAATATGTGTATTGTGTATCTATGTGCATGCAAGTATGTACTATGTATGTATGTATGTATGTATGTATGTATATTTATGAAAGGCTAACTCTTAAAAGAGTAGCCATAAATGCTAAAACAGACCCAAAATGGGTCAATGGAATTGCCCATTGAAAGTCAGAATAGAAAACATGTAAAGGGGCTGGGGATTTAGCTCAGTGGTAGAGCGCTTACCTAGGAAGCACAAGGCCCTGGGTTCGGTCCCCAGCTCCAAAAAAAAAGAAAAAAAAAAAGAAAACAAGTAAAAAGCCAACCCTCCTATGAGTAAGAAAGCTGATTATGCTTGATTGCTTTTAAAATAGCCATTAGTCTTATAATGCATACATACAAACATACATACGTGCAGACATACATATGCATGTTTGCATACATATGTGCATAAACATATTCAGTTGTAATTTAAATTAAAATACCAGCTTTCTAAGTGTCCTGCTTCTGATTTTTATAGGAACATCACTATTATCTTTCCCAGCTCACAGTTTGGTGGTGTGGGAATATGTAATTGACAGAGAAATAAAAATCAAATGACAGAGAAATTTTCCCTAAAATTTAAAATGGCAAGGAAAGCATTTTAAAACAGCTTTTAAATATTTAAGTCAAGTGTTCTATATTAATAGAAAATATGTCTTGAGGATTTCCTGTGTAGATCTCTTTCCTTTGGTGGCCATCGCTGGATCACAGCCTCTAAAATGGCGTGCAATTCCTCCATACTTCTGACTGAAGCAAGAACTGCAAATGGCATTTCAATGCACCTTCTCACATTCAGAGGAGGATCATGTCTTCCTCTTTGTCTAAAGAGCTAAGACAGAAGTATAGTGTTCAGTCTATGCTCATTAGAAAGGATGTTGAAGTTCAGGTTGTTCGAGGATATTGCAAAGGCCAGCAGACTGGCAAAGTGGTCCAAGTGACAGAAAGAAAATCATCATCTACATAGAAGGAGTCAGCGAGAGAACGATAGAGAAGATGCAGGAGGGGCACTGCATACACAGCTTTCATTAAAGATTGCTTAAGTAAAAGAACGAAAAAAGGAAAGAAAGGAAGGAAGGAAGGAGGAAAGAAGGAAGGAAGGAAGGAAGAAGGAAGGAAAAGAAAGACAGGAAGAAAGAAAGAAAGAGAGAGAGAAAGAAAGAAAGAAAGAAAGAAAGAAAGAAAGAAAGAAAGAAAGATGGACAGACAGACAGACAGGAAGAAAGGAAGAAAGAACATGTGTTTCGAATGTAAAAGAAAGAGATGTGTTCCACAGCTGCAGCCTCAGGACCTTGATGAGATCTGAAAGATTGAGGGTACACAGTTGTCCTTGGCCACCAGACAGAGGCATTTGGAAACAAAACCAAAATTAGTGAAGAATTATTTACTCATCCACTTAGTTCTTTAACAGTGTATGCTAATCTATACACGTTTGATGAATTCAAGATGAAATTTGTTTGATAGACATAGCAGTTAGTTCTGCCCAATAGAAAAAATTAATCCAAATGGATTTTGAATGGACTTCAGAACCTGAACCAGCTTTACAAAAATTTCAGCATCATATTTTTTCATTTTATTGAGTAAATTTATTTTCTTCCATCAAAAACAATTTACATAGCTTAATAGTGTGATAAATAAATCTTTGGAGAATAAAAATATTAGACTTTCCTCTCAGTCTCCTAAAATCTATTCCCCAACCCTATTTTCCAAACATTATGAGAGAGGAGATGTTCTTTATATTTACAATTGCATAAAATAAAAACAAGCTTCTGGTTTTATTTCATATATTTGAAATTAGGCAAGCTTCACAAAAACAAATAAAACCCATAATATTTCAAGGATATTCTATCAATATAAATATATCTATATAAACACAATTATGAAAATATTGTTGTAATATATATTTGATGAAATGTTTTGTTAAGTTTTATTTATAACTCTGCACAAGCAATACTCATTTTAATGTATGTATACAAGGCTATTTCCACATTTAGGTAATATATTAGACCTTATTTCTGGTTTGTGTAGATCTTATCAAAATTCTGTTTATAAAATTAAGAGTCTTTCTGATGATTTGATGATGATATTCTGAGAATATTTTCTTATAACTTTAAATTACAAAAAAAATTTGAGTTCATATTTTTATGTTATATTGTAGCAAAGTATTTTAGTATACTTTAATATTTTCTAAATTGGAACTAAGCATAATTTTATTTATTTATCTATCTGTCTGTCTGTCTATCGGCCTACCTACCTAACTACCTTGCTATCTATTTACTTATTAGAAGATATTCTTTAAGAGCTAAAGCTAGACTGAAAATCAGAATATATCCCAAAAGGGCCTGATTTTCTTGGCTGTCTTCTTGACTCAGCTTTCTAAGTGTTGGGATTACAGATACGAGGCACATGACTGACTAATTCAAAGATTTTAATAAAGTACTTCCTTATCCCAATATTTGTATATTACATTGTTTTTATGTTCCTGCTTCAACAGAATTAAAATTCATTTAATGCCACAGATATTAGTACAAAATCTACCTTGTTCTTACAAATATAAATGTTAAATATCTTACTAAGTAAAATTTTGTTTGACAATTTCTATCAAAAAGTGCTTAAATTTATCTCACAAAGAATCTTGTTCAAATGAGCCAATGAATGATGTTAACTCAATAGCTAAAAATTAAAATAATATATATTTTGTGCTTACAAATAAATGAAGGTGGTCTCTGAGTGTGAGCTGTTATCCAAAATGTTGGGAATGAATGTCTAAAGGTAAATGCTTGTTATGGTTAAACATTCAGAGAGTTTTTATAAAATATTCTAAATAATTCCTAAAACTTAAGAAATTGAAATTATTACTAATCTTTATTTCATATATATATATATATATATATATATATATGTATATATATGTATATATATGACATAGTTTTGCCGTGAAGGAAAATTTGTATTAATTCATGCATTCATTTATTATCTATGCATTCACAAAGTAGAATTATATTATATCCCCAACTTCCATATTTAGTTATAGACAAGAATGTAGCAGTTTTTGGGTCAAGTTCAATACCTTTAGAATGGTATATTTTAGCCTTTTGCTACTTGTAGTTGTTTTCTTACAGCTGGGTCAACTTTGTAGTATGGATCAAGTAAGCCCCTGGTGGCTTAATAAAATATGAGATTTAAAACCTCTTCTTTAAAAAATTTACACAAAAGTAATTCCTTGTATGTCTGTGGAAATTAACAAGAAAAAAATTACATTCTGTGTTAATGAGTTATATATGTATTTTTTGGTAATTTTTTAAATTAACTTTGCAGAATTTATGTTGTCAAAAATGTCAGCTCAAACTGAGTCAGCATAGCAATTCAGAATGTCCAATTACATGGTTCCGGTACTGGGGAAGTGGTGAATGGAGGCGGACATAACTGCATCACTTAGGACACTCAATTTTAATAAGAATGAAGATGAACACACATCTAGACACACAGCACACAGTCCAACATAGTCACTTACATGCAACGTGTTATTCAGTGTGATGAACTGAGAGACAGAACGCAGTGCTGTGTTCTTCTCCTTGTGGAACAACATGCTGACAGGCTTTTCCTCTGGTCCTGCTGTCTTAAATTTACATTCTTGTTTGACACCATCTAATTACCCAGTTTCAATTTTCTCCCAGTTTACTTTTATTCCCATGTCTCCACACCACATCTAAATGTAACTACCCTTCCCATGCCTTTGGAACCTTCCCACAGGAATGATTCCTTGTGTTCCCACTCTCTCCGTGCAAAGTCTGACAGGTTCATCTCTCACTACAGCCACTATTATTTTTCCAGTTCTCATTATTATACCTTTAATTCTATCTTACCCATTTATTTCTAGTTCTTTATAATTTCTCTTCCCAGTTACAGACCATTATCTCCCCTTTGTTGTAAGTTTTCTCCCCCAATCATCTTCTATTATCTCTTATTTTAGTACTTGGCTTTCCCTCTTTGATGTCTTTTGGTTTGAACTTCAAGTAATTTGACCCTTTTTGTTAATTCTCTGCCTTATCACAGGCCCATTATCTATTTTTTCCCATCTTTCATCTTTCTTTCTATATATTGAAATTCATACAATGGTATGGTTTAACTGCAGCCTGCAGGGTGATGAGCAGTGGAGGGCTGTCAGGAGGTGAACAAACAGGCTTTTATGATAAAAGGTTGAGGAGAGCATACATGAGGTTAAAAAATAAAAAAAAAAATCAAAAAAGCTGCCATTAAAGGATTTAGGTAGTTCAATGTTCATGACATGCTTCCAAAAGGGAGAGAAATGCACTGAGCGGGTAATGACATCATGACAAGAGGAAAGGACTATTTATCTCATCAAAGCTCAGTGAGTCTCAATGCTAAGTCGCTTAAAGCATGTGTTTTAAAGTAGTTTGTGGATGATTAGATCAGAAAACCAATATTTGAAGTCTGAATGCATATAACAAAGCACTGTGAGGTAGAAACAGAATGTGGTGTAGCATGGTCTGGGGAAATGGGATTACTGTGTGTTTAATACTTATCTTTTGACTATTTTTTTCTATGAAGTGAATTGAACAGAACTGAGTGCAGTAGTTACCAATCCTGTAGTCACATATGTCATCATACTTTTGTTTGGAAAGGTCTGAATAAAAGATCGAAAAGTTTACACTCCTTTTTTTTTTTACCTCAGGTTATTCAACTCAAACTCTGGTGTTCCTTACTTCTGTATATCTGCCTTAATTTTTGTATATTTAAGAAAAATGACACCTGGGCACACACATTTAATAAGAATATTTGAGATACATAATAACAAATCATTTTATAATCAAAACTAGAAAGAAAATTCTTAGCAAGAATTTATTATATACTCCTTTTGGCTATATTTGTTCATTTCATTTTTAAATTGAAATTAGATTCTTTTCCCAGACAATACATCCTAACCAAAGATCCTCTTCCCTACAGTCCTCTCAGCTCCCAAAGCCCACCCCCTCCTCTTCACCAGATCTGCTTCCCCTCCATGTCCCTTTGGAAAAGAGCAGGCATCCAAGAAAAAAAAAAACAAACAGGACAAAACAAGATACAAAGAGACAAGGCAAAAGTCCTTATATCTAGGCTGGACTAGGGAATACAATTGGAGGACAACAGTCTCCAGAACAAGCAAAAGAGTCAGATGTCCCATAAAATCACAGAGCTAACAGTTACACACACACACACACACACACACACACACACACACACACACACACAAACACACACACACACACACACACACACACACACATACAAACACACACATAGAGGATGTGGTGTAGACCCATCCGAGCTCCATATGAATCCTTTGAGATTCAGTCTCTAAGGGCCCATATGACCCCTGCTTAGTTGATTCAGTGGGTTACGTTCTCAATGTTCTCCATCTAGTTACTCCTACAGTCTTTCCTTCCCTTCTTCTGAGGGTTCCTCAGGTTCCTAGTAAAGGAACCTGATGAAGATCTCAAATTTAGGGTCTCTCCATATGTCTGGTTGTGGGTCTCTGCATTTGCTGTCATTTGCTGCTGGAGGAAGCCCGTCTCATAATGATTGGATAAGGGATGGATTTATGAGTAGAGCAGACTATATTTGGAGTCATTTTATGCCAACTCTTGACAGTTTTGTCAGTTCTACCATAGGTCTCTGTATAACAGAAGTAGCTCAAAAGACATAGGAGAGCTCTTTATCACAAAATGTGGCACTAGCATTTCCTAAAGTTGATAGCTCTTTTACAAACATGTAAGTAGCAGAAAATGTGTAAATACATTAGCATAAATAAATACAACTGCCATCAAATCAGTTTGAGAAAATCTAAATGTGCAAATACATTTAATTTTAGAGAAAGAGTAAGATGACTTCTTGTAGACCTTAATTGTATGAAAGTAAAAAGAAAAACAAAAAGGTGTATACATCAAAATATCATAGTGAGAGAATCTCAACCTATGTCTACGGTCTTCTTTGTTGTAGAAAATTTTAATCCCAATCAAGGGTTTCTACCCAATCTTTGACCATTTAGTTCATGGATAAACGACACACACAACCTTTATAGTTACAATAAGTCTTAATCAGATCTAAAGCTGGGCAAATATTTACAGTCTCTGCTACTAGAATCTATCTTCCTACCAATAACCCCAAATTATGACTTACTATGTTTTGTCTGGGCTGCTATTAACTCCATTTGGCCAACCTTAAGGACCCTGTTTTTATGGCTCACCTAATTTATGAAGGCTTCTCTTCTTTCTTCTCACCCTGGTTCTCATTGACCCTCAAGTCTGGCAAAGCTAAATCCCATTTATGTCTCTTTTACTCATCGATTGGCTATCAGCATCTATATTTTCCAATAGAAATAACTTGGGACAAGGTCACACAGTGTCACATGGTTCTACATTCAAATTCTCCAATCTCTGGGACAACAAGGTCTTGGGGCCCAATATTAGCATTATAATACAAGCAGCATCAGGCCAACATATTATACTCCTTATGTCTTTACATTTTACATTTTAAAATGGAGTATGAAAATAAACACTTTTTAAATTTTAATTTAATTTAATTTAATTTTTTACTGATTCTCTTTACATTCTGTTCACTGGCCCCCTACTAGTCCCCCATTCTCCCAATAATTTCTCCATGCTCCCTCCTATTCTACTCTGGGTGGGCTGGGGGGGGTGGATATACCCTCCCCCCTGACATTTCAGGATCTGTGAGGCTAGGCACTTCCTCTTTCACTGAGGCCAGACAAGGCAGGTCAGCTAAAAACGTATCCCACATCCAGGCAACAGATTTTGGGATAGCCCCCTCTCAAGATATTTGGTACATTTATGAAGACCAAGCTGTACATCTGCTACATATTTGCAGGGAGGCCTAGGTCCTGCCCTGGTGTGTATTCATTGGTTGGTGGTTCAGACTCAGAGCACCAATTGTCCAGGTTTTTTGACTCCGTTTATCTTTCTATGGAGTTCCTATCCCGTTGTGGCCAACAATTCTTCCTCTTATTCTTCCATAAGAGTCCCCAAGCTCTACCCACTGTTTGGCTGTGGGTGTCTGTATCGGTCTGAGCCAGCTGCTCATAAAGCCTCTCAGAGGCCAACATGTTCCTGTCTGCAAGCATAACAGAGTATCGTTGATAGTTTCAAGGATTGGTGCTTGCCCATGGAATGGGCCTCAAGTTGTAAAGTTATTTCTTGGCTATTCCCTCCATCTCTACTCCATCTCCCATCTCCCTTGTTGGAATTTCTTGTAGAAAGGATAAATTTGGGGTTGAAAGATTTGTGGGTGGGTTGGTGATTCCATCCAGTGGGGTTCCTGCCTGGCTACAGGAGTTAGCCTCTTCAGGTTCAGTATCCCTAATGTTGTGAAGCCACAGATAAGATCACATCCATTGATTCTTGGGTGCGTCCCTCAGCCCAAGTCTCTATCCCGTCCTGGAAATGCCTCCCCTTGCTTACCCCCATCAGGGGCAGATTTCCATTCTTTTTCATGGCCATCTAGTCATCTCTCCTGTCCTTTCCTACCCCTCACCATGAGGCTCCACGTTTCCTTCCCCATTCCACTTCCACCCAGTTTACTGCCTCTGTCTGCCCCTTATGACTATTAAATTCCCCACTCTAAGTGAGATTCAGGCATCCTTGCTGGTAACTTCTTTCTTGGTTAGATACTTAAGTATTTTATGGATAATATCCACTAATACATAAGTACATACCATGGATATCTTTTTGGGACTGGGTTAATGCTTTCAGGAAGATATTCTCAAATTCCATCCATTTGCCAGAAAATTTCATGATTTTTAAAATAGCTGAATATTATTCCATTGTGCAGATGAACCATTATCTTTTTTATTCATAATTCAGGGGACCGACATCTAGGTTGCTTCCAGCTTCTGGCTATTATGAATAAAGCTGCTATGAACATAGTTGAGTAAGTGTCTTTTTGGGATGGTGGAGCAACTTTTGGGTATATGATCAGGAGTGGTATATCTGAGTCTTGAGGTAGGACTATTCCAAATTTTTTGAAATTCTGCCAAATTAATTTCCAAAGTGGTTGTACAAGTTTGCACTCCCACCAGCAATGAAAGAGTGTTCCCCCTGCTCTACATCCTTACCAACAGGTGCTATCTCTTGTGCTTTTAATCTTAGACATTCTGATGTGCAAAACAAGAACCTCAGAGTTGTTTTTGATTTGCATTTTCTGATGACTAAAGACTTTGAACATTTCTTCAAATGCTTCTGGGCCATTTGAGATTCCTGTTGAAAATTTTCTGTTTAGCTCTGTACCCTATTATTTGTATACTTTACTTTTTAATAAAATTATTCTTTTGGATATCACATTGTCTGAAATTCTTAGAAATATATTTCATTAAAAAGGCTAATTACATAGAATATTGAGATAATCAAGAGTGCTGGCCAAATGTATTTACTCTCTGCTATAGGATAAATATGTCTTGAAAAAAGGAACATTGTTCTACATACATAAAACAGAATCCTTCCTAAGAAGTCTTTAAGGGTTTGACAAACTGACTAGTGTGATGTATGCTATGAGAAGCAGATAGGTTCTCTGAATTCCGGATGGATGTTGTCTTCATATGTTCCATTGACTAAAACTTGCCCTATCCTTGGAAACTTTACAAATAAACAGCGATAGTAGTAATCTCATATTATATGGTGGCTATATTTGATCATTTAGTCATTTGAACTGTTTGCTAGCCCTCTAAACAAGAATTTTAGTAAAGAAAAATCAGTTGTGTTCACAAGAAAAATTCTTTCAAGGAATTTATTTAGAGCAATGTTGACGTCCTTATTTTCAGGCTGTAAATCATGGGATTCAGTATGGGCACCACATGGTATAAAATACAGATGACTGATGATGGCTGCGGGTACATGAATGCAAGGGAACCAAAGAAAATAGCAACAGCTGATATGTATGAGCTGCAGGTGCTGAAGGCTTTGGACCTACCTTCAGTAGATTTAATCTGGAGGATGCTGGCAATGATGAAGATATAAGAGTTGAGAATAGTCAGATCTAAAATAAAGGTATTAAAAACACTGAAGCATAAAGCTACTACTTCATTAATAAAAATACAGATCAAGAGAGTTCCAGGAGTGGGGAAAGATCACAGAAGTAAGGATTTATTACACTGGCCTTACCAGGATGCACTCTTAGCATGCAGACTGTGTGAGTTGTGGCACCAATCAAAGTCATACTGTATACGGCAAGTATCATCCAGAAACAGACTTGACAGGACATCACAACACTGTAAAGCAAGGGTTATTGATGTCAACATAGTGGTCATATGCTATTACAGTCAATATGTGACACTCTGCAGTAGCAAAAATGACAAAAAAAGTAGAACTGCATCATGAATTCAGGGTAGGAGATGATGTTCTTCATGGCCAAATTCTTCCCCAGCATTTTGGGAATAATGACCATGGACTGGCACAGGTCAACAAAAGACAGACTATAGAGGAACTAATACATGGGTGTGTGCAGTTGAGAACTGAATAGTTTCAGGGTAATCATGCCCAGTTTCCCCACTACCATTACCACATAGATTCCCAGGAACAGAAGGAAGAGGATCAACTGCAGCTCTGGTTTGTCTGTTAACCCAGTGAGACTGAACTCAGTTACTCCGGAAAGATTCTGTGTAACAATATCTTCTGAGGATTCTATGTAGAAAGAGCAGGGGAAAATGATATCAGTGTCTCTTATGACTTAAGAGTTAAACAGAACTCTGTAGGCTTAGATTTTTCTAAACCCACTTTATTAGGGTTCTTAAACACTTCAACCTCCCTTTTTCCTTACCAACCAGAGGTAGTGGAGAAAGAAGGTTACTAGACTTTTCTGTTTCTGGGCCTGTTCAAAAGTAGTTCTTTGTGGTGATTCCACTGTTCATTGTCAGTATACCTGCAGTCCAGTCAAATAGTAAATGTCAAACATGAATCAGTAGCAGGGTTTGTTTCAACAGAAACTTTAAGTCTCTGCTAAATCTACATATGCCAGTAGAATGAACTATCCAGAATCAGCCACAATACCACAAGAAGTTCATAGGCACATTTCTCTCTACAAAGAGAGGGCCATCTAAGACCAGTGAAGCTTTACACAACGAGCACAGACCAGCAAAGTGTTTGACAGCCAGCAACAATAGTGTAGCAATGCAAGACTTTTCACTGTCTATGGGGTACTAATTACATTCTTTAAAAGATCACACACATTTTCATGTACCTGTTTTTAACAAAACATTACATACCTTCTCACAAGACAGCTTCCAGAAAAATATCACATGACTCAACTGAGTTGTTAAAGAAACCAGATGGGGCACCAGTGGAAGGGAAAGCCCTTGACCTTGCCAAGGTTGGACCCCCAGTTCAGGGGAATATGGAGGAGGGCAATAAAGGGGGATGTATAAGGGGAATACGCATATGGGGGAGGGGAGGGAATGGGGGCTTATGGACAGGAAACCGGGATGGGGAATAACCTGTGAAATGTAAGTAAAGAAGGATCCTCAGAAAATTGGACATTGAACTGCCTGAGGATCCAGCTATACCTCTCTTGGGCATATACCCAAAAGATGCCCCAACATATAAAAAGGACAAGTGCTCCACTATGTTCATTGCAGCCTTATTTATAATAGCCAGAAGCTGGAAAGAACCCAGATGCCCTTCAACAGAGGAATGGATACAGAAAATGTGGTACATCTACACAATGGAATATTACTCAGCTATCAAAAACAACGACTTTATGAAATTCGTAGGCAAATGGTTGGAACTGGAAAATATCATCCTGAGTGAGCTAACCCAATCACAGAAAGACATACATGGTATGCACTCATTGATAAGTGGCTATTAGCCCAAATGCTTGAATTAGCCTAGATGCCTAGAACAAATGAAACTCAAGACGGATGATCAAAATGTGAATGCTTCACTCCTTCTTTAAAAGGGGAACAAGAATACCCTTGGCAGGGAAGAGAGAGGCAAAGATTAAAACAGAGACTGAAGGAACACCCATTCAGAGCCTGCCCCACATGTGGCCCATACATATACAGCCACCCATATAGACAAGATGGATGAAGCAAAGAAGTGCAGACCGACAGGAGCCGGATGTAGATCGCTCCTGAGAGACACAGCCAGAATACAGCAAATACAGAGGCGAATGCCAGCAGCAAACCACTGAACTGAGAATAGGACCCCCGTTGAAGGAATCAGAGAAAGAACTGGAAGAGCTTGAAGGGGCTCAAGACCCCATATGTACAACAATGCCAAGCAACCAGAGCTTCCAGGGACTAAGCCACTAACTAAAGACTATACATGGACTGACCCTGGACTCTGACCCCATAGGTAGCAATGAACATCTTAGTAAGAGCACCAGTGGAAGGGGAAGCCCTGGGTCCTGCTAAGACTGAACCCCCAGTGAACTAGACTGGTGGGGGGAGGGCGGCAATGGGGGGAGGGTTGGGAGGGGAACACCCATAAGGAAGGGGAGGGGGGAGGGGGATGTTTGCCCGGATACCGGGAAAGGGAATAACACTCGAAATGTATATAAGAAATACTCAAGTTAATAAAAAAAATAAAAAAAGAAATATGTAATAAAAATTTTAAAAAAAAGAAACCAGAAATTCCACTTCTACTCAAGCTTGTATTTTGCTAGGCATCTTCAATTTTAACTATCTAAGACATTAGACTTATCAACACATGGCATTTACAGTTAAAGATAAGTACACCTGTTTCTGAATAGAATTTTTTTGCTTTGAGAATATCGGTATTCATCCTGCTAAGGATTCTTTATGACTTATTTGTTATTCTTCCAATTATGCAACCAAAAACAAGAAAACAAAAATCATTTTTCTATGTTACAGTAAGAGCAGCATCCACACAAAGAAAAAACAGCACCACACACATCAACAACCCTTGCAAAATTTAATGATCATAACCTAAAGCCTTTCTCAATAAGGTAATAAACAGTATAAGCTGTACTTTTAAAAAGTTAATTAATTAATTTAATTTTACACTCCATATTTTTTCTCTTCCTGGTCTACCCTCCAATCCCATATCTCCCTCTGACCTCCATCATACCAGACCTCTAAACTTCCTGTTCCCTCCAGTCTCTTGAGGGTTAGGTGCATCTTCTCTGACTGAACCCAGACCTGGGTGTCCTTTGCTGTATGGAGCCTCATCTCAGCTGGTGTATGCTGCCTGGTTGGTAATCCAGTGTCTGAAAAATCTCAGGAGTCCAGGTTAATTGAGACTGCTGGTCCTTCTACAGGATTGCCCTCCTCTCAGGTTTCTCCAACTTTTCCTTCATTCAACCACAGTGGTCAGCAGCTTCTGTTCATTGGTTGGGTCCCCATATCTGCATCTAACTCTTTCAGTTGCTTGTTGGGTGTTTTGGAGGGCAGTTATGGTAGGTCCCATTTTGTGAGTGCCCCATAGCCTCAGTAATGGTGTCAAGCCTTGGGGTTTCCCCTTGAGCTGGATTCCCCTTTGGGCCTGCCACCGGGTATCTTTTCCCTCTGGCTTTTCTCCATTTCAATACCTCGATTTTAAATGGGTCATTTGGTTGGTTGTTATCTAACTCATTGATTTTTCAATTTTGTATATTAACCCTCTGTCAGATGTAGAATTGGTAAAATAAAAAATCCTTTCCCATTTTGTCCTGTTGACAGTATTCTTTGCCTGCCAAATGCATTTCAGTTCCATGAGGTCTCATTTATCAATTGTTGATCTTAAAGACTGAGCCATTGTTGTGCTGTTCAGGAAATTGTCTCTTGCATCAATGTGTTCAAGAGTATTTGCCACCTTCTCTTTAATAAGATTTAGTGTATCTGGTTTTATGTTGAAGTCTTTGATTCATTTGGACCTGAGTATTGTGCAGGGTGATAAATATGGATGTATCTCTTCATGTAGACATCCAGGTAAACCAGCATCATTTTTTAAAGATGTTTACTTTTTTCTCCATTGAATGGATTGGGCTTCTTTATCAAAAATCAAGGCTCCATAGGTCTATTGGTTTATTTCTGGGTTTTTTATTCAATTTCATTAATCAACATGTCTGTCTCTATACCAATACCATGAAGTTTTATTGTTATTTTTAATGTTTATCTTTAATCTTTTTTTTTTTTTCGGAGCTGGGGACTGAACCCAGGGCCTTGCTCTTGCTAGGCAAGTGCTCTACCACTGAGCTAAATCCCCAACCCCTTAATCTTTTTTTCTTACAGTTCAGACTTTATCCCCCTCCCAATCTGGCCTTTGATAGTTCTTTATCCCATTATTCCTTCCCCCTGTCTCCAAGAGGAGACCAAAACCAAAGTCCCTACCCTTTACCCCACCCTGTCAGGCCTCCCTACTCCCTAGTGTCTCAAGTCTCTTCAGGGTTAGGCACATGTGCTCTCACTGAGGCCAGACCAGTTCTCTTCTGTATATGTGTCAGGGGCCGATTACCAGCTAACGTATGATGCCTATTTAGTGGCTCAGTGTCTAAGAACTCTCAGGGGTCCAGTTTAGTTGAGACTGCTGGTTTTCCTATGGGATAGTCTTCCTCTTCAATTTCTTCCATCCATTCCCTCATTCAACCACAGAGGTCCCCAATTTCAGTCCATTAGTTGGGGGTAAGTATTTGCATCTGTCTCAGTCAGCTGCTTGTCGGATCTCTCAAGGGCAACCATGCTAGGCTCCTATCTGTAAGCATCAGTAATAGTGTCAGTTCTTGGAGCTTCCCCTTTGGATGGATCCCAAATTGAGCAAGTCACTAGAACTCCTTTCTCTCAGTCTCTTCCCCATCTTTGTCCCTGCAGTTCTTTTAGAAAGGAACAATTCTGAGTCAGAGGTTTTGACTGCGGGATGGAAACCCCATCCCTCCTCTTGATGCCTCGTCTTTTTAACGAGGTGGACTCTACAAGTTCCCTCTCCTCACTGTAGGGCATTTTATCTAAGGTCCCTCCCATTGAGTCCTGAGAGTCTTTCACTTCCCATGTCTCTGGTACATTCTAGAGAGTCCCACCACCTCTGACCTCCCGAGGTTACCTGTTTCCATTCTTTCTACTGGCACTCAGGGCTTCAGTTCTGTTCCCTCACCCACCCAATACTTGATCATGTTCCCCCTTTTCCCTTACTGTCCCCATTCCCACCCAGGTTGCTCCCCTCCCTCTGCTCCCTGTGAATGATTTCTTCTTCCTCCCAAGTGGGATTGAGGCATCCTCACTTGAGTCCTTTAGCATGTTAATCTTCTTGAGTTCTGTGGATTTTATCCTGGGCATTCTGTACTTCTCTGGCTAATATTCACTTATTAATGAGTACACACGAGGCATTTCCTTTTGGGTCTGTGTCAGGATGATATTTTCTAGTTCCATCCATCTGCCTGCAAATCTCATGATGTTCTCGTTTTTAATAGTGGAATAGTATTCCATTGTGCAAATGAACCACATTTTCTGTATCCATTCTTCCATTGTGGGATATCTGGGTTGTTTCCAACTTCTTATTATCACAAATAAGACTGCTATGAACTTAGTGGAGCACATGCCACTGGGGTATATCATGCAGTTTTTACCACTATTGTTCTGTTCTGCAGTTTGAAGTCAGGGATGGTGATTCATTCCAAAGTTCTTTTATTGTTCAGGAATTCTTTTCTATCCTGGGGTTCTTGTTCTTCCATATGAAGTTGAGAATTCATTTTTCCATGTCTTTGAAGAATTGTGTAGGAAGTTTGATGGGGATCGCATTGAATCTGTACGGTGCTTTTGGTTAGATAGACATTTACACTATGCTAACCCTTCCTATCTAGGCCTTGGATTTCGTGTCATATAGATCTTTTACTTGCATTTTTAGATTTTTTAGAGTTATTTATGGTGATTGTAAAGGGTGTTATATCCCTAGTTTATTTCTTAGACAATTTTTGACTTGTATAAATGAGAGTTACAGATTTCTTTGAGTTAATTTTGTCTCTGGTTATTTTGCTGAAGCTGTTTATCAGCTATAGGAGTTCTCTTAGGATTTTTGGGGTCACTTATGTATACTATCATATCATTTGGAAATGAAAATACTTTGACTCAGTCCTTTCAATTAGCATCCCCTTGATCTCCTTTAGTTGTCTTACTGCTTTGCCTAGAACTTCAAATACTATATTGAATAGAAAAGGAGCGTGTTGTCTTATTCATGATTTTTGTGTCTTTGCTCTGTTTCTCTCTATTTAGTTTGATGTTGGCTATTTGCTTGATGTTTATTACTATGATTATATTTAGGTATGTGCTCTGTATCTTTAATATCTCTAATACTTTTAAGATGAAGGGATATTGAATCTTATTATAGGCTTTCAGTTTGTTTATATAGTGGATTACATTGATGATTTTTTTTTCATTTATTGTATCAACCCTGCATCACTGGGATGAAGCCTCTTAATCTTGATGGATAATGTATTTTATGTGTTCCTAGATTTAGTTTGTGAGTATTTTATTATTTTATATCAATGTTCATAAGAACAATTGATATAAAGTACATTGATGAGTTTTTTAGTGGTATAGATATCTAGAGTTTGGCAGTGTTTCTTCAGTTTATATTTTGTGAAATTGTTTAAGGAGTAGTAGTATTAGCTCTTCTTTGACTGGTAAAATTCTGCACTAAAACCATTTGACCCTTGGTTTTCTTTGTTTGGGAGCCTTTTAATCATTGTACCTATTTCTTTAGTAGTTATAGGCCTGTTTAAAAATTTGTCTGATCTTAATTTTACTGTCTAGAAAATTGTCCATTTAGTTAAGATTTTGAAGTAAGACCTAATGATTATTTAAATTTTCTCAGTGTCTGTTGTTATGTCTCCCTTTTCATTTCTGATATTATTTTGATACTGTCTCTAACTTTTTGTTAGTTTGCCTAAGGGTTCATCTATCTAGTTGGTTTTCTCAAAGAAAAAGGTCTTGCTTTCATTGATTCCTCGTACTATTTTTAGTTTGTTTCTAACAGATTGCTATCAGCTTGACCTTGCTTATTTCCTGACTTCTACTCCTCTTTAGGATACTTGGTTCTTTTTCCTAGAGCATTCAGTTGTACTTTTAAATTGCTGGTATGAGAACTTTCTAATTTCTTTATGGAGGCACTTGGTGATAAGAAATTTCCTCATAGAACTGCTTTTATAGTTTACTTTAGGGTACACTGTGCCTTCGTTTTAATTGAATGCTAGAAAGTATTTAATTACTTTATTTATTTATTTCTTGACCCAGACAAGATATAGTGGAGAGTTGCCCAATTTCCATGAGTATGTACGTTTTCTGGTGTTTTTTCTGTTGTTGAAGTCCAACTTTAATCCATAGTTATCTGATAAGACACAAGGAATTATTTCAATTTTCTTCTCTCTGTTGAATCTTGCCTTGTGATTGACTAAATCTTTAGATGTGGAGAAGGATCCATGAGATGCTGAAAGAAAGGTATATTATTTAGGGGGGTAAAATATTTTATAGATGTTTATTATGTACATTTCATTTATAATGTCTATAAGGTTCATTAATTTTCTGTTAAGGTTTTCTCTAATGGTGCTGGTTCAACTAGAGGTCAGCATGTAGAAGAATGCAAATTGATCCACTTTTATAGCCCTGCACAAAGCTCAAATCCGAGTGGATCAAGGACCTCCACATAGAACCAGATACACTGAAACTAATAGAAGAGAAAGTGGGGAAGAGCCTCGAACACATGGGTTGAGGGGAAAATTTCCTGAACAGAACACCAATGGCTTCTGCTCTAAGATCAAGAATGGACAAATGATACCTCATAAAATTGCAAAGCTTCTATAACTCAAAACACTGTAAATAGGACAAAATGGCAACTAACAGATTGGGAAAATATCTTTACCAATCCTATATCTGATAGGCAGCTAATATCCAATATATAACAAAAACTCAAGAAGTTAGATTCCAAAGAATCAAATAATCCTATTAAAAAATCGAGTACAGAGCTAAACAAAGAATTCTCAACTGATGAATATCAAATGTCTGAGAAGCAACTAAAGAAATGTTCAACATCCTTAGTCATCAGGGAAATGCAAATCAAAACAACCCTGAGATTCCACCTCACACCAGTCAGAATGGCTAAGATAAAAATCAGGTGACAGCAGATGCTGGTGAGAATGTGGAGAAAGAGGAACACTCCTCCATTGCTGGTGGAATTGTAAACTGGTACAAACACTCTGGAAAACAGTTTGGTGGTTCCTCAGAAAATTGGACATAGAACTACATGAAGACTCAGATCTACCACTCCTAGTCATATACCCAAAAGATGCTCCAATATATAACAAAGACATATGCTCCAATATGTTCATAGCAGCCTTTTTTATAATAGCCAGAAGCTGAAAAGAACCCAAATGTCCTTCAACAGAGGAATAGATACAGAAAATGTGGTACATTTACACCAAGGAGTACTACTCAGCCATTAAAAACAATGACTTCATGAAATTCATAAACAAGTGGATGGAAATAGAAAATATCATGCTGAGTGAGGTAATCCAATCACAAAAAAAAAACCACACACATGGCATGCACTCACTGATAAGTGGATATTAGCTCAAAGGCTTGGAATACCCAAGATACAATTTACAGACTACATGAAGCTCAAGAAGAAGGAAGACCAAAATGTGGATGCTTCAGTCCTTCTTAGAAGGGGAACAAAATATTCACAGGAGGAAATACATAGACAAAATTGGAGCTGAGACTGAAGAAAAGGGCATCCAGAGACTGGAAATTCATCCCATATACAGTCACTAAACTCAGTCACTATTGTAGATACTGAGAATAAATGCTGAAAGGAGCCTGATATAGCTGTCTCTTGATAGGTTCTGCCAGAGCCTGAAAAGTTCAAGAGGCAAATGCTCACAGCTATTCATTGGACTTAGAATGGGGTCACCAATGGAGGAGTTAGAGAAAGGACTGAAGGTGCTGAAGGGTTTGCTACCCTATTAGAAGAACAACATCAACCAACCAGACACTCCACATCTCCCAGGGACTAAACCACCAACAAGAGTACCCACAGGAGGGAATGATGGCTCTAGATGCATATGTAGCAGAGGATGGCCCCATTGGGCATCAAGAGGAGGAGAGGCCCTTAGTTCCGTGAAGGCTTGATGCCCCATGTAGGGGAATTTCAGGGCAAGGAGGGAGGGAAGGAGTGAGTGGATGGGTTTAGGAGCACTCATATAGAAACAAGGGAAGGGGGGAAGGAGGAAAGGATAGGATGTTGCTGGAGGGGAAACTGGAAAGGGGATAACATCTGAAATGTAAATAAAGACAATATCTAATAAAAGCAATAAAAGACATCGGGGGGCTAAGGAGTATAAGTTTATATGTGAGAATTAAATTTTATTCTGTCAATCAATGCATGCTGAGATTTCTTTTTTTTATTAACTTGAGTGTTTCTTATATACATTTCGAGTGTTATTCCCTTTTCCCCCTCCCCTTTCTTATCGGTGTTCCCCTCCCCATCCTCCCCCATTGCCGCCCTCCCCCCAACAAACTAGTTCACTGGGGGTTCAGTCTTAGCAGGACCTAGGGCTTCCCCTTCCACTGGTGCTCTTACTAGGATATTCATTGCTACCTATGAGGTCAGAGTCCAGGGTCAGTCCATGTATAGTCTTTAGGTAGTGGCTTAGTCCCTGGAAGCTCTGGTTGCTTGGCATTGTTGTACATATGGGGTCTCAAGCCCCTTCAAGCTCTTCCAGTTCTTTCTCTGATTCCTTCAACGCTGAGATTTCTAACACCAGAGACCTTTTAAAATGCTAAAAACCCTTAAAACTGTAGAAGTATCCTAACACACACACACACAAAAAAAAAACCTCACACACACACACACACACACGCACACAAACTCTCTCACACACACACAAACTCTCTCTCTCTCTCTCTCTCTCTCACACACACACACACACACACACACACACACACACACACACACACACACACACACGATTTTAAATCAACATAGGGCGACAATGTTCCTTCAAGTTACCACAAACCAAAAAAAGCACAGTTCAGGCATGGGTTATCTCTTGAAAATTTTTCAATGTTCAGCCAATGAGTTCCCATACAATTTTGTACACGAAATCAAAATTTGTGGTTACTTTGGTAACTATCTATGCTACTGAGTTCTAGGTATAAATGATGCAGTTACTTTTCTCTTTTGAAGGTCACCCTGTAATTAGAAAAAAATAAATAATGTTAAGTGATATTTACATATTCATTGTTTTCTAGATAGACAGATGGTTCTAGAGTAATGAAATTTTTTTCTTACACATAATTTTGCATGTCATTATGTTTCTGTTTTCATTTGGCTCTCTGCCGCACCAAGTGGTTAAGCTATAGACTAGGCTGCGTTGTTCAACTTTATGAAAACTTTCATTTAATATGTGTGATAGGGCTCCAGCCTTAGATCTTCATGGGAACTCATAAAGCATTGAATCAAGTCTGTCATCTCCTCAGCTTAAGAGTGATATGTTACTATTCTCGAACTTTAGTAATAGGCTAGAGAAATGTCTCACTGGACAGGAGTTTTACTATGTATATATGAGGACATGAACTTGGTATCTAGAACCACAGAAAATCTCAGAATGGCTGAACATACCTGTATCTGTTTTATTCAGTGATAGAGATAAAAGGATTCAGGGAGCTTGCTGGTCTAAGTCTATTACTTGCATGTACTACATATACAACACAGCACAACACAACACACACAGCTACATCATATACATACCTGATGGGGGAAAAAGAGAGTAAGAATAAGAACATCTTTTCCTTTTCAACAATAAGAGAAATTTAGTTTAAAATTTAGTTTTAAATTTATGTTTAGTTTAATTTTAATGTTGTTCAAAAATTGTAAAAATTTTCAAACCTTATTCCCTATTCTCTAATTTATCACCATCTCTCCTCCAGTGCCATTTCCTTCAAAATATATATGAGTTTTCAAAAATACTGGATAAACTCAGTGTTTCATCTATGTGCATGCCTATATATCTGCCAAAAATTTACAGTCCATAGCCAGGCATGCATCAATTGCCAATAGCTCCCCCGCTATTGTAGGCTTGTACAACATGGCTGCTTTGACTGGAATACAAATACTTAAAAATGCAGGTAAAGTTAGATTGTAGAAGCAAGAAGCAATGTTGGTTAGTGGTATCTTATTGAAGAGCAGACAGAGTGATGAATCAAAGAAAAATTTCACAGAATGAGTCAGAGATAGGATTAGCCCAACTCTCAAGAGAACAGCCCCAGTAAGGAAGTGTATTTCAGAGCAGTCCTCAGGGGGTAGAGTCAGTCAGTTCTGCTCAGTCAAATTCTATCCAAGAGTCAGTTGGATGACAGTGCAGTGAGTGCAGTGCGCTAGTGTTGACTTCCTTCATGAGTTCATGTAGTTCAGTGCCATAGTTCAGTGCCGGTCAGCAGAGGCAACTGGAGCGAGAGAATGAGAAGGAGTCAGATGATTACAAGAAAATGAGAGACTTAGTTTGAGGCCAAACATAGCAATTTAGTGAGAAGCAGAGAGAAGTCAGTTCAAATAAATGAGCTTGGAGAGGAGTTTTTGAGCCAGAAAGCTGAGTTTAACCAGCCTGCCAAAGTTTAGAAAGAACTAGAAAGGAAGAGCTTATTTAGAGGCAAACCTCTGTGATGATAGTTACATAAGGTGAACAAGAGTTACTTTGACAAGCCACAAAAGTTCATGTATGCAATAGCACTTGAATCTGTAATTGTGCACTACCTCTGTCTCCCTAATGTTACTTATCATACTCCAATGTTCCCTCAAGCTTGAATGAAAAGATATAATATGTGTATGCTTTTATAACAGAACATTATTAACCTACTATTCTTTGTGCTTGTTTACCAGTTGTGAGTTCCGTTATTAGAACTTATCTACTGCAAAAGCAGTTTCTTTGATGAGATTGAAGAGTTTCACAAATCTATATGTATAATGAAAATGCTTAGGAAGCAATATACTATTATGGTCACATAGCAGAGTAATCGTACTGGTTTATTTCTTAGGTTTGTTATCAACACATTCAGAGGCTTTTGATTCATTACAAAACACGAGTTTCCTCTAATGGATTGATCCCCAAATCCAATAAGAATGTTGTGGATGATTGCAATAATGTTCATGCCACTACATCTCCAGTGAATGCATCTTGCCAGTCCAATTATTATTATAGCTCACAGGGCTCATAGGTATGCAAATTAATCAAGTAACTTCATTAAGTTTCCCCCCAATAGTATAGTGCTGAATGGGTATGTTGAACTAACCTGTTATTAGTGTGTTGGGGTTCATTTGTTGCTTTATGCCAAGTAGTATTTATTATATGAAATCAGGTGCTCCTAAACATTGTGCATCTATATTTAAAATTGTAATGTCTTCTTCACGGATCACTTCCTTAATCAGTTTGAAGAGAGGTTATTTGTATTTCCTAATATATTTGATTTTAAGTTCTCAGATATAATTAGAATGTCAATCCATGCTTGTTTCCTGGTTTCATTTACTTGTACATCCTTTCACTCTGAAAGCGTTTCTATCTTTTGTGGGGAGATATATTTCTTGGAAGTAGCATAATGATCCTATTTTTAATCAGCCTCCTGATTGATTGTAGAATTGAGACAAAATGACATAATTATTGAATTATATGTATGGATTTCCATCATTTTGTTAATTTTAACACTTGTTTTCTTATTTCTCCTATGTTTAAGTACTGACACTCATTTTTTACTGTCATATTATTTATATATTCCTCTCTTTCATCATTATGAATTCCTACTAGTATTCTTTGAACAGTTAGATTTGTGATCATAACTTTCTTCAACCTATGTTTTATTGAGGAAAGTCTATTTTCTTTTTTTGATTATGATGAATAGTCTTTCTGGGTATATTAGTATAGGCTGACATATGCAGTCTTTACAACTTGCAGCCTATCAGTCTAAACTCTTGTGACTTTTAAAATTTTTATCGAAAATCAGCTTTTACTCTGATGGACCCACCTTTAAGACTTGGCCTTTTTGCCATACAGCTTTCAAAATCCTTATTCTGTTTTGTATATTAAGTTATTTGGACTCTTATATGATGGGGAGTGTTTCTTTTCTAGTCCTCCCTACTTGGTGTTCTATGTGTGTCTTGTACCTTGATAGGTATTTCTTTCCTTAGATTTTGGAAACTCTTCTTCATGATTTTGTTGAAAATATTTTTGTGCCTTTGTTTTTTTTTCCTTCTGTACTTCCAACTCATTAATTGTACTTTATATTGTGTCTTATAGCTATTCCACGTCCAAGTCATGATTTTGCTTGATTTTCCTTTTTTTCTTTTTAGATGTATTGTTTCCTTTGACCGAGTGGTATATCGACTGAGCTTATTTTTAATATTTTCTCTAATTTCAGATTCATTCTTGTCTGTGTTTTCTTTAGATATTTTCTTTATTATAGTCTGTTTTATCTCTTGATATTTTTATTTTATTGAACTGTTTTTGCGTTTGTCATTCCAGTATTTATTCATATCCTTTGTGAGTTCCTTGAAAAAAATTTGAATATTATTTTGAATTCACTGTTTAGTGTGTCATATAAGTTATTTTATGTGATATTATTATACTAATAATTTTTGGAAGAGAAATGTTTATGTTGATTTGTGTCTGTTTGTGGTGCTATTTCTAATAAGTTAATGTGTGAAAGGATTATCAGTGATGTTTCTGGGTCTGTTAGACTTAGGTGCAGTCTGGGCACAGGAATTAAGCATCCTTAAGTTAGGAGGTTCTTGCTATTGCTTCCCAGATGCCTGTTGGAGGTACACAAGGCATTTCCTCAGGTGGCAAATGCGAGAGTCAGAATGGTGGGTTGTGCTACCTTTGGGGAATGTGTTGGAAGCCATATGCCTCTTCAGTATGTAGGATTCATAATTAAGTTTTAGATGTAGGCACATAACTCTTTGACAATTCAGATGTAACCGCATGTGAAATCCTTTCTTAAAGTCTTAATAATTTATTATTTGCCATGTTTCTTTACAAGAATTAGGAAAATGCCCAAATTATTGAAAAAAAACTAATGTGTTTATTATTTTTAGGCACATAATAATTTAAAGTCATTAATTTATTTCTAAGTAAAGACACTCAACTCAGAGATTTGCTTTCATGAAAACTGAAGGTTCTACCTAATTAGCAGTTATGGACATTAACAGTTAATTTTCTTAGGTAAATTAAACATGCTTCCTGGCTATATTATCTCACATTGGTGATATACTAGCAACATTTTTTTCAGCTGCCAATTGATGGTGATGATCTATGTACTCCGTTATCAATTTTTTTTATGATTAGGTTTCACCTACAGTCAAAGATATTGGTTGATACTAAAGTCTGTGAGAAAAAGTAAGCAAAGGTCAGTGTAGAAATGACTTCATTTTGGAGCACACACTGTACATGCCAAAACCACCCACACTACAAATTGATAAATATAAAGCCATCAGAAACATGATGGTCACTGTGGAATAGATACTCTTAATTGTTTTCTTTTCGAGGACTATAATTTGAATTTTATATAGCATCGGTTTTACTTCCAATTTTGTGGACCTGACCAGGTTATTTATCCTTTTCAACAGTTTGTTTTTGTTTTTTGTTGTTGTTGTTTTCAGAAGAAAAGTCACTGTTCTATCCATGTCTGTATCTCAGTTACTAGAAGGACAACTATTAAATGGGGGAAATCACAAACCTGCGCAAATGAACATATCTATTTTATCTTGGAGCTTAGAGTAGAGTTTATCAACCTGAACATCTGTCTTGAAAGCAGTCCTAAGTGTTCACAGATATTCTGACAACATGTTCTGCTCAGCTTTGGGGCAGCAATACAAGGGTTGGGCAGCTAAAGGTCTGGGAACAGTGTCTTTCAATTTCTTAATATCTTCCTCTTCTAGCTGAACAAATGTACTAACAAAGTAATGTCATCCTTTATATGTGCTAGGACAGAACATAAATTTAGGATTCCTTCTGCAGAGCAAGAGTTTGTAAAGGATAGGAAGTATTTTGAATGAAGTGGACTTGAAACATATGTCTTCTTTCTATTGATTTTGTGGCTTAAAAATCAAATGAAAAAACATGAAAAGATTATACTAAACTTATTTCTTATATAAAATTAAATTATGAAAACACAAATAAGAGAATGAAACATAAAGATCAGTCTAATTAAATAATATATTAAAATTTCCTTTGTGTTGTATTAGCATATAAGTTTTTTAGAGTCACAATTCTGTGTGCTGCTTTGACTCCTTCAATTCCACACTGTTGAGTGTTGGACGTACATCTTCCTCTATACTTCTGACCTATTTTAAAAATACTAATTTGGATTAATTTCTCTTGCTTCTATTGGATGTTTATAGAAGACACAAGTATTTGTAATATTTACTTTGTGGCTTGTATTTCATTAACACTATTCTGCTTCTACAACTTTAGTACCTTGTTAAGCAACAAGGAACACAGTAATCGAGGAAAAAATGATTAAAAGCCAATATAATAGCGTCTATGCTTTAGAAATATCCTGTTGCAAAGATGAACTGTTAATGAAATAAACTTTCACCTGAGATAATAATGAACTTATTTATGGAACACTATGAACTATTCTAAGTAGTTTTTCTGTTTTATAACATTTGACCTCTCAAGTACCTATCTATACTGTACATGTTAAGTTTATTTTTCATATACTCTTACAAAGATGCTAGATTTCTAAGACAAATTCCAAGGTGATTTGTAATCTTTTTCACTACCCAAATCCACAGATTTTTATCTAACTTTCTCTAATTTTTAAGCCCCCTTTTCTGGTTATATGGATGTCAAAAAAACTGTATTCCTTCTGGGAAAGGGATCTTTGGAAACAAAAATTATAAATTTTATATTTGACCTATCAAACTAATAAATTTATATTTTTATAGCTTGCCACTGTAATTCACCATACTTATTCTTTCTCCAGTTTCATTTAATTTAAGATTTTAAACATACATTCCATAGCTTGGTGATCTTGAGAATGATTATCAGTTTTGCAGTTCTAAAAGAAAATAATATTAATCTCACTGATTAATCTTATAGATAAAATCCGTTTCATGAGCTTGACATTATTAATACTCAGCATATAACTGGTGCTTAAATGTTAATAGCTATCATGCTTAAAAGAAAAAGAACGATGGTTACAGGTTTCCAAAGCAGCAGTCAACTGTCCTCTAAGCTTTAATTAATTCACTAATTAGGATGATTGATCTTGCTTAGGTCTTTATGGATTTAATTCCCTGTACAATTGACCAAGCTCTGTTTCTGTTGCCTGTGTGACAAATACCTTGTTAAATCCAGATGGACGTAAGTTACCTTTTGTGAATATTTGACCAAACAAGAATGATGTCAGTCTGCCCTGACTCATTCTGACTCATTCTTACTTTGTGTTTTGTCTTATTTTACTTTTAAAGCTGTCATTTAATATCTATCCATATTTTTGGATAAAGTATCTAATGAAATATATTAATATGATAGGAATGATTAAATTAGGAAATTAACATTTTCATCTATTCAAATACCAAAACCCATCAGACTTGTGCACATATTTTAAATGTATAATTAGTTCTTACAGGCTGCATTTATTTGAATATGACTTCTGAAACCAAAACTACCATTCCCAACTATGATTTTTACCTATTACCACCATGTCATTTGTCCTCTCCACACCTTGTTGGCTTCTATTAAATCTTTCTTCCATCCCCCCCAGTGTGATATATCATTATCTATAACCAGTGAGTAGGAACACATAGAATATGATTTTCTAAAACTGATGTATTTCAGTAAACCTAAATTTCAGTTTCATGTTAATATAAATTCAACAATTATGGATAGAGACTATTCTACACACACACACACACACACACACACACACACACACTCACACACACCATAATTTATATGTCCTTTCATCTATCACTAAGAATCTGACTTGACACTACGGTGATTATGAGAAGTGCTGGTATAAACATGGATGTGCTATAATTCCTTATATAATAATGTTTCACTTGCTTCCATGCCCAGCAGAGATCTCATGTAAATTCTTTCTTCAGTTGTCTGAGGAATCCACATTTCTTTGCTGTAATGCTTATACTAATTTTATTCCTACCCTCTATGTGTAAAAGTTGATCTTTTCAGGCAGCCAATATTACCATTATTTCATTTTTGTTGTTTTTTTTTAATTTGATAAATGGTTTATTTCCTTAGGGCCTTAACTGCAGGCACAGCGGCTTCTTCTTTTTTTTCTTTTTTTTATTACTTTTTTTTAATTAACCTAAGTATTTTTTTTATTAACTTGAGTATTTCTTATATACATTTCGAGTGTTATTCCCTTTCCCGGTTTCCGGGCAAACATCCCCCTCCCCCTCCCCTTCCTTATGGGTGTTCCCCTCCCCATCCTCCCCCCCTTGCCGCCCTCCCCCCAACAGTCTAGTTCACTGGGGGTTCAGTCTTAGCAGGACCCAGGGCTTCCCCTTCCACTGGTGCTCTTACTAGGATATTCATTGCTACCTATGAGGTCAGAGTCCAGGGTCAGTCCATGTATAGACTTTAGGTAGTGGCTTAGTCCCTGGAAGCTCTGGTTGCTTGGCATTGTTGTACATATGGGGTCTCGAGGCCTTCAAGCTTTTCCAGTTCTTTCTCTGATTCCTTCAACGGGGGTCCTATTCTCAGTTCAGTAGTTTGCTGCTGGCATTCGCCTCTGTATTTGCTGTATTCTGGTTGTGTCTCTCAGGAGAGATCTACATCCGGCTCCTGTCGGCCTGCACTTCTTTGTTTCATCCATCTTGTCTATATGGGTGGCTGTATATGTATGCGCCACATGTGGGGCAGGCTCTGAATGGGTGTTCCTTCAGTCTCTGTTTTAATCTTTGCCTCTCTCTTCCCTGCCAAGGGTATTCTTGTTCCCCTTTTAAAGAAGGAGTGAAGCATTCACATTTTGATCATCCGTCTTGAGTTTCATTTGTTCTAGGCATCTAGGCTAATTCAAGCATTTGGGCTAATAGCCACTTATCAATGAGTGCATACCATGTATGTCTTTCTGTGATTGGGTTACCTCACTCAGGATGATATTTTCCAGTTCCAACCATTTGCCTATGAATTTCATAAAGTCGTTGTTTTTGATAGCTGAGTAATATTCCATTGTGTAGATGTACCACATTTTCTGTATCCATTCCTCTGTTGAAGGGCATCTGGGTTCTTTCCAGCTTCTGGCTATTACAAATAAGGCTGCGATGAACATAGTGGAGCATGTGTCTTTTTTATATGTTGGGGCATCTTTTGGGTATATGCCCAAGAGAGGTATAGCTGGATCATCAGGCAGTTTAATGTCCAATTTTCTGAGGAACCTCCAGACTGATTTCCAGAATGGTTGTAGCAGTCTGCAACCCCACTAACAATGGAGGAGTGTTCCTCTTTCTCCGCATCCTCGCCAGCATCTGCTGTCACCTGAGTTTTTGATCTTAGCCATTCTCACTGGTGTGAGGTGAAATCTCAGGGTTATTTTGATTTGCATGTCCCTTATGACTAAAGATGTTGAACATTTCTTTAGGTGTTTCTCAGCCATTCGGCATTCCTCAGCTGTGAATTCTTTGTTTAGCTCTGAACCCCATTTTTTATTAGGGTTATTTGTTTCCCTGCGGTCTAACTTCTTGAGTTCTTTGTATATTTTCGATATAAGGCCTCTATCTGTTGTAGGATTGGTAAAGATCTTTCCCCAATCTGTTGGTTGCCGTTTTGTCCTAACCACAGTGTCCTTTGCCTTACAGAAGCTTTGCAGTTTTATGAGATCCCATTTGTCGATTCTTGATCTTAGAGCATAAGCCATTGGTGTTTTGTTCAGGAAATTTTTTCCAGTGCCCATTTGTTCCAGATGCTTCCCTAGTTTTTCTTCTATTAGTTTGAGTGTGTCTGGTTTGACGTGGAGGTCCTTGATCCACTTGGACTTAAGCTTTGTACAGGGTGATAAGCATGGATCAATCTGCATTCTTCTAAATGTTGACCTCCAGTTGAACCAGTACCATTTGCTGAAAATGCTATTTTTTTTCCATTTGATGGTTTTGGCTCCTTTGTCAAAAATCAAGTGACCATAGCTGTGTGGGTTCATTTCTGGGTCTTCAATTCTATTCCATTGGTCTATCTGTCAGTCTCTGTACCAATACCATGCAGTTTTTATCACTATTGCTCTGTAATACTGCTTGAGTTCAGGGATAGTGATTCCCCCTGAAGTCCTTTTATTGTTGAGGATAGTTTTAGCTATCCTGGGTTTTTTTGTTATTCCAGATGAATTTGCAAATTGTTCTGTCTAACTCTTAAAGAACTGGATTGGTATTTTGATGGGGATTGAATTGAATCTGTAGATCGCTTTTGGTAAAATGGCCATTTTTACTATATTAATCCTGCCAATCCATGAGCATGGGAGATCTTTCCATCTTCTGAGGTCTTCTTCAATTTCTTTCTTCACTGTCTTGAAGTTTTTATTGTACACATCTTTTACTTGCTTGGTTAAAGTCACACCGAGGTACTTTATAGTATTTGGGTCTATTATGAAGGGTGTCGTTTCCCTAATTTCTTTCTCGGCTAGTTTCTCTTTTGTGTAGAGGAAGGCTACTGATTTATTTGAGTTAATTTTATACCCAGCCACTTTGCTGAAGTTGTTTATCACCTTTAGTAGTTCTCTGGTGGAACTTTTGGGAACACTTAAATATACTATCATATCATCTGCAAATAGTGATATTTTGACTTCTTCTTTTCCGATCTGTATCCCCTTGACCTCTTTTGTTGTCTGATTGCTCTGGCTAGAACTTCAAGAACTATATTGAATAAGTAGGGACAGAGTGGGCAGCCTTGTCTAGTCCCTGATTTTAGAGGGATTGCTTCAAGTTTCTCTCCATTTAGTTTAATGTTAGCAACTGGTTTGCTGTATATGGCTTTTACTATGTTTAGGTATGGGCCTTGAATTCCTATTCTTTCCAGGTCTTTTATCATGAAGGGGTGTTGAATTTTGTCAAATGCTTTCTCAGCATCTAATGAAATGATCATGTGGTTTTGTTCTTTCAGTTTGTTTATATAATGGATCATGTTGATGGTTTTCCGTATATTAAACCATCCCTGCATGCCTGGGATGAAGCCTACTTGATCATGGTGGATGATTGTTTTGATGTGCTCTTGGATTCGGCTGGCCAGTATTTTATTGAGTATTTTTATGTCGATATTCATAAGGGAAATTGGTCTGAAGTTCTCTTTCTTTGTTGGGCCTTTGTGTCGTTTAGGTATAAGAGTTATTGTGGCTTCATAGAAGGAATTCGGTAGTGATCCATCTGTTTCAATTTTGTGGAATACTTTGGATAGTATTGGTATGAGGTCTTCTATGAAGGTTTAATAGAATTCTGCAGTAAACCCGTCTGGACCTGGGCTCTTTTTGGTTGGGAGACATTTAATGACTGCTTCTATTTCCTTAGGAGTTATGGGGTTGTTTAACTGGTTTATCTGTTCCTGATTTAACTTCGGTACCTGGTATCTGTCTAGGAAATTGTCCATTACCTGCAGATTTTCAAGTTTTGTTGAATATAGGCTTTTATAGTAAGATCTGATGATTTTTTCAATTTCCTCTAAATCTGTAGTTATGTCTCCCTTTTCATTTCTGATTTTGTTAATTTGGACACACTCTCTGTGTCCTCTCATTAGTCTGGCTAAGTGTTTATCTATCTTGTTGATTTTCTCAAAGAACCAACTTTTGGTTCTGTTGATTCTTTCTATGGTCCTTTTTGTTTCTACTTGGTTGATTTCAGCTCTGAGTTTGATTATTTCCTGCCTTCTACTCCTCCTGGGTGTATTTGCTTCTTTTTGTTCTAGAGCTTTTAGGTGTGCTGTCAAGCTGCTGACATATGCTCTTTCCTGTTTCTTTCTGCAGTTACTCAGCGCTATGGGTTTTCCTCTTAGCACAGCTTTCATTGTGTCCCATAAGTTTGGGTATGTTGTACCTTCATTTTCATTAAATTCTAAAAAGTTTTTAAATTCTTTCTTTATTTCTTCCTTGACCAGGTTATCATTGAGTAGAGCATTGTTCAATTTCCACGTATATGTGGGCATTCTTCCCTTATTTTTATTGAAGACCAGTTTTAGGCCGTGGTGGTCCGATAGCACACATGGGATTATTTCTATCTTTCTGTACCTGTTGAGGCCCGTTTTTTGACCAATTATATGGTCAATTTTGGAGAAAGTACCATGAGGAGCTGAGAAGAAGGTATATCCTTTTGATTTAGGATAGAATGTTCTATAAATATCTGTTAAGTCCATTTGGCTCATGACTTCTCTTAGTCTGTCTACGTCTCTGTTTAACTTCTGTTTCCATGATCTGTCCATTGATGAGAGTGGGGTGTTGAAATCTCCTACTATTATTGTGTGAGGTGCAATGTGTGTTTTGAGCTTTTGTAAGGTTTCTTTTACGTATGTAGGTGCCCTTGTATTTGGGGCATAGATATTTAGGATTGAGAGTTCATCTTGGTGGATTTTTCCTTTGATGAATATGAAGTGTCCTTCCTTATCTTTTTTGATGACTTTAGTTGAAAATTGATTTTATTTGATATTAGAATGGCTACTCCACCTTGCTTCTTCTGACCATTTGCTTGGAAAGTTGTTTTCCAGCCTTTCACTCTGAGGTAGTGTATGTCTTTGTCTCTGAGGTGCGTTTACTGTAGGCAGCAGAATGCAGGGTCCTCGTTGCGTATCCAGTTTGTTAATCTATGTCTTTATTGGGGAGTTGAGGCCATTGATATTGAGAGATATTAAGGAAGAGTGATTATTGCTTCCTGTTATATTCATATTTGGATGTGAGGTTATGTTTGTGTGCTTTTCTTCTCATTGTTTTGTTGCCAAGACGATTAGTTTCTTGCTTCTTCTAGGGTACAGCTTGCCTCCTTATGTTTGGCTTTACCATTTATTATCCTTTGTAGTGCTGGATTTGTAGAAAGATATTGTGTAAATTTGGTTTTGTCATGGAATATCTTGGTTTCTCCATCTATGTTAATTGAGAGTTTTGCAGGATACAGTAATCTGGGCTGGCATTTGTGTTCTCTTATGGTCTGTATGATATCAGTCCAGGATCTTCTGGCCTTCATAGTTTCTGGAGAAAAGTCTGGTGTGATTCTGATAGGTCTGCCTTTATATGTTACTTGACCTTTTTCCCTTACTGCTTTTAATATTCTTTCTTTATTTTGTGCGTTTGGTGTTTTGACTATTTTGTGACGGGAGGTGTATCTTTTCTGGTCCAGTCTATTTGGAGTTCTGTAGGCTTCTTGTATCCCTATGGGTATCTCTTTTTTTAGGTTAGGGAAGTTTTCTTCTATGATTTTGTTGAAGATATTTACTGGTCCTTTTAGCTGGGAGTCTTCATTCTATTCTATACCTATTATCCTTAGGTTTGATCTTCTCATTGTGTCCTGGATTTCCTGTATGTTTTGGACCAGTAGCTTCTTCCGCTTTACATTATCTTTGACAGTTGAGTCAATGATTTCTATGGAATCTTCTGCTCCTGAGATTCTCTCTTCCATCTCTTGTATTGTGTTGGTGAAGCTCGTACCTACAGCTCCTTGTCTCTCCTTTTGGTTTTCTATATCCAGGGTTGTTTCCATGTGTTCTTTCTTGATTGCTTCTATTTCCATTTTTAATTCCTTCAGCTGTTTGATTGTGTTTTCCTGGAATTCTTCCAGGGATTTTTGTGACTCCTCTCTATGGGCTTCTACTTGTTGATTTATGATTTCCTGGAATTCTTTCAGTGATTTTTGCGATTCCTCTCTGTAGGCTTCTACTTGTTCTCTAAGGGAGTTCTTCACGTCTTTCTTGAAGTCCTCCAGCATCATGATCAAATATGATTTTGAAACTAGATCTTGCTTTTCTGGTGTGTTTGGATATTCCATGTTTGTTTTGATGGGAGAATTGGGCTCCGATGGTGCCATGTAGTCTTGGTTTCTTTTGCTTGGGTTCCTGCGCTTGCCTTTCACCATCAGATTATCTCTAGTGTTGCTTTGTTCTGCTATTTCTGACAGTGGCTAGACTGTCCTATAAGCCTGTTTGTCAGGAGTGCTGTAGACCTGTTTTCCTGTTTTCTTTCAGCCTGTTATGGGGACAGAGTGTTCTGCTTTCGGGCGTGTAGTTTCTCCTCTCTACAGGTCTTCAGCTGTTCCTGTGGGCCTGTGTCTTGAGTTCACCAGGCAGGTCGCTTTCAGCAGAAAAGTTGGTCTTACCTGTGGTCCCAAGGCTCAAGTTTGCTTGCGGCGTGCTGCCCAGGAGCTCTCTGCTGCAGCAGCAACCAGGAAGATCTGAGCCGCTGTTTCCGGGAGCTTTAGTGCACCAGGGTTCCAGATGGTGTTTGGTGTTTTCCTCTGGAATCAGTAATGTGTGCAGCATGCAGTCTCTTCTGGTTTCCCAGGCGTGTCTGCCTCTCTGAAGGTTTAGCTCTCCCTCCGACGGGTTTGGGTGCAGAGAACTCTGTTTTTGTTTTGATAATTGGTATTCTAGCTGCTATGAGAAATCTCACTGTGGGTCGATTTTTACAGCCCACATAGTCATATTGAACACTTTTGGGTATAACATGTTACTTTTATAAGTTTTGATTTATAATTCCGTTTAGTGTCTGTGTTTAGGGGGTCTATACATGTTAGTGAATTTTATGTGTATGAATGTGTGTGTGTTTGATATATTCTCATGGGTGTGCCTACACTTGTGTGTGAAAGTCTGCATGCACATGAATACATGAGCTTGGGGAGGCAGGTACAAATGATGACTGTCTTTCTCCATCAGTTTTCACCTTATTTATTATTATAGGACCTCTAAGTGAAACTGGAGTTCAATGATTTTCTAGGATAATTGACAAATAAATTCCAAAAATATGCTTTTTCTTATCTTCATAGTTTTGAGATGAATGCTACTGATCAGTTTTGTTTATTTCTTTGCTTTTTTTTCTAGTGAGTATTAAGGATCTGAGCTCAGACCCTTGTGATTGTGGGGCAGCCACTTTATTCTCAATCATCTTATCATCCAGAATTTGGTCACATTTTATTGATTATTTTATTTATTTACATTCCAAATGTTCTCTTGAAAGGTAAGTGTTCTACTAAGAAACTATGCATTCCAACCTCACCGCCCTATCATTTTCCTAAGCTGTGGAGCATTGAGCCTCCACAAGACCAAGACCCTCCCCAACCATTGGTGGCAGATAAGGATTTTAAACCTGGTCTTGAAAGAGTAGTAACTATGACAATAAAAAATGAAGAGGAAAAACCCAGCATCTGAAGTATGTAGTGTCTTCAGGAGGGATTTACTATCACCTCCGGAGGGCAACTAAGGGCAGTAGCAAATAGTTCCTAATATTTAGGGGGCTTCTTGGACATTCATGATGAACAATGACAATGAAGGTTTCTCTGCTTTGTTTAAGAAATTTGCTAGACGACTCTTGAAATGGACATTGTCTTCCTGGATGACAAAATTAAACTATATTTTTATTATCTGTACATACTTGCATATATTATTGGATTTATTTTACATAGATAATAACATGATTCTTTATAATTCCAGTATGGTTGGTCTAGTGATCATGCATTCACTCTCTTTTCTATCTCTGAAGAATTGCACTTCTACGGCATTCTTGAAGGATCATTTTTATGAATACAATATTTTCATTTGACAGGGTTTTCTTTTTGCATTAAAAATCATCTTATTTCCTCTTGAATGGTAAGTTTTCTACTAAATAATCTACCATTGTTCTAGAGAGATATCAGTTTGATATGCTATGTTAGCTTTGATGGCACTAAATGTCATAGTATAGTCTCTCTATTGGTCCCTCAGGCTGTAATTGATGATAGTAACAAGCAGGGTTCAGATATTAGAATGTCCCATTTCAGCCTTTATGGTGTTTTATAAGCAGTAGGACTACATGTGTTTTGTGAAACGTCCACTTTTACAGTGACTTTCAGACTGATACAGGACTGATGGGAGCAGAGACATGGAAGAAATTGCTTTATTATTAGTCATTTAGCAGGAAAGAAAGAAAATAATATGATCCCGAATCCCCAGTAGAAACCATCCTAGCACTTTAGGTGTTGGGGGTAGTACTCCATCCTGTTGCCCTTAACAACCACATTTTAGTGTAGATCAGTACGTAGAGTTGGGTTCTGAAGTAAGAGCTGCATTTCTGGATAATTTGGTGACTATAAACATTTTAAATTTTGTTTTGGAATGTCCCCAGAAACAATGACATCTTAGTACAAGCCAATATGAATTGTGACAGCGAGTGTTGTTCACAATGGTGCCACACTACAGAAGTCTTTATTCTGTAAGCTTAAAGTTAGGTAACATGAATTTCTCTTTTGAAGTTAAGTTTCTATACATGGTCAAGATAAGTAGACAACTGGCCTTCTAGCATGTGGCAGCTTTACCTAGATTTGTCACACAGGAGAATGAGTCCTTTCTTACCGTCACTTCAATATTCTTATACCACCTACCTGTAGGCTGAAGTAAGGGATGTGATTGGCAGTTTCTCTTTTTTTCTCTATGCTTATAACATAGATATACATATATGTTACTATTCTTAAGTCACCAATACTGAGTTACAGTGGTTTCCTCCATTAACTTACCACAAACAAACAAAGTTTTTCAGTTGTATTGTTTTTTATTTGAGGAGGCTTAGGTAAAGACCAGGTAATCTCTGTTCAGTAAAGTTAGAATCAGACTCATCTTTCTTAACCTCATTCTAGCCCCTGTGAATATCTACAGACATTTCTTGAAATGTTCTAGATTTCTTTCATAATATGTTATGGAATTATGATTATAATTTAAATCAGAAGTCTACGCTTGCTTGCTAGTAGCATGTAGTGTCTTCTTATTTGATGCAGGAAGTCATGCTCTTATAATTCAGTTGAATATTGATGTAAGGATTCCATTTTCCAGATGGTATTCACTATATATTTTGGATGGGATATCTTCCTTTTTAAAGCATAAGCAGACCCTCTGCCTGGTCATTTTGGCTAGGACAGACTACTAGCTAGTATGCTCCCCAGAAGATGCCATATCCTGAGGAATACCAGGAAACCGCTGCACTCAGAGCATTTGATACCATATCCTGAGGCATCCCAGGAGATCTGTAACACCCAGGGCGTCTGGTCTGAGATCATAGCCTGAGACATCCCAGGAGATCTGTAACACCAGGACACCACAGCTTAAAAGTATCCTATGAGTTCCTCTGTACACAGGGCTACTGGGCAACTGATACCACAGTCTAAAGACCTCACAGGGGCTCTGTGGTATGCAGGGTAACTGACCCAAAAGACTGAAAACCTCCCTACAGTTTGGCTGCAAAAAGGGAAACAAGAACCACAGTCCATAGGCCCCCCCTGGAGAACAGCTTCACATAGGACAACAGTTTGACTTTCCTCTGAAGACCCAACAATCTGACACCCTCACAGGAGATCTACTGCAGCCAAGTGAATACAACAGCAGCTTTTCTACTCCTCTGAATATCCTCCAGTTGGAAAGCCCCACAGGAGGTCTGCTGTAGCCAGGGTCACAGGCCTACCAGGAAACCTGTAGCAACTCAGGGAGAAAAGACTCCAGACAGGGGCATCCAGAAACCACTTCTCCAACCATAGAGAGCTCTGAATTAATCAACACACCAGAAAATCAGAAAGGTGACCCCAAATCCTATTTCATGACGATAATAGAATCCTTTAACTCACTGAAAGCAGTACAGGAAAACAGAGGTAAACAGATAGAGGAAACAAACAGAGGTAAACAGATAGAAACAAACAGAGGTAAACAGATAGAAACAAACAGAGGTAAACAGATAGAGGAAACAAACAGAGGTAAACAGATAGAGGAAACAAACAGAGGTAAACAGATAGAGGAAACAAACAGAGGTAAACAGATAGAGGAAACAAACAGAGGTAAACAGATAGAGGAAACAAACAGAGGTAAACAGATAGAGGAAACAAATCCCTTAAAAATACAGGAAAACACAATTAAAAAGGTAAAGGTATTCCATAAAGCGGTCCAAGACCTAAATGTGGAAGTAGAAATAATAAAGAAAACACAAATGGAGGCAAACTTGTAAATGGAAAACCTAGGATAGAGGTCAGGAATTACAGATGTAATTATAGATTACCAGAGATAGAAGAAAGAATTTCAGGTGTAGATGATACCTTAGAAGAGATTGACACAACTGTTAAAGAAAATTCAAAACACAAAAATCTCCTAACCCAAAACATCCAGGAAATTCAAGACACAATGAAAGGACCAAATCTAAGGATTGGAATAGAAGAGAAGGAAGATTCCCAGCTCAAAGAACCTGAAAGCATCTTCAACAAAATCACAGAAGAAAACTTCCCCAACCTAAAGGAAGAGATGGACATAGAGGCACAAGAAGCCTATAGAACACTTCTTGTCACATAGTAGTCAAAATACTAAACATACTGAACAAAGAAAAAATATTAAAAGCTGCAATGGAAAAGTGCCAAGTAACATACAAAGGTAGAGCTATCAGAATTATACCAGACTTCTCAACAGAGACTATGAAAGACAAAAGAGCTGGTCAGAGGTTATGCAGACTCTAAGAGAATACAAATGCCAGCCCTATACGCAGCAAAATTCTCAATCAACATAGATGGAGAAATCAAAATATTCCAGGAAAAATCTGAATTGAAAAAGTATCTATCTACGAATCCAGGCCTACAGGGGATCCTAGAAGGAAAACTCCTACATAAGGAAAGTACCTACACCAAAGAAAAGGCAAGATATTAAGCATCTCAGAAAGAAGTCAAAAGGAGAGAACCAGAAACATATAAAGCCTCCTAAAAAAAAACAAATATAACAGGAACCAACAGTCATCTATCTTTAATATCTCACCTAGAAAAAGACATAAGCTAGAAGATCGGATATGCAAATAAGATACAGAATTTTTCTGTATATAAGAAAAACAACTCAATAACAAAGACAGACACTAAATCAGAGTAAAAGGATGGAAAAAGCACTTCTAAGCAAATGGTTCCAAGAAACAAACTGGGGTTGCCATCCCAATATTCAATAAGTTAGACTTTCCACCCAAAGTTATTAAGCATGACAAGGAAGGACACTTCATATTCATCAAAGGGAAAATCCACCAAGAGAAAGTCTCAATTCTGAACTTCTATCACCCAAATAAAAGGGTACCCACATCCATAAAAGACACTTTAGTAAATTTCAAAACACACATTGAACCCCACACAATAATAGTGGGAGACTTCAACACCCCACTCTTACCACATACCAAAGTTAAATCAAGAGCAGGTAAACTTTATAAAGAGGCCCATATGGATTTAGTTTAGAATTTTACCAGACCTTCGAAGAAGACCTGACACCAACATTCCTCAAATTATTCCATAAAATAGAACACAAGGAACGTTGCCTAGTTCATCCTATTGAGCTACAATTACTCTGATACCACACAAGAATCCAACAAAAAAAAGAGAACTTTAAACCAATCACACTTAGGAATATCGATACATAAATGCTAAATAAAACTTGCAAACTGAATACAAGACCACATCAAAACCATTATTCACCATGATCAAGTAGGCTGCAAGATTTGTTCAGTATATAAAAATTTATTAACATAATCCACTCTATAAACAAATTCAAAGAAAAAAGTTACATTATCATCTCCTTAGAAGCAGGAAAAGCATTTGACAAAATTCAACACCATTTCTTGTTAAAAGTATTGAAGAGATCATGAATTCAAGGTCCATCCCTAAACACAATAAAAGCAATTTACTGAAAACCAACAGCCAATATTAAATTAAATGGAGAGATCCTTGAAGCAACCTCACTAAATCAGGGATAAGACAAGGTGTTCACTCTCCCCATACCTATTCAGTATAGTACTCAAAGTGTTAGCTAGAACATAAAGAAAACAAAAAGAGATCAAGGGGATATAAATTGGTAAAGGAGAAATAAAGGTATCATTATTTGCAGATGATTTGATAGCATATATGAGCGACTCAAAAAATTCTACCAGAGAACTTTTCTAGCTGATAACTTTAGCAAAGTGGATGGATATAAAATTAACTCAAATAAACCAGTAGCCTTCCTTTATACAAATGATAAACGGCTGAGAAAGAAATTAGGAAAATAACTCCCTTCAAAATAGCCCCAAATAATATAAAATATCTTGAAGTAACTCTAACCAAACAAGTGAAAGATCTGTATGGCAATAACTTCACATTTTTTCAAGAAAGAAATTGAAAAAGATCTCAGAAAATGGAGCTATCTCTCATGCTCATGGATTGGCAAAATTAACATAGTAAAAATGGCCATCCTACCAAAAGCAATCTACAGATTCAATGCAATCTCCATCAAAATCCCAACTCAATTCTTCATAGAGTTTGAAAGAACAATTTGCAAATTAATTTGGAATAACAAAAACCCCAGGATAGTGAAAACTATCCTCAACAACAAAAGAACTTCTCAGGGAATCACCATCTCTGATCAAGACCAAGAAGTGATAAATGGGACCTCATGAAACTTGAAAGATTCTGTAAGGCAAAAGAACATTGTCCATAATACAAATTGGCATCCTACAGATTGGGAAAAAAATCTTCACAAATCCTATATCTGATAGAGGGCTAATATCCAAAATATATAAAGAACTCAAGAAGCTAAACACCAAAAACCCAAATATCAATCAAAAATGGGATATATAACTAAACTAAGAATTCACAACAAAGGAATCTTGAATGGCTAAGAATTACCTAAAGAAATGTTCAAAGTCCTTAGTGATCAGAGAAATGCAAATCAAAACAACCCTGAAACTCCATATCCCACCAATCAGAATGGTAAAATCAAAACCTCAGATGTTAACACATGTTGGCAAAGATGTGGAGAAAGAGGAATACTCTCCCACTGCTGGTGGGATTTCAAAGTGTTATGCTGGAAATCAATTTGGAGGTTCCTCAGAAAACTGGAAATAGATCTACCTAAAGACTCAGCACTATCACTCTTGGGAATATACCCAAAAGATGCCCCACCGTGCCACTGGGGAATATATTCCACTATGTTCATAGCTGCCTTTTTTTGTGATAGCTGAAGCTGGAAACAACCTAGACATGCCATGAGAAAAGAATGGATACAGAAAATGGGGTTCATTTACACAATGCAATACTATTCAGCTATTAAGAATAAGGATATCCTGACTTTTGCAGGAAAACAGAGGGAACTGGAAAATATCACCCTATATGAGGTAACTCAGACCCAAAAGTACATGCACAATATCTACTCACTGATAAGTAAATATTAAGCAAAAAAAATACAGAATACCCAAGATACAGTCCACAGAACTCAAAAAGTTCAACAAGCTGAAGGGCCCAAGTGAGGATACCTCAGTCCCATTTGAGAGGAAGAAGAAAGCAACCACCAGGAGGGAAGGGAGGTGGGACCTGGGAGGGAAATGGGATTGGGGGAAGAGGGGAACATGACCTGGTTTTGGGTGGTGGAAAAGGACTGAAGCCCTTAGCACCCGCAGAAAGAAAGGAAATAGGCAACCTCAAAAGGTAGGAGGTTGGAAGCACCTTCCGTAATGTGCTAGAGACCTGGGAGCTGAGAGCCTCTCAGGAGTCAAAAGAAGGACCCCTAAATGAAATGTCCAACAGTGAACAGAAGTAACTTGAAGAGTACATCTCCATCAGAAAATGACATCAATTGTGGGATGAGGTTGGTATCCCACACTCAAAACTCTGACCCATAATTGTTCCTGTGTGAAAGAACTGCAATGATGGATTATGTAGAGGAGTCTGAGGAAAAGGAGGTCCAGCGAAAGACCCAAAGTGGGATACAGCTCAAGGAGAGGCCCCATGACCTGACACCATTACTGAGGCTATGGAGTGCTCATAAAAAGGCACCTAGGAAGACTGCCCTCCGAAACACACAACAAGTACCTGCAAGAGTCACATGCAGATATTTGCACCCAACTGATGAACAGAAGCTGCTGACCCCTGTGTGGAATTAGGGAAAAGCTTGAAGAAGCTGAGGAGTAGGGCCACCCTGTTGGAGGACTAGCATTCTCAATTTAACCTGGACCCTCAAGATCTCTCAGACACTGGAACACCAATCATGCAGCATACACCAATAGATATGAGGCTTCTAACACATATACAGCAGAGGACGTCAGGGTCTGGGTTCAGTCAGAGAAAACAGCGTGGAGGCCCCAGCGTATTTAGAGGTCTGGTGGGGAATGGTTGGGTGGAGTGGGGACATCCTCATGAAGATAGGAGGGACAGAAATGAGATATGGGATGCAGAACTGTCGCAGGGTAGACCAGGAAGAGAATAAAATCTGTGTGTAAAAAACAATTAAACAATTAAAAAAGCATAATCAATAATACATATACACAAAAGGAAAATATAATCATAAATATAATTTTATGCTATTTTTAAAATGACTGGAAATTAAGAGATTATTCAAGAGTTCTAGCTGCTTTTTCAGAGGACCTAGGTTTGATTCACAGAATTCACATTGTAGTTCACAGTCATTTGTAAATCCAATTCCAGAAGATCTGATGCCCGTATCTAACTTCCAAGTGAAAACATACATACACTTGATGTATACCTATGCGTATATACAAAACATTCATACCCATAAAAATTAAGAATTTTGAAAATCTTAAAGCTATATTTTATGTCAAAAGCTCAAGTTAATTCTCCATGTTCTACAAAATTGTGCGTGTACACCAAAGACTCCATGCTTGCTTCTATTTCCCAAGTGGTTTGCTCTAGACGAATTTTAATCCAGCAAAATGGTTGCACTGTCAATGGATAACATCAAAAGACCTTCTAGGTCTTCATGATCCACTTACAATGACATACCTTTAATCCCTCTGGCTAGAATACAGACATAACCATTAATCACAAACAATGAATGTAAAGATAGCTTGCAGAAGGAAGCAATCATCTTTAACAGTGACATCTAATTGAGGGGTAGACAAAATACTGAATCAGAGAAAGATTTAACAGATTGATCCAGTTGATATGCCCAACTTTCATGGGAACAGACATGAAAGGGTGCAGGACAGAGTGAGTCAGGTAGGGAGAGCAGTTCATTGAGTATAGCTCAGTGGAGTTCAGGTAATTCTATGGAGTTCAGTTTCATTTGATTGCAATTAGTTTTTAAAGTCTATGTAGTCAGTGCAGTCCAGTTCATGGAATTGAGAGGGAATGTTTCCAAGCAGAAATATTCAGTGAGAAGCCAAGAGAAGCCAGTTTGAATCAGTTAGCGAGGAGAGAAATTTTGAGTCAGAACAGCTGGGTTGGACTAGTCAGCCAGAGTTCAGAAGGAACTAGAAAGGGTGAGCTTACTCAGCAGTAAGCCTTCAAGATGAAAATTACATCTGATAGATAAAAGTTACTGTTTCCTGAACTCTTCTTATATTTAATTAGCATACCATATCTGTAGCCTTCTATAATAGAATCAGGCCCATACATTTATTTATACTTTGTGTTTCCTCATCTTCATCCAGGTTAATAGGTGGTTGCAAAAATAGACAGCAGACAAGAATATTTTCTCCAACTTTCATGAAAGCCAATTCCCTTCCCGTTTTAATTAAAAAGAACCAAGATATGGTAAAATATTATGTCAATTAATCATTTACTAATTACTAAAACATAATAATTATTTCTACTCCTTAAAAACATTTTTTGTACTCCTTGCAAGCAACTCAAATTTCTCGGAGCTTTTCTTTGCTGAATCACAAAATTCTGTTATATGTACTGGAACAAAACCAGCCTGGATTCAAATTAGTAGGGAAAAGTGATGTCACTCTGTGTGTCTAGGCTGGTTGACTTATACATCTGTAACAACATTGTTTAATCATAAATGAAACATTGCTTATGGAGGGAAGCACATATCTGAGAGATAAGAAACAGAAAAATAAAATTACAGCCAAAAATTATTTTAAATAAGACTCCAGGATGAATCACAATGACATTCTACTGCAATTTATTATACTGTGAATATTTTTCTCTTTTCTTTTCTTGTTCCGTGCAGTTCAGGATTGGATTTAGAGAAGCTGGTAAAGAGATGAAGACCTATAGTTACCCTTCACTGTTTTTTGGCCAGTCATGCCTACTTTATTAATATAGATTTTAATTCACCTTCACTTAAAAAAAATAGAAACTCAACTTTGTAAGATAGAAACATTCACTTAGATAACATTTCTTCTTAAAATCAAGGATAAACATCACTTCAGGGTAAAAGGATGAAAAAAATTCCAAGTAAATGGATCTAAGAGGCAAGCAGGTGTAGTCATGTTTATACTTGAGAAAACAGACTTCAAAACAAAAATTAATCAGAAGACATAGAGACATCAGTGATCAGTATTTGTTGATTCCTCTGTTTTACTGCTGTGGTCTTTGCATCTATTTTATTGATCTCAGCTTTTATGGTTTTGTTGTTGTTGTTGTTGTTGTTGTTGTTGTTGTCTATTTATTCTATGTATGATTTCTTCTTTCTAGTCTAGAAATTCCCGAAGCACTCTTAGGTTACTACTATCAGATCTCTGTAATTTTTTTATGTAGGCATTTTTCACAATTAGCACTGTGAACTTGCCTGTTAGAACAGCCTTTATAGTGTTCCATGAGTTTTGATATGCTTCATTTTGTATGTTTTTATTATCATTTAATTCTGGGAATTTTTTTTAAAAAATGTCTTTTTCCATTTTTCTCATTCAGTAGTGAATTGTTGAAGTTGTAACCAAGTAACTGCATGGTATAACCAATTTTAGTTCCCAAATAAAGATATGTAGACTTGGTATTTTTACTAACAAGCTGCTGGCTGTAAGCTGAGCAGGGTCGGAGGTGTTCTAACCCAAATAGGCTGCTAATGAGAAGTAAAATGCCCTGTTACTTGTCAACTGGTCTTGCCCTTGCTCTCTCTCTCTGGTAAACATGTGTCCTCATAGCTTCTCTTTCATGGTAAATCGTCCTGTTCCATTTACATGGACTTTTCTCACTTTCTTCTCTTGTCTCTTCTGTGCCTCTACTGTGGTCTCTCTGGGACCCTCTGACTGGGATCAAAAATCCTGGCTTATGTTCTTCTTCCCATCTAATTATTTGATCACATTTTTGGTAGTCAATCACAGATGATGGAGAAGAATTTTTATGTAACATAGAGACCATAGATATTTGGCCATACCATCTTTGGGAACTGCAAACAGATATCTAGACATAGAAATCAGCATCTAAATTCACGGTGCCCAAAACTATCCCCAACACACCTTTCATGAGTTTTTACGCTTTCTGTTGTTTCTGTTGTTAATATAAAGTTTTAATCTGTGGGAATCAGATAAGAAGCAGAGTGCTATTTCAAGTTTTTTTCATGTGTGACGATGTGGTCAATTATGGAGAAAGTTCCATGAGGTCCTGAGAAGAAAGTATACACTCTTGTGTTCATATCAAATTATCTATAAATATCTTCTTTTTCTTTTCAATCATTTCAATCCGGGTTTTATAAAAGTCCCAAATGCTAGGCTTTGAGGTTTGTATCTGTGATTTTGTTCAACTGCTTCAAAGCTAAAGGAAAGTGTCATTCTTTAGCCCTCCAAGCAATGTCAATACATGCTACTTTATCTCATCTCATCTACTTTTTGCTCCAACCTATAGATGGGATCAAGTAAAATAGTACACATTGACATTGCTTTGATGGCTAGAGAATGACTCCTTAGTTTTTCTAAACCCAATATTCCAGTCTTATTCTCAGATCTGTAATGGATCACACATTGTGTGGCCTTTCTTCATGCTCATTCTCAGAGGACTGCTGGTGGAATACTCTGGTTTCCTTTCTCCTATGGGTAACTGGAGTTCCCTGCTCCTATCCAATCCCCATAACTAACTGTCAGCATTTGGTTACCTAGAAATAAATCCTATGGGTAACTGGAGTTCCCTGCTCCTATCCAATCCCCATAACTAACTGTCAGCATTTGGTTACCTAGAAATAAATTGAATGCTCATTTATCACACTAGTCAGAATCCCAGAAGCATTTTCTACACAGTCACCGAAAGAAAACCAGACAGGGCAACAGAAACTTAGGAATAAAACACTTGTCCAACAAAGACAAGACTATTTATTATCACCTAGAAATACAATCCTCTAAAACTCAGATGCCTATGTGGCAGTATAAAAACAAAATCCCTAACAACTTAGATAATATGTCTCCATTAGAGCCCAGTAATCTTATCACAGGAGGCCCTAAGTATAATAATGTAAATAAAGCATAAGAAAAAGAAATTATAATAGTCTTTATGAATGATAGAAGTTCCTAAAAATTAAATAAATCAACCAATAAATCTCTTAAAGAATTATATGAAATCACAAACAGTGGAAGAAAATGAATAAAATAGTACAAGACCTGAAAGTAGAAATAAAATGAATAAAAAGAAATCAAACAGAGGGAAAGCTAAAATTTAGGAATTCAAACAGGAACCTAAGAGGTAATCCTCACCAGTAGAATAAAAGGATCGAAGAAAGAATCTCAGGTATTGAAGATGGGATAAAATAAATGGCTAGCTCAGTAAATGAAAATGTTAAATCAAAAATCCTCTGGCACAAAAAATATCCCGAAAAACTGGGACACTATTTAAATACAAAATAGAAGAATTACAGAAATATAGGAGGAACTAAAATCCAGATCAAAGAACAGAAAATACTATCAACAAAAATCATAGAAGAAAAATGCCCTAACCTATAGAGCAATATGTTTGTCAAGGTATAAGAAAATACAGAACATCAAATCTATTGGACCAGAAAAGAAAGTTCCCTTAACACATAGTAATCAAAACATTGAGCATACAGACCAAATATATTTCATGAAAGCAAGAAGGGAAAAATTTAAGTGACAGATTAAGGAAAACCTATTTAACTAACACCTGAGATTTGATGGAGACTAAAAGTCAGATGGCTCAGGACAGATTTTCTACAGAATCTAAAAGATGATAGATGCATGCCTAGACTGTTATACCAAGCAATGCTTTCAACAACTATTGATGCATAAAATATAAACTTCCAGGATGAAATAACATTTAAGCAATATCTATCTACAAATCTAACCCTATAGAAAGTCCTAGAAGGAAAATTCCAACATAAGGAGCGTAACTGCATTTGTGAAAATATAGGGGACAAATAAAAGAAGGGAAACACACACACACACACACACACACACACACACAAATACATACACATACAAACAAAAAAACACAATAGCAAAATAACAGGAATCAACAAACAGTAATCGCTGATAGATCTCAATATCAATGGTCTGAATCCCAGGGAAAAAGACAAAGACTAACGGAATTGATATGAAAATATGAATCTATTATTCTACATAAAAGAAATATATTAATAGCAAGGATAGACATTATCTTAGTGTAAGAGGATTGGAAAAGATATTCTAACTAAATGGACCTAAGAAGCAAGCTGGTGTAGCCATTTTAATATCTGATAAAATAGAATTAAACCATAAATAGCTAGAAGAAATTAGGAAGGACACTTCATAATCATCAAAGGAAAACATCACCAAGGTGACATTGAAATTCTTACCATTTAAACATCAAACACATGGGCACCTTAATTCAGTATACAACAAAACCACACCAGTGTGACCGTTGTACACTAATAGATGGAAGATTTCAGTACCCTATTCTAGTCTCATCACAGGACATCCAGACAAAAGCTAAACCATGAAATACTGAAGCTGTCAGTATAAATGAAATTATAACAGATACTTATAGATGGTTTCAGAGGAACATTAAAGAATTTACCTTATTCTCAGCACAACATGGACTTTTCTCCAAAACTGATCACATATTTGGACATGAAGCACGTTGTGACAAATACAAGAAAAATGAAATAAATCTGAAGGGTAGGGTTTTATTACAGACACCATGATTATAGCAATTATTTGTTTGTTTGTTTTATTACTCTTATTGATTCTTCACCATGTACCCCAATCTGTCTCATCTCTCTGCCCCTTCATATTCACCTTCTGCTCTTGCAACCTCCATCCAAAAGGAAAAAGAAAGAAAAAACAACAACAAAACAGAACAACAAAAACAACAATAACAACAAAAAACACAAAGGAACAAAACCATCACCACCACCACCACCAAACAAACAAACAAAACCCAACAACAAAAACAAAAGAACCCCAAAACTGAAGCATAAAAACACGTCATTTTGGAAGCTACAGTTTGGGTCTGCAGGAGGTACCCTTTCATATGCTCTACCAGTTCATAGATGACATAGATGCTGGGTGTGGGCCAACTCAAAGTCCTGTACCTGGACCTGGGTGATAGCTATATTGCTCAGACTTCCAGCTCTCATACCAATAGCATCAGTGTGAGCTCTCTAGCACTGTCCCAGCTAGTTCACCCAATGCCGTAGCAAGCAAGAGAGAGAGTCAACTCCCTTATTCTCATGTCCTTGGGGTCAGTTCACTTCCAGCCATGCCAGTAGAGACAGTTCTACCGTGTTGCCCAAGTGAGAATCAAATATGGACAGGGGATGGAAAGGGTTCTCAGGAGAGAATACAGGAAAAAACAGCTAAGATTAAGGATAATTTGAGAGATTCTCTGGGAATCTAAAAGATATGCACATGTGAAGGTGATATAAATGAAATCAGAAAATAATGAGAGAGGTAGAGATCCAAATGGCCTCTTTTGACCAAATGAAGATTCTATAATGGGGGTTGGGTTACATCTAAATGAATTTTGGGCCAAAGGGTTCACATGGGAATCTCCAAACAACCCTGACTACTGCCAAGATTATAGGTTGCCTTCCATAAACTGACAGCAAGGACCTGTTGCTGAAAACAACATCTATACAATACAATACATTGAACACAGAGAAGTTGAGATAGTAACAAAATAGAGCTTTCATTCCTAGATCCTGGTGTCTTTGATACAGGACGGTACTTTGCATGCTGCCAAAGGTAAATTATAAACACCAAACTAGCTGTAACCGTTTGATTCAAAATGTTGTCCTGATTGCAAGATATGGTATCAAAATGGTGGTACAAAGCTGGTGAGAGTAACCAACCAATATCTGATTTGACTTAAGGCCTATTTCATGAGTTGGGACCCATACCTGACACTATTTGGGTGAACAAGTACCTGAAACTAGATAGGCCATGGAAGTAGGCTAAAACAAAGTAGTTCTGTTCTGGAATCAACATCTAAAACAGCAGCAGTACAATGGTTTCTAATGATATTCTGCTTTAGTCAGATCATTGAGTTGCTCAGCAATCATCAGGGAAGGTTCCTCCTGCAGCAGATGGGAAAGAAATCTGTAGTCAGATCTGCAGATAATAGGAGACCAGGAAGCTTCAGTCATAAATGGAATATCTCCATCAACTTTTCCCCCTCAATATGCAGGATATCTTTTCAAAAAGATTCAAAAAGAATGTGAGAGCTACAAGAGACAGAGGATACCTAGGAAAAAGGCCTTTCAAACACAACATATGAACTCATGGATACTGTGGTAGCATGCCCTGAAAGGGTCTAAGACAGTTTCGGTTCTAGTGATGAGAGGAGACACCAATATAAGACACAATGCTTAATCTAGAAGCTATCTATCTTCACTTTATAATTACTCACAAAAGAAATATTGGTTCTCCCTCACAGAATATTACTGGAGACTCAAACTACTCTTAGTTGTAGGCTGAATGCCCATCAGCAGCTAGTCAACAGAAAAGGAATCCAATGGCATCTTTGGAGGTCTCTTTTTCACAGGGCTTTCTCACCATGCTCTCTCCTCAATTTTATTATATTTAAATTGAATTTAAATTAAATAAGTAATTCTACTCTACAAATCATTTACATAAATATCATGGTTTCCAGTTGTGTCATTTTTTATAGGATTTCTGAGCATGCAAATAAGCAGGCCTCTCTTTCTTGTGACTTCTCTTGGGCACTTCTCCTTCTGTTTGATTTGTCCAGTACATATGTGTTGGTTTCTGTTTTATATTATTATATTATTTTTATTTTATATTTATATATTATATTATATTTCTTATCCTCCAGAATCCTGCTAGTTTTCTAATGAGAAACAGAAAGGTGGCAGGTATAGATGGCAGAGGAGGTGGGGTAGGAACTGAGAAGTGAAGAGGGTGGGGAACTATAATCAGGATGTATTTTGTGAGTGAAAATCTAATTTCAATAAAAGGAGAAAAAGAGACAATTTATTTGTATCTTTTACTTAAATATTCTTCTACAGCTTCAGTTATCTCCCTTGAATATGATCCTTATTTTGTCATCAAATATATTTTGTATCCTGCAAAGACATCATCCAATCATCTTACTATAGTGCCCTGGCTTCCCTGTGAGAAAGTATCCCATCATCTCAGCTCCTGAAACTCAGATAGCTCTTCAATATTGGAGTAGCTTCCCTTTGGGTGATAAGGATTGATTGAAGGATGAACCCATGTCTTGAGTGGAGTAATTTAGAGGTACTCCTGTAGATTTCTGATAGAAAGTAGAGAAATAAAGATTTTCAAATGACTTAGTGATGCACATTTCGTGAAAGAGTTTTGACTTGACATTCATTTGACAGAAGATAGAGATATGCAACCTAGGAAAGAAATTCTTACAAACCAAACATACATGTGTACTTTAGTCAATTTTGGTTAATGTAACAAATATCGAAGTCTAACCAAGTTACAAAGGTACAAGTACTTATTTGGCTTAGACTTTTGAAGGTAAGAGTCCATGGTTAGGTAAATGTCTAGGGTAAGGTTATGCATCAGGGCAGGGAGCATGAAGCAGAACAAGGTGCTCAGCTCATGGTCAAGAAAAGAAAGAGAATAGAGTCTAACAATTATTTCAAGAGCATTTAAATATTCCTCTAGCTTTCACCTTTTATAAATCTTAAGATTGCCTGATGCTGGGCCCTAAGCCTAGAATATAGAGCTTAGAGAAAGATCAAATGATCATGGTTAAGTTTTCATAACTTTATGGTTCATGAAGTCAAGTATCCTAAATAAATTTATGTGTATAACAACATTAAAGCTTGTATTTGCTTATGTCCATAGAAATGGGAACTTTCTTATCCTTCTAAATGAGTATATCTAAAATATTACTTTTTTCAATAACAAGTCTTCAATTCCTGCATAATAAAAGCATAACATTTAGTTGCAGTCTACAAGTGCCAGTTTGTAAAGAAAGTACAGCTTTATACTTGTCTGTCTCTATCACTCATACCACATTTGCTATTATGCTTCCTAGCTATGTTCTTTATTCCCACAAAGCTAAATATTTTCTACTTGGGAACATTATAATCCTCTATATTTTCAGTTCATAATGTGCCTTTGAAGTTACTTCTATCAAATCAATATACATATTCTTTCATAGATATGGAATATAAATCTTGTTTTTCCCTAAAACTTACTGAAAATACAAAGGCCTTATTAAAGGACTCTCTCAATTAGTGAGAAGTATAGAAACCTGATAGCCTAAATAACAAGAGAGGACTTCTTTGCTAAGTTCTTAATAGTAGCACTTAAGATTCATATTCTATGCAAACTTACATTTAAACATATTATAGTTATAATGCTTTAAAATTTGTAATCTTAGCTTGACCCACCTTTTATTACTAAAACTCAAGAGGTAGAGGCAGGCAGATCATTGTCAGTTAGATTCACCCTGGTCTACATAGAAAGCTCCAGGCTAGCAAGGGATACATAGTAACACACTATCTAAAAAAATAAAGTAAATTAATCTGAGTCATATTGCTTGTTCAGTTGATGAATAATTGCCCTTAGTAGCATATATACTTTTCAAAGATTTACCATTTTCTCTTTGTGGTTTTTAAATGAGGAAATTCTAAGATACATTTACTCATATTTCCTTGGAAACCTATTATTCTCCTTTCTTCTAATTTTCTCCTCTTCCTTGTCCTTCTCCTCCTCTTTCCTCCCTCCTTTTGACCCTATCTAAATATATATGATATTTAAAAAACCAATACTTCAGCCAGGTATAGTAGCTCAGTCATTTCATCTGAGTACTCATTATGCAGGTACAGGAGGGTTGTCATGAGTTTAAGGGTATCTTGGGCTGCATGGTGAGTTATAAGCCAGCTTGAGGTATGATAGGTGAGGCTATGTCTACAAACAAACTAATAACTAACCTGTTTAAATTCCAGTTGCATAGCAAAAGAAATACAATCCTTGTGGGAAAAAAGGAGCTCCTTTTTCCACTTAATTTATTTTAAAGTTTTAGATTTGAATTTAAACAAGCTGTTATAAATGATCAGTCTGGACTCTTGAGATATCTGAAATGAAGAGAACATATGTATGTATATATATACATACATACACACACATATATATATATATAATATACATATATTATATATATATTGCTAAGAGGGAGTTAGGGTGAGATGCTGATTCTTGTCAACAAAACTGAGATTATTACAACTGAGAACACAGAGAAATGCCTGACTCAGAGGAAAATTATTCAGAGCCTCATGTGAATTTTATCGGCCTCCTAGGGAAGAGTCAGGAATGCCAATAATTGATATTGGCTATTAAAGTATGATCCAGTGAAGTGATACCTATATTCACTGAAACATGTTTAACTACTTCCTCAAACTATTCTTGAGTATATCCTTCAAAGTGAAAAAGTGTCATTTCAATATCCTGAGAGAGTTAATGACATTCATTAAATTAAGAAAGAATACTAGCAAAACCACATTCTAAAAAGAATAAACAATATTTTAATTGCATGTGAATCACAATGACTCAGCATAGAAAAGGTATCTCTGGAAGAAATGGAGAAAAAGGAATGGCTTATAGGATTGAAAAGGAAGGAAAATGCAATGATTCATGGCAAAACATCTTTCTGGAATTTACTAAGCATAGCTCCTTATGGAAACACAGTTTAACTGAAAATTGAGGAATATATTGAATATTAAACTTAGATATATTATTATGAAATATGCCAATTATCATTTAAAACTTGTTTCTGTTAAAGTGTAAGAAACAACCATTGTAAAATCATGGAGTTGAACTCAGGAGCAATCTTCAAAATGACAATGACTTGCCAATGAAAACATAGTTTTTTTCAGAAAAGAGGGGAAAGTATGAGGATGGATAGTTAACATTAAGCATGTTTGAAAAGTCACTAATGTGGAAGATTCATAAGGAATACACACACACACACGCACACACACACACATGCACGCACACACGCACACACACACACACGCGCACGCACACACACACGCACGCATACACACACATGCACACACACGCACGCACACACACACACACGCACACACACACACACACGCACACACGCACACACACACACGCACGCATAGACACACACACACACACACGCACGCACACACACATGCACACACACGCACACACACAAATGAAGCTTAGGTGTTGCTCCATAAAGGAAGTGTCCTTTATCAGACATCAAATACTATTACATGAAAAACCCAGTGTCAAGTAAAGGTTACCTCCTTTGAAGATGTTTGCCCATGAGGTCCCATAGATCTTCCCCAAACATTATAGGCTATTGTCACTAGTCATGGTTACTTTTCAAAGACTTATGTTAGACCTAATTGCTGAAGACTTGACATACTGTGTCACAGAGCATACAAAAACAAAAACAAAAACATCTTGGTACCAACCTGGACATGTCATTCCTGCTTGATAACTCTATAGTTCTATGGAGCTCTATTATGATGCTGGGGAGAAAAAAATGAAACAAAGCATTACCAAGCTGTAAACTCTGAAACCTACAGTAATGACTAGCCTGGCAAAATACTCACAAGTGGTACAAAATGCCAAAAATATTATGGGAGTAACCAATCACTTTTTTAATGTGAATGTAAAGCTTGATCCGTAAGGTAGAACTCATGCCTGGTACCTTTAGCTAGGACAAAACTCACAGCTGGACAGTTCACAGCCCATAGAGGAAAACCTGATACTTATTCTGTTAAATGGACATAATAATAAACTGCCCATCGTTCATATCCTTTTAGCTATAGATCAGTGCATCACTGAGCCAGCACTAAAGAAGTTTCCTTTTGCAGCGGTTGGAGATTTCCATGGAAAACCACAACTGTCATTGGCAAGAGTAGAAAACGGTTTGCTCAGTTCTAAATGGGATATTTATGCTACTCTGTAGCCCCAAGGCTTAAAGTTTATCATGAAAAACAGGAGGGAAAGGTTTTAAAAGACAGATGTATTGAATATCTGTTTTCTGGATATGGCAAGGTTATGGCACAAATGAATTCACTGCAACTGTGACTGTATGCACAAGGCCTGAACAAGATCAAGCCAGACAAACTATACCATTCCACACATGAATGTCTCATTCCTACTTGCCTGTTCACCTCTCCTCATTGGTTCTTTACTTCTCTGCAATGCCAGTTGTTTTTGATAATAGATTTCCTCTAAAGCATGAACTAATTAAAATTGATTTAAAAAGTCTGACTAGTACATCTTCCAGTGATGTTATATATCAGTTGTAATTAAACAATTGCATGTGTAAGTTTATGGAGCAGGCTTGCACCTGGACATGAAGTTAGTGTCATCAACCCACATTGAGCGTGTAGCATGCATGAGTCCAAAGACTGCAAACATTTGTTACTGCACTACATAGACCTGATCTGAGCCTGGCAAATGGAGCTTATGTGTGGCTTCCAGTCAAAGAATTTCTTTTCCTTCTGCCTTTGCACCTCTTTGCATTCTTCTTTAAAATTTATTTTTTTCATTTCTTATTGATTTATTTCACAGAGATCTGCCTTCCTCTGCTTCCTGGCTGCTGGAATTAAAGACATGTACCAGAATATTTGCCATTTCTCTGCATTACTAACAAAAATACTAGTTTCCAAATATGTTGACATATATCACATTTACCTATAGTATTGTGAAACTTGACAAAAAAATTGGAAAATTATATTTACTTACTACCTTTTACTATGTACAGTGCTTCAATGGAAGCATACTTAGGAAACATGGTTTTTTATATTCCAACTTATTTGTTTGCATAAATTAAATCAATAAAGCGATATAAGAAGCGAGCAATCTCTTTGGTTAGGAAATTTAAAGTAACAACTAGAATTAATTGTTTGATACTAGGATCTTAATTTTAAAGAAATAGTAATTTACTTTAAAGCATTTTAACAATCTAAGATCAAAGTTTCCTGTGGAGAATCCTATATAAAAGAAAAGATTGTCAATGTAGGAAGGAAAGGTACTAACTAGATTTTGGCTTCTTTAGTCTCTCAGGAAATTACAAAACATTGAACCTTTTGTAAGAACTTCACTCTGTGTTCCAGTACTTAATGTTGACACTGTTGAGAATGAATCATGATATGTGTGAAGGTTAAAAGAAAAAATGTTTAACCAACTGTCCTTTCTTAGGGCTGCACACTTAGTAAAATTTTCTTTTCTCTATATATTATATTTGGACATGTAGGAGTTAGATGATGCATTTCTTGACTACTTGAGTTCATAGCATCATCTTTATACTAATAGAACTAAGTTTTAGTAACTAGAATGAAATTAAGTAGCATAGGGAGGCTATGTTTATTCATTAAGAGAAGGAGGATTTCTTTGTAAATTGAAGACCTAGAATTTGTAACACAGCTTGAAACATGGAAAGGAATCCAACATGGATTGAGAAAAACCTACCCTCTCCATCTTATAATTTGATAAAGTTTGGATATTTGAAATAATAAACTTAATTACATAGAGTACCAGATATCCAAACAATGATTTTCATATGTATTCTTCCAATAAATGAGGGCTAGAGTATGGGATAATTTGTTTTGCCAAGAAAATTTTTCAGTGCCTGATATCAACTATGTATGGGATGAGATAAACAGTACAGAAAGAAATAATATTTGTTTTGTGGAGTTCACAGTACATGGGAAGACAAAGAAGAAATGTTTGTTTTTGTGGAGTTAACAGAACACTGGAAGACAAAGATGTGAAAAAGGTATTTTTTAAAAATTAGTTAAATCATAACTTGGAAAGTTCTGTGCAGATTCCTAGAGGAATCTAGGATACTGGCATATAACTAAGAAATTGGGATGAAATTTTCAGAGAAGGCAAAGTAAAGCAGTGAACTAAAGGGTGCTATGGTGAGATGTAATGAAGAAACATATTTTCAAATACGTTTGCTATTATACATTACAGGTAAGCATATGACTGGAAGCATGACTTCTATACTAAAATATTTCATCATGACTAATTACTTTTTATTGAATTGTATGTGTAAATATTACAGTCAGCTTCAGGAAGTGTGTGTTTGTGTGTAAGTGTGTGTTTGGGGGTGTATGCATGTGCACAGGCATGTAAATGGACACATAATCCTCTCCATCCCTGTATTTGTGCTTCAGACCTAGATGGAAGGTTAGATCTTCTATTTTATATACATGGACATAACTAACATCAAAAGAGATGTCAGAAAATTGAAAAGAATTCATGTGAAAATCCTGTTGGGGTTGTCTAGAAGGCAAAGCCTCTTTTTAGTAAAGTGGATTCTTAGATCAAACACTTTATTCTGAAAGGACGGTATGGTCAGAACGTGGTGACACTAAGAGAGTTGCTGGCTGTGCTTAAAAAAAAGTTTTATTTTTATTGATTAAATTTGTTCTTTGGGGTGCTTCTCAAAAGTGTAGCAAAACTTCTAAGTCACAAAGAATGCACATTTCAAACTTACTGTATGGTTCATAATTACTTTACAAATGTTTACCACTATCTCGACACATTTCCAAAACAAGATACTGGTACAGTGCTTATAAAATTCCGTTAAAAGAACTACGTGAATACATTCAGTACTATTACTTCTGTTTTGGAGTACTCTATTTAAATTCCTTAATATGTAAAAATCATGTGTATTTAACATATGAATACTGATGAGTTTGGGAATAAATAGCAGCATGCAAAACTTTTACCATTATGGTAGGCACACATTGTTGCCCAAATTCTCACATGGAACCATTTATTAGTGTATCAATGTTTAAAAAAATGTTGATCCCAATCACCAAAGAACACACATAGCATGTACTCACTGAGAAGTGGATATTAGCTAAGCAGAAGCTCGGAATACCCATGATACAACTCACAGACCACATGAAAACCAAGAAGAAAGACAATGACACCCAAATCTAGATGCTGCAGTCCTACTCAGAAGGGGCAAGACATAATCTCCAGGAAGTAGAGGGAGAGAGGGATCAAGGAGGGAGAGAAGAGGGAGAGGGGAAAGGGGAAAGCAGTGGCGCGGGGGCGGGGGGCAGTTCAAATCCGGGAGGAGATGGAGGAGAAGCACACAGTGTCAGGAATTTGAAAGGAGTTGTATAGCAGTGGGGAAGGGGTAACTTGTGAGTAGTCACTAGAAAGTCCCAGATGCAAGGGACCCAAAAGGTTCACAGGGCCCAACAAAGATGACATTAGCTGAAATACTCAACAAATGGGAAATAGAACCTGTAGAGACCAGTGGATATGCACAGCAACCAGTTGAGGGATGGGGCCATCCACCCACCTCAAAAATATTAATCCAGAATTGTTCCTGTCAAAAGGAAATGGAGGGACAAAGAGTGGAGCAGAAACTGAAGGAAAGGCCATTCAGAGACTGCCCCACCTAGGGATTCAACCCATTCTCAGACACCAAATCCAGACACTACTGCTGAGGCCAAGATGTGCTTACCAACAGGAGCCTGGTATAGCTGTCTCCTGAGAGGCTATGCCAAAGCTTGATCAATACAGATGCGGATATATACAGCCAAACATCATACTGAGTGGGGGGGATTCCAGTGGAGAAGTTGGGGCAAGGACTGTAGGAGCTGAAGGGGTTTGCAACCCCATAAAAAGAACACAATATCATCTAACCAGAGCTCCCAGAGACTAAACTACCAACTAAAGAGTAGACATGAGGGAATCCATGGCTCCAGCTGGATATGTAGCAGAGGATTGCCTTATCAAGCATCACTCAGAGGGAAACCCCTTGGTCCTGTGGAGAAGTCCACAGGGAAAGGGAATGCTAGAGGGCTGAGGCAGGAGTGAATTGGTGGGTGGGGGAACATCCTCATAGAAGCAGGGGGATAAAAGAGGGTTGAGGGTTTGTATAGGGGAAACTAAACTAGGAAGGGGGATAACATTTGAAATGTAACTAAATAACAACCAATTAATAAATGAAAAATGTAAACTGTTGCATATATTAAGTACAGAGTGCAGCATTTTCAGCTATGTTGTAGCGCCTGTATCTTTAAGTCTTGTCTTGCATAAGTAAAACCACTTTTCTTCTCCCTCATCTTGTACAGTATACTACAGTTTTTTTTGTATGAGTTTGTACAATATGTAATCTGGAAATGAAGTTTTACAGTATATGTTTTTCAATGTCTGACTTAATTAAGTATAATGTACTCTTGGGTCTTATGAATTAATTTATTTTAGTATGTCATAAGTCTTCTTACACACCATAGGTATGAACAGCAATGCTGTTGTTCTGTTCTTGAAGGGAACCATGTTGGATAGAAGATGACAGCATTCCTTCAGGTGGTTAGCAAGAAGTTGACTATATTTTATGCCATATTTTTAGTATTGTATTTACCGGAAATGTCATAATCTCTTCCATAATGTATATACTGACATCCCAACTAACAGTGCAAATGTGGTTAGCTTTTTTTATCAACATTGTCATCATTCATCTTTTTAAAGCCATTCTAACGAGGGTGAGAAAATATCTACTTTTGATTTAAATTTCATTTCTCTTTTCAAGTTGAACATTCTTTCATATATGAGTTGATTTGTAATAACGTTATGTACCCACTTATAATTGAACATTAGTCATAAAGTACATGCTAACTATTCTATAATCAATAAGACAAAAGAAGTCAAATAACGAGGAGGGCACAAGGGAGTGGATTGAGTCTTCCTCAGAAGAGGGAATACACTATATATCAGGGGTGGATGGATTGAGGGAAATGGGAGGAAGAGGGGATGAGGAGGGGAGGAGGGTGGGACTGGGGATCAGATTAAGGAGAGAGGATATAAGTCAGTGGTGAGTGCAGAAGAAATACTAAGAAATGCCAGAAACCTGGAATGGAGAGAGGCCTCTGGGGGCCTATGGTTGGAACCCTAGCTGAGGCTCCTAGTACTAGGGGATAGGGATCTTGAAGTGGCCAATTCCTGTAGCCAGGAGTGACTGTCAGCAGAGGAGTAAAGAAAGCAACCCACCCAAAAATTCTTCAACTGTGTCCTGTCTACAAGATGTACAAGAACAAAGACAGAGCAGAGTCTGAGAAAATGGCCAACCTGTGACAGTCCCAAATTGAGACACATCCCACAGACAAGCACCAACCCCTTACACTATTAATGATACTCTATTATGTCACAGACAGGGGCCTAACATAACTGTCCTCTGAGAGGCTCCACCCAGTAGCTGATGGTAACAGATGCAGAGACACATAGCCAAACAGTAGATGGAGCTCAGGCAGGCTTATGGAAGAGTTGAGGAGAGGATTGAGGGACCCAAAGAAGACAGGGCCTCTACAGGAAGACCAACAGAGTCAAGTAACCTGGACCCTTGGAGGACACCAGAGAGTGAAAAACCATAGAACGAGTGTGGGCTGGACTTAGGGCCCCTACACAAATGTAAAAGATGTCCAGTTTGGGCTTCACACAGGTCCTCTAACAACTGGTTTGGGGGCTGTTCCCCAGACCTGTTGCTGGCCTGTCTATGAACCTATTTCTCTAACTGGGCCACCTTGTCTGGCTTCAAATGGTGAGAATGTGAAAAGTACAGCAGTGACTTGATTGACTGGGGAGGGTGGGGGTGCACGGTGGAAGGGAATTGAGAGAGGAATGGGGAGAGGAAGATTTGTTTGACAGAGTACTAGGTGGAAAGTCATAGTTAATAATGGGATGTAAAGTGAATACATAAGAAAATTAATTAAATTAGAAAAATAGAAATTCCAATTCAGTCATTAATTTTCTCCTGTTAATTTTGCATTTATTTCCTACTCTTCTTTTCTATTCCCTCTTCCTCCTCCTCCTCTGCTTGTCTGGTTCTGTTCACTTCATCACTTGTGGTCACATCCATACCATAAGATAGTACATGCGTGTGTAGGTCAAGGGACAGAGTTTTATATCTCATCGTGCTTCAGGGACATTTTCAATATTTGGTTGAATGGCAGGTTTCTTTGCTTGAACCTCTTAAGCCCATGTTGCTTTGCTTAAGTTCTCTGTGAATTATATTAGTTGGTTATTTGATATGTGATTTTAAGCATATATTCCCATTATGAAACTATGTTGGCTGTCTCTTTGGTCTGTTAATTTTAGACCTGAGAGCACAAGCCTTATAAGTGGTGCAATTTCATTTGTTTACTTATGCTTTCCTCTTTGTACTTTTTTCTTCCATTTTTATTAAGTTGGGTATTTCTTATTTACATTTCAAGTGTTATTCCCTTTCCCAGTTTCCTGTTCATCAACCTTCATTGTACTTTTGAAGTGGTATCCAGACAGTCATTATATAGACTGGTATCATGCAATGTTTTTTGTCCATCTGTCCATCCATCCACCCATCCATCCATCCATCCATCCATCCTTCCATCCATCCATCTAACTGTATGCACGTGCATGCACATGATCATATCTGCCATGCTTGTGTGGAAGTCAGAGGAGAACTTTCAGAGATTGATTCTCTTCTACCATGTGAGCTTCAGAAAAGATTGTAGTCATATCAAAAATGTGGCAATAAGCACCAATACTTTTTGAACCATTCAAATGATGGTGTGCAATATAGTTTTGAAATCAAGAAATGTGATACCCAACCCTATTTATTTAAATGTTTAAAACTGTTTTTATTATTTTATTAGAGAAAATTTTAGAACCATATTTTCTATTTTTATGGAGAGCTCAATTATAATTTTACTGTTACATTAAACTTTTAAAAAACATTGTAGAGAGTAGGTGTGTATAGAGTATTTAGAAATATTATTTGTATCTATTTAATTCATAAGTTCTGAGTTTAGGTTGAACTTTGAAGATTTTTCTCTACATGAGCCTATGCCACAAACAGATATCATATTCAATATTTGATATTAAGTCAAGTGAGTTTTTTTTCCAAAATAACTTATACTTAATATCTCTGTGTGTCATGCTAAAGGTCACTATGGATATCAGGTATTTTAATGGTAAAATATACCACATACACAGAAATGAGCATCAGAACTGCATCAACAATTAAAAACTGCATTATACTTTCAAAATTGAGAACAATTTATATACGAAAGAAGACCGTGTTTCTTCCTATGTATTTGCAAACCCCTTCAGCTCCTTCAATTCTTTCTCTAACTCCTCCATTGCAGTTCCCATGCTCAGTCCGATGGTTAACTGAAAACATCCTAATCTGGATCACTAAGGCTCTGGCAGAGCCTCTGAGGAGACATTCATATCAAGATCCTGTCAGCAAGCACTTGGCATGAGCAATATTGATTGGGTTTGGTGGCAGCATATGGAATAGATCACTAGGAGGGGCAGCCTCTGGATGACCTTTTCTTCAGTCCCTGTTCCACTCTTGTTCCTGTGTTTTCTCCTGTGAGTATTTTGTTCTCCGTTCTAAGAAGGACAAAAGTATCCACATTTTGGTCTTCCTTCTTCTTGAGCTTCATTATGGTCTGTGAATTGTTTCTTCAGTATTCTGAGCTTTTGGACTTATCAGTGATGCATACCATGTGTGTTCTTTTGTGACTGAGTTATCTCACTCAGGATGTTATTTCTAGTTCCATCAATTTGCTGAAAAATTTCATGTTCCATATATTCTGTATCTATTTCTCTGTTGAAGGACAACTGGGTTCTTTTCAGTTTCTGGGTATTATAAATAAGGCTGCTATGAACATAGTGGATCATGAGTCTTTTTTGTATGTTGAAGCAAACTTTGGGTATATGCCCAGGAGTATAGCTGGGTCCTCAGGTAGAACTATGTCCAATTTTCAGAGGAACCTCCAGACTGACTTCCAGAGTGGTTATCCAGTTTGTAATCCCACCAACAATGGAGGTGTGTTCCTATTTCTCCACATTCTCACCAGCATCTGCTATCACCTGATTTTTTTTTAATCTTAGCCATTCTGACTTGTGTGAGGTGGAATCTCAGGGTTGTTTTGATTTGCATTTCCCTGATGACTAAGGATGTTGAACCTTTCTTTAGGTGCTTCTCAGCCATTCAGTATTCCTCAATTGGGAATTCTTTGTTTAGCTCTGTACCCAATTTTAAATAGGATTATTTGATTCTCTGGAGTCTAAT